>NC_090938.1:21650561-21953591 GCF_040938575.1 Ambystoma mexicanum
GCTTGAGGGCTTGGGTCATCGGGGATGAGTTAAATACTTCTCTGACAGTCAGTTCCCAAGCCCTTAAAATCTGAAGGTCGGAGAATATTGGCGGGTGAACCTGGGGTAATACCTTGCATACTTCAACTATGTCAAGAGAGTATAACACGAGGGAATACTGCAATAGCGAGCCCGAATGTAATCTGCCTCACCCTTAATGTTCAGGGTCTCAATTCCCCGATTAAACGGAGAGCGTTATTTCACCGATTGGCGACATACAACCCCACCATATTATTTTTGCAGTAAACCCACCTATTGCCAACGTATGAATTCCGCTTAATTGACAAATTCTACCCAATCAAAATGTGTGCTTCCTCAGGGACGAAGAAGCGCGGAGTGGCTATACTTGTTCGGAAGGGGACCCCATTGAAAGTTCATAGAATCAAGGTAGATGCAGAGGGAAGATATGTTTTAGTGGTAGCCACATTATAGGGGAAGAGGGTGACCCTGTTATCGATATATGCACCTAATGTTAATCAGCACCAGTTTTTTACCTCCATATCTGGAATGCTGAGTGAGCATGCTGAGGGAGACCTCATAATTGGAGGAGATTTTAATGCTATGATTAACCCTTTGGAAGATAAATCTCTCCCCTCAACTCTAGCTGATAAGAACTTTTTGGCTCTAACCTCTCTCCTCCGGGAGCACTCTTTGATAGAGGGATGGCATTTTTTTCATCAGGGAGAACGGGTTTATACTTTTTACTCTCCTGTGCATAGGGTTTCTCTAGGTTAGACATGTTTCTTCTCTCTGATACCCTTATCCCCCACACCACAGAGTTAGAGATCCTCCCGAAAGCCCCATCTGACCATGCTCCGGTTTTAGTCTCCATGTCTCAGTTTAGTGATTCCCCGGAACTCCCCCGAACTTGGCGGCTGAATGAGCTCGTATTGTTGGACCCTGAGGCCCGTTCCTGCATTGCTAACTGCATAGACCAAATACTTTGCAGACAATGATACTGGGGAGTTGGAGTATGCGGTAGTGTGGGACGCGGCGAAGGCTGTCATTAGAGGCCAGGTTATAACTCAAACAATTGAGCGAGGTAAAGTTCACAGACAGACCCAGACCCAATAGGAATTGAGGCTTTGTGAGGCAGAAGAAGCGCATAAGAAAAGACCCTCTAGACACGCACTTAGGGAGGTTCGCATGACACAGAAAGCGCTTGAGGCCCACCATATGAGCCGAGCAGCCCTCGGAATAATGCACACTAAACAATACTATTACTCTAAGGGGAACAAGGCGAATCGTTTGTTGGCGGCTAAAATTAGGCAGCAGGCAAAACGTAATCATCTGGGAAACTTCGGATTGTGGAAGAGTTTTTCCGAAACCACTCCTCCCCCATATAACAGATCCGCAGTTAGCCAGAGAGCTTATCCAGAAAGCTGATCTCCCACAGATATCCCCTGAGTTTCGTGAATGTTTGGAGGCCCCAATAACTGCGGAAGAGACAGATAGGGCAATCCGCTCCCTCCCGCTGGGTAAGGCCGCGGGGCCAGATGGTTTTACCAACAAGTCTTATAAGACCTTCCGGGAGGAATTGACCCCTCATTTAACAAAACTATTTAACTCGGAATGGAAGGCAGGAGTGGTCACAGCATCTATGGGGAATCAACTATGACATTGGTGCTGAAACCTGGGAAGGATCCTACAGACTGCGCCTCTTACAGGCCAATTGCATTATTAAACACAGACGCTAAATTGTTGGTGAAAATATAATAGCGAGTCGCTTATGCCCGGTTCTCCCGTCCCTGATAAATAATGATCAGACAGGTTTTATACATAATCGGTCCACCTACGATAATGTACGCCGTGCCATCAATCTAATTGCCCTTGCTCCGAAGATCCCAGGTAATTTGTCCCTGCTGTCCCTGGATGCCCACAGGGCATTTGATAGTATGTCTTGGGGTACCTGGAATTAGTACTGGAGGGGTTTGGATTTGGTCTAGAATTTTCCAGATTAATATTCTCAAATTTTCAAATTCCCTCGAACAGGATCAAGGTTACCAAAAAGTGGACTCCGCTAATTAGGTCAGCCAAAGGCACTAGACAGGGTTGTCCTTTGTCCCTGTTAATTTTTGCCCTAGCAATGGAGCCTTTTGCTCAACACGTTAGATTACACCCATATATCCTGGGTTTTGAGGTGGAGGAACAATCCCATAAAATCGCGCTATACGCGGATAATTTGCTTTGTTTCCTGAGGGACACCCCCCACATGCTTCCTCCCCTCTTAGACCTCCTAAATAGGTTTGCTACGATATCTGGCTTCAAAGTAAACCCAGCTAAATCAGTGGGTATGCCCCTGTCTGAAGACTCTGGTAGACTAGATGAAATGCGAACAATGACGAACTTTCCCCTGGTCTCCAACGGAGATTTCGTACTTAGGGGTAAAGCTGACTCCAACATATGCAGGTCTTTACAGGGCGAACATTCCCCCCTTTGTTTAAAGTGCTAAGGAAATGGTTGCAGCGATGGGGCTCCCAGGAAATGTCATGGTTAGGCCGTATTAATGCGGTTAAAATGACACTCCTCCCGAAGTTATTATATGCATTCCACTCTTTGCCAATTGCCATCCCTGAATTTGAATGCAAACCTCCAAAAGGAGATATACTGGTTTATTTGGAAGAAGAAACCCTGGATTCCTAGTAAACTAACAAGGGGAAGGATGTTGTGGGGGTGGGGGTAATTGGGCCTTCCCTCGATACCATGCTATTATAGAGCTGCGCAAGTAGCTATAATCCTTTCCTGGGGTGATCCCCCGGATCCTCCTAAATAGTTAAAGATCGAGCAGGCAGCTGCCTCACTTCCTCTGGCTCACCTTCCATTTCTCCAGAAAGGGGCGCGTAATTATAGGGATGGAATATTGCCAACCACCTTGTCCACTCTACAGAGTTGTGATAAAGCACGTTCGCAGAGGGGCATCCCACTGGGACTAGGGCCACTGTCCCCTATCACTCAGAACCCGGCTTTCACCCCAGGCCTCACACCCACATCGCTCCGAATCTGGTGTCGAGACAAACCCTTGCGCCTGAGAGATTTATACACTGATCAGGAACCTTTGACTTTCCAGGAATGCAAGGAAAGGTTTGATCTCCCGGAGACGGAATGCTTCCGATACATACAACTACGCCACTGGCTCACTAATAGGGAGGTCCGCAGGGCAGGTGGAAGGGTCCCTCTGGGAATCAAAATTCTTGAAGGTCAGCAGTCCCGCAAGATTTCACTGTGTTATAGACTGTTACAGAAAGGCTCAATAGACGAGAAGCTTCCATATATGAAAGCTTGGGAGAGAGAACTGGGCCTGGAAATTCCAGAGGAATCTTGGCAGCGGATCCGGCACCAAACTCAAACCAGTTCTCGCTGTGCCCTAGTAAAAGAAAATGCCATCAAAATTTGCTTCAGGTAGTATTCCCCCCCCCCCCCCCCAGCAGAATCCACTCCATTAATCCAGAGTATCCGGATGCATGTTGGCATGGGTGCGGTGAGCGAGGGGATATGGCTCATATGTGGTGGCATTGCCAGATTATCCAGTCAAACTGGCTTGAGGTGCGGTCTAGAATTAAGGAAATCACGGGCTCCTTGCTCCCCATGGACCCAGGGGTATTCCTGCTGGGGGATGTCCCAGAAGATGGGTCCTTCCCCATGTCAGGGCATAAAGCAATTTTGATTTCCCATTTATTAGTGGCTGCTCGCATCACCAGAGCTCGATTCTGGAAAACGATAGAGGGCCCGCAGATAGCCTATTGGTGGATGAAAATGTGGGAATTTATGTGCTTGGAAAAACTTACAGCAGTAATGGATGGAAAGCTCTTGAGATTCCAGAAAACCTAGCGCCCTTTTCTGCACTTTGTCTCTGATAAAGAACATATGTTCTTCCAACCACAACTCCTGAAGCACTTCATGAATTCCTGAATTGACTGTAGATTTGTTAGCGCTGCACTTATGCACTTTTGATAGAGAATGTGCATCAATGGTAGTCATGTTTATGAATTCTTGATATCTAATATTGCTTAATGAATTCATGTTTCTGATTGGTTAAAAGAGATAACTGACTCCCTTTTTTTCCTCTTTTTTTCTTCTTTCTTCTCTCTCATTACCCCGATTAATTAACTGAAGACATATTGTACTATATAACTTGTACTTAACACTGTTATTTAAAGCCAAATATGTGAAATACTGAGAATTGTTGGGAGTGTGAGGTTTGATTTGAACAAAATGAAATTAACTGTTGAGATAATTGTTTGTCATGCCTTTCATATTGAAAATCAATAAAAATATCTAAACAAAAAAAAAAAACAAATGACCAAATGAATGAATGAGACCAGATGGTCCAGCATTTAATATCTTCCATTAAAACGCATGTGCATGTTTTCATAGTTTCCTCAATAATTCGAAGCAGTAAACCTAAGTGGTACAGACTTGCAGACTCACACTTGCTCTCCTTTCTCCCCTCAACAGGCCTGGACAGTGAGCGGGTGACGCATCAGGGTCAGCACTGGCATGCACGCACGTGTTGCTTCCGCTGCCAACGATGCCAAAAGCCACTGCTGGGCCATGACTTCTTTCCACATTCTGGATTCCTCTGGTGTTCCATGACCTGCTGTGCACAGCCTTACTCCTCCTCCGGCTCGGACTCAGACTCTGCCTGCCTCTCTGCCCCATCTCCCATCGCCCGGCGACCGCGAAGAGGAGCTGGTGGTCATCTACCGTCAATGGTGAGGACACAGGTTTGCAACAGTGACATTCAGAAGCAGAGAGAAGCGAACAACAATATCAAAATGGCTCGGAACAGCAGCATACCGCTTGTCGAGACTCTGGGAACAAACTCACGCCGAGGAAATGCCCAAGGGTCCAGCCAGGTGCCATCAGCACATGACCGTCACATGCCAGAGGGGAGTGGTTTATCTAGGAAACAAGACACACTCCGCTTGGACAACGTGAGAAATGGTGATGGGGGAGCACCAAACGTTTGCCAGGCCCATGAACATGGCAGAAATGGGAGTACGCTGGAAACGTGCACTCAAAATCAAGGTACAGTGAATCATCTTTAATGACACTAGCAACTATGCGAGTCACATTTGCCCCAGAGGCCTACAGGGTGGCACGAGAATACCTGCACAGGCAGCAAAGGGTAGTCACAATAAGACAGAGTGTATTTGCTCCCATTGGAGGCCACCACAGTAACACCAGAAAGTAGGAGTACCTCAGTGATAGAATAAACAGCACAATCATTATTCTGAATCAACTCTGTCAAAATAGTTTTCAGCTTCTAAAAAAAAAAAAAAGTGAAAAGCAGCGAGATAGAAGAAAAAAGTGAAAATCCACACAGCACTCTACTCATTGCAGCACTTGTGGTAGTTCGTCTCCATGTTTTTCACTAGTACATTATTCCCAACTAAAATATGAAAATCAAAAAGTGCTCAGCTCATGCGAACGAGACACTGTTGCCATGTGAGCCACAGTCAAATCCAGAGGCTGTGCTTTTAAAGAGAACTGCCCCCAATCACTAGGGTTTGCAAAGCTTTCCTCCCAGGCAGGGTTGGTCTTGAGGGCAGCAGGGCCCTTGGCGAATTGGTGCCCCCCTCCCTTGCCACCCGCGCGCCCCTGCTCAATGCGGGGCAGGGGGGAGCAGGGCCAGGATGCGCCACATTTTTTTTCCCCAACCGTAATGATATGTATAGGGCGCATCAGCACCCTATTGTTATTAGATGCACTCCACCGCCGCAGGAGCATTGAATAACAATGAGGCGCCTGCCGCGCCTTCTCCCAACTACGCCAGCTCGGGGAGCGCTTCAAAGACTCCCCCGAGCTGGCGTGGTGGGGGGATAATGGCACCTTTTGTTATTAAAAGCACCCGCGGCAGAGGGGCGCATTTAATGACAATAGGGTGCTGACAACGGCACCCTATTGTCCTTCAATGCACCCACCGCCGCCGGCGCATTTACTGGTAAAATGCCAGCTGCCAAGCCTTCTCCCACTATGCATCCCTGACCTTCCCAGAACGTCTACAAAACTCACCTTTAGATCAGTTTGCAATCTTAAGATAGGATAGCCTACATGTAGCCCAAAGTTCTTTGCATCTATACTTGGCCAGTGAGACCTACATTACTTCCCAGAATCGCCCAGAGACCAACAGACACTGTTGCAAAAAAAAAAAAAAAAACACGCACCAGACTACAATTCAATGAAACCGCCAATGCCGTCTGAGACGTAAAACGGTACCTACATCTACCAGACGTACCATGAACCCACACGTATGCCGGGAGGCCAGGCTTCGTGCTGCACCATAGTGTCAAGCATTACATCTTTCCCCAAGGCTTCTTTTAATACATTTAGATTAGATGAGTCAGAGTCTGTGGTTAATGTACACGCCTCGTCAGGGTCTGCTTCAGTTTACACATTAAAAGGAAGGGTTACAAAAAAACTATTTAATAAGCCAAGCGGTAAATCAAAGGCTTCAGAGTATGTTTATTTTATTATATAATAAAAGTTATGTTTGACTGAACTTTGTACATAATATTTAAAAAGCTTTAGTTGCACTTCTATTGAAAAAAAACTGCTTGGCTCTGAATTCACAAAAAAGGTAGCACAAGCTCAGCTCTGGTCCACAAACTAATACTGCTTTTCCCACTCCTGCCCACAGATCCTGTAGCTGGGAAAGCCTTCACCGCCACATCCCTGGGCCATCAGGACATCTCCCTGGAACACACGTCTGCAAACAAAACAAGGCCACTGATACCTAACCCACAAGAGCCAGTTCTGGCAAAAGCAGTGAATGATTGCAAGACGTTGCCCCCCATCACGCCCCAGCATCACAGCGCAGAGCAGCACCTGGGCCTGGGAAATGTGTACTGGACAGAACAGCTCTACTCTTACACCGCTCTGAGCCAGACCTGCAGCCCTGGGGCCCCTCCAAAGGACGGTCAAGGCGCTTCAGAAAACATGGCCGCCCAGAAGAAAAGCGTCCCCAAAAAGGATAGCAGGGAGTCAGACTCCCGGTGCCCCACTTGCTCCTCTTCGTCAGATTCTGAGCAAGAAGGCTACTTCCTAGGAAGGCCCATTCCCAGCTTCAGAGTAGGGTATGGGCCCGACTGTGAGAAGGATGGTCAACTCAACAAAGCTGCTCCTAGAAGCAAGCACTGTGCCTTGTCTTAGTGGTTGAGAAGTGAGGCAGAAGTCCTGTTTACTTCAATAGTGGGAATGACAGCACCCCTGGGGGTGGGACACATCCAATAGTGACTTTAAGAAAACAGAATCTGCACTGGCAATCAAAAAAGATCTCTTTATAAATATGACAAAAGGCTGGCAAAGCGCTCACATAATATTTCATGTGTACAGTTGACGAAGGGCAAATCCATGAAGCCTGAAAAATTAATACTTGTTATGGTGACAAAAATACATCCAGGGGCCAGAAGAACTTGTGACCCCCGAGAGGGGAGGTCGGGCCCGAGCTTCCAGAAAAGCTCAGAGTGGTCAAATGTTATCTTTTCATGATCTAAAAAGGAGATTACGAAAGCAAAGGAAAACTAGTGGCAGGGATATCCACACTGATGACCCTGCTCAACAATCCTGGCATACTACAGGTAGAGAGCCCAGGAAGGTCAAGTTACCACAAGGAGCATTATCGCATGCACTGCTGGACTTGCAGAGAAACATTCTTGCACTGCAGCATCCGCACGGTCTTGGATCTCCGATGGGATGAGGAGATCCAGAATGTGCCCTTCATGGAAGATTAGATGGAGCCATCCCTAAGACTTTCCACAAAAGGAACCATAGGAGCAGTGGGGCATAAGTAAAGGGGCTTGCAACGGAAAAGGAAATCAAGGGAACTGGGGTGTAAGAATGAAAACAGAATACAAGTACGAATGGTTCAGGGCAAGAGAACAAGTGTGAAAGGGAGGATGTAGGAACGAGAAAAACAAGCGTGAGAGAAGAAGAGAGATGGACGATGAGAAGAAATCAATGTGGGTGCAAACCCCTCCAGGTCACGGCTTTATACCAGTATTTACCGGTCCAATCATTTCACTGGCCAGGTGCCTCTACTCCCTTTCCCTTGGAGCTGATGCAATGGCCACTGTAAACCGAAAAAAGGGACGAAGACTGAAAGAGGCTTGGATGCCTGGAATTGCTCCAACGTACTAGAATCCCCCCTTTAGCTCTTTCCCTTATGCAATAAACCACGTTATACTTGTGAGGCCTCTGATTGATTTACGGGGGTCGCAGGTGGGTTGGATCATGCCAAAATTGATATATACGTGTGCTCTTTGGAGTTGGAACGAGGTGTTGCAGTAATTACGATTAGGGTGAAATGTACATTTGTAGTGTAATAGATTTGGGTCATTACCGAGAGACTAGTTTGGACGAAGCCACGTATCTAGAGAATGAGTTGGGCAGCGATCGTCGCTGACCCCTGAAGCGAGTGTGCTCTTTCAGAAGTTTGGGCTAGGCTGTGCTGCTCAAGTGTTGGACTTGCAGTATTAAGGTTGGATCAGCAATAGCGTTCAATTCATAAGATTGCAATTGTGCTGGTTGGAGAGCTGATTTCAGAAAGGCAAAGCGATTGGCCATTGGGATGAAACGTGTGGACCATCATAGCAAGGTTGTGTTGCTTGAGCATGGGGTGATGAGGTTGGTTCAATTCTAACACTTCGCCCAGGGCATCGAGATCATGCTTTTGGGCACCTGTGGTTAGGAGGAGGACAGGGGGGCAGTGTTCGGCCCAAACCTGTGCCCCTTTCTATCAGGAGACCATTGGACAACTGCAAAACTGTGCAGCACAAGGTGATTCGGTGGAGTCCTGCATTTTGAGATAAAATGGGTGACGATTGTTCGTCTGTGGGGAGTGTATGATGATCATTGTTGAAATTTAAATTCTGTGTTCCGTGAAGTCCGTTTTCTGTCGGCACTAGTTAATCTAGCTATCCATTTTCCCTGTCACTTTGCAGTGCTTCAGCTCCCCAGCACCTCCTGGGCCACGCATAACTACAACCCAATATTGCCAGCATACTGACAGAACTAACATTACCACGCTATAAATACTCCCTTTCACACATTCCATGGATACACTTTAGCCCTCTTGTTCAACACCCTTGAATCTCAACTTCGAAAGCCCTGCCACCAAAGCATTCTTAGCATTTAGAACCAAACACAGCTAGAGAAACGGGCAGGGGGTGTGGGGGGTACAGAACACGCAGAGACAGATCAGAATGATCCAAAACCTATGAACGTGTCATTTCAGGCCTGAGAAGAGATTCAGGATGTCAGGTCTTCAGCTGCTCTTTGCTGGCAGAGGAGTCTAGGCGCCAGTCTAGGAGTCAGTCCTTCTCCGCTGGGCTGTCGACACATTAGCTCAGCCACCTTGTATTCTAGCCACATCAGAGGAGCTAATAAATGCAACACACCGCTCCACACTGTCCAGCTGAATAAAAGGGTACAAGGTAACAAATCCCTCAAGTATCCTACCAACAGACAAAAGGGCTATGTCCTGGGGGGCTTTGTAGTCCAATGTTCTCCAAAGTAAACCCACACTAGGCGTTGGAGATCGCTTTACACTTTGCCACCTATGCCCTACAGGAGTCCATGTGCGCTCTTCTTTACAAACCCACATTATGTCCTGGGGAGCTTTTTTGGGCTGTTCCAAACGAAGCTGCACTTTTTTTGTAGGATCTCAATGTGTTTTTGCAAACATGCATAATGTACTAGCTTCTCTGTGCTCTTAGACGCAAACTAACCTAGTGCCGTGGAGCTCTCTTCAATCAGAGTTAGGGAGATGTCTGCAGGTTTGCAAAGCAGCACTGTCTCATGAGCTTGCTGTCCTCTTCAAGCAACCCTGCATTATGTCGGTGGGTGCACTCTACAGTTTCCCAGATAAGGCCTACACAGGCTCCCAGAACATGCTTCTAGTGGATATCACCTGGACACCAAACCACACCCCCTTCAGAAAACACTGCCAACATTCGTTGCTTCTGCATCCGAGCAACCACTCTTGCAGGAAGTGCTTTTGGGGGACTCACTGGAGAAAACAGACCATGCAATCCTAGCCACTGACTGATTCTTTAAAGCCACTATTAACACTGGCATTGATCTGGCAGATGAGCAACTTCATATGTAGGCCATTGCCAAAGCATTGAGCCTTCTTATGATGGCCATAGCACATCTCAAGCCAGATACGGTCTCAACTAATACCAATACATTCTCGAGTTACAAGGGACTTCAGGAAGAGGCAGGATCTCTGCTCACACAAGGATATGCAAGTCAAAAGTAAAGTTGTTGTACAAAGTCTAGGATTTTAATTAGTGACAGTTTTTTTCCTAAAACAAAACCAGATTTATTTGAATATCAAAATAAAACCTACAGAAAAGCATGAAATTGTGTCCTGAGGGCTGGGAAAGTATAGTTAGTGTTTCCACTTGTAAAACTCAGCATGGATGTCAGCGCCCCTGCCAGACCACGGCTGGTTCGAAAGAGTACCTCCAACAACCTGGTGCCTCTAACAACGCATGGCTGGGAAGTGGGAAGCCAGTCTACACAGACTTATGATGGACTCGGGCCAAGCCTTCAGAGGTACCAGTCTAGCAGATCCACCCAGTTTCTCTGCAAGGCAGTTCCTTTCAACACTCCCTGAAATGGGCAGTGTAGTGGGCCACACCATACAGGATCAACCCCCTGCTGCCACAGGTGTCTTCCCCATGGCTCGCTCATGTAGCTCTGTGGGAGACTATCCGCGCAGATGAACCCGGCACTGGCGTGTCAGCATTCACACTTCAGCTCTGAGCTAAATAGCCTTGGCCAGCGAATCTGCATGTGCACCCACTGTGTAGGCCATGCTCCCGACGTTCTCTGCTCAGAGGAGGCCTCTTTACCGTCTGCTGCTGGGCAAATCATAGCGTTCAATGAAGTTCTGTAGCTCCTGCACACAATGCTTGCCCATCTCACGCAGTGTCTTCCTCAGTGCGGACACTACCGTCTGTTGGATCGAGGGCTCTCGCTCCAGTAGCATGGCAGCCACTAAGAAAAACGTCCTGCAGTTCTGCTGGTAATCCTGCGGAAAAAAAGGAATCGACAATCACCAGGTAGCCAATCACAGGTCCATATCATCTACAGGTAGCTACTCACAGGTCTACAAAACCTTAAGGTAGCAAATCAATGGTTTACATAGGAGGAAGTTAGCAAATCAGGTGTCACACAGGTTCACGTCATCTACAGGGTAGCCAATCACAGATCCACATCTACAGGCAGCAGATCCCAAGTTCTAAAACAGTGGGTGGTCTATACAAGATCTACATAATTACTAGGTACTCTATCCCCAATATAATATCCAGGATTTAAACCAAAAATTGGCATAAGGACCACAGTGCCCGTCACAGTCAGAAGAGTCCCCAAACTCCCTGGATTTCAAACATTATCCGGTCTTATCTACTCTGTGCAAATGGTTTACAGTCTCAATCAAAAGGGGAGATTTAATATCCTGCTGAGACTCCCCTGGCAAAGGTAATATGTCGGCACAGTGCTTCACAGACTAATATTTAGTGCATTCTCTGTGCGCCAAATCACCCGCCTAGAAGATAAGTCGTCCCCATCAGTTCCATTTCATTTGGAGAGTTCTTAAGCAAAAAAACCCAGACAGGGTGGGCGGATGGGACACAGGTATTTATTGCTATTCGCATCCCAGCATGTTTTTCCGGTATCCTATTTCTTTTATTTGATAAACCGTGCGTTTGCAGTTTTTCAACTTAACAAAAAAAAAAATACTACCAAACAAGATGCACACCATGGACAAGGGAGAAAGAGCTACACAGTCTCTTTTTCCCCTCATCATGGCAGCCACCGGAACGATGTGTGCCAGGCACCATCAGGGACCAGAAGGCAACAGGTAAGTGGGACGGTTGTGCAGAGAGGTGGAAATTGGGGACGTTGTTCGGCACACAGGGTTTACTTAACCTGCTGTCCAGCAGGGAAGATGGTGGCCTCCCGCTTCCGAGGAGAATCAGAATACTGGCTTTACCATGAAGGTAAACCACCATGATTGGCTGGGGCTCCCCTGATCTCTAAGCGGGAGTACTAATATTAACTTAAGCTCAAGGTACGGATGTACACCACTTGTCAGTGGTCATGATACCCAATTCTGTAATCCATTAAATGTCTGGAGAGGAAAACTTGTAGATAGTGATGAGGAAGTATACCCACCCTCCACCTTGGAGTGCCGATTCATTGTGATTAACAAAAAGTACTTACCCGCTCAATTTCATCTTTCTTTGCTAAAATAGCAGCTGTTCGCACATCTGGCAAGTTCTCGGCTCCTTCTTGTGTCGCAGTAAAGTGTGAAGCTTGATGTTCCACTCGGTCGGCAGCCTTATGGACTCCATTGTTGGCCTGTGACACAAGAAAGCAGCAAGTTCATATCGGGAAGCAGCGCTGCAAAGTATCCATGCTCAGATCTGAACCCCTTCTACACCAAAACCAACCTAGTCCCATCCTGAACCCAGGTGTAGGTGTCTAACCAGGGATCACTGTGCAAGCATGTCTAGGCACAGGCTGGTGAGGAGAGAAGAGAAACAGCGCTGCAAAGCATCCATGCTCCGATCTGAACCCCCCCGTAGCTTTCTACACCCAAACCAACCTAGTCCCATCCTGAACCCAGGTGTAGGTGTCTAACCAGGGATCACTGTGCAAGCATGTCTAAGCACAGGCTGGTGAGAGAAGAGAAGCAGCGCTGCAAAGCATGCCTCCATGCTCATATCTGAACCCTCCCTATAGCCTTCTACACCCAAGCCAACCTATTCCCATCCTGACCCCAGGTGTAGGTGTATAACCAGGGACCACTGTGCAAGTATGTCTAAGCATAGGCTGGTGAGGAGGGCAGCGCTGCAAATGGTGCCTCCATGCTCAGATCTGAACCCCCCACCCCTATAGCCTTCTACACCCAACCCAAACCTAGTCCCATCCTGAACCCCAGGTGTAGGTGTATAACCAGAGACCACTGTGCAAGCAGGTCTAGGCATAGGCTGGTGAGGAGGGCAGCGCTGCAAAGGATGCCTCCATGCTCAGATCTGAACCCCCCACCCCTATAGCCTTCTACACCCAACCCAAACCTAGTCCCATCCTGAACCCAGGTGTAGGTGTATAACCAGGGACCACTGTGCAAGCATGTCTAGGCATAGGCTGCCGAGGAGAGAAGAGTGTTGCATCAGGAGAACATTCCCATGCGTGGGTATGGTGAAGGGAGAAGTGCAGTGGCAGTCACAGCAATGGCGCTTCAGTGTTTTGTTTGGATCTGCACAAAGCATTCACAAAGGTAAAGCTGGCCTGCCCCTGACGTGGGACTGAGGGGGAAATGTATGTGCAATTTGCAGATGCATATTAATGCCCGATATGACAACAATGAAGATATCAGTAAAACCCGTAGAGCAGACCCCTCACACGTCCTGCACATGAATCCCGTGCCAAACGTGTTCAATATTGGACTAATTTAGTTTGCACATCCTGAACTTGCAGTGGAATAGAAAATACATCATGTAAGTTTATTCCGATAGAGCCGACGTCTGAGTACTGCACAATTATAGAACAGAAAGGATAGACAACTTAGGGAAGCCTTTCAATTGGACTGAGACCTCAGCTGCGGAGAATCATGAAGATATGCAGAGCACCAGAACCCCCCTGACCCTCTATCCCGCCTCCCAATCCAGCATGGGATAGGTGAATCAAAGAGAACAGAGAGCAAAGACTGAGCCAGGGACATAGGTTCAGACCATTTCCACCGTCTTGACATGTACAACCTTAGAGGAGGGGAAGGGCACACCCTGCCTGGTTACCCTGCTCAGTAACCCCTCAGCCACTCGTTTTCTGTGCTCTTCGCATTATCAGGGAGGCAGTCCCAGCTTGCAGCTAAGAGGCAGTGCAGGTGATTTCATCCAGTGTCAATTATGCTACAAGGACTTCTGGTAGCTGTAGTTTCCAGGTTGCAGGGAACTCGCACACCCCCAATAACCCAAAGTGGGGGGATAGCACACGATGAAAGCCGGGCATGAGTCACTGTGGTGTAGCACCCAATTGGAGTCTGGAGCAGAGTTTTTCTGGACTTGATTTCATCGAGGGCTATTTGTCTTGCCACTGCAGCCCGGTGGCGGTAGCTTATACATTTCAGCACGAGACGGCCTCCAACCTATCCACACCAAGGGACTTTGTTGTACTAATTCAGACACACAGCTGAGTGATGTAGTGCATCTGCGTGCAGCTAGAGGCAGAGCTACAGAGCTGGCAGAGAAGCCAAGAACAATTTTTTTATTGAATACATAGTTTTACAAGCTTATCAAATTCCATAAAACTCATCCACATCCTCTCAAGAGACCAATATTAGTACAGCACATATCAGGTCACTCATCCTCATATCAAGAGACCAATACTAGTACAGGACATATCAGATCACACATGCTCTCATTAAGAGACCAATATTAGTACAGCACATCTCAATTCACACATCCATCCTCATCAAGAGACCAATATAGTACAGCACATATCAGCTCACACATCCTCTTATCAAGAGACCAATAATAGTACAGCACACATCAGTCCACACATCCACATCCTCCCATCAAGAGACCAATATTAGTACAGCACGTATCAGTTCACACATCCACATCCTCTCATCAAGAGACCAATATAGTACAGCACATATCAGCTCACACATCCTCTTATCAAGAGACCAATAATAATACAGCACATATCAGCTCACACATCCACATCCTCTCATCAAGAGACCAATAATAGTACAGCACATATCAGTTCACACAATTAAACCAAAGTCTTCCCACCCAAAAGGCGAGACTAAAAGTGATGCACCTCTTCACAATGTCTTGAGGGGTGTCCAGTCAAAGGGTCGAATGAAAAAGTCGAATATAATACGTTCGACTCATAAGGATCGAAAACAAAATGATCGAATGCCTTTTTTAAAAATGTATATTTTTTTGGGGCTTGTTATAGGTAAATGTTTTTTTTTGGGCAAAAAACAGGGGTTTGGGGAAAAAAATGCATTCGATTTTTTGGTTTTCGGTCCTTTGGATTCAAAACAATCGTATTTATGATATGGCATTTGTAACGCGCCTATACACAAGTGTTTCAAGGCACGAAAATTTCGAATCTTTTCATTCGACCCTTTCACCTACAACCGTCTTGAGGCTAGGCATTCACCCAAGAACTTGGTACGACACTTAGTCAACCCCCTACACTCCACTATAACGTGACAGTGTTTCTACCTGCTCATCCAGATTACCAAATCTGCAAACATTTGTTTGGGATTTGCTGTATCGCTTCAGGACCTCGTTGGTAGGGAGCAAGTTGAATGTCAGTCTCTTGAACTGAGCTGTGTACCACAGGAATGGAAAGAGCTTTAGATAGCGGAGTCTTTTGCCAAAAGCCTTTGATTGATTCCACAGTCCCCGTTGCCACCTATGAGAGCTTCTGTCCTCAAATCCAATCTTGGTCCCAGATTTTCCTCTCGACTTTACCTGGGTTAGCCAATAAGATCACTACTTGAGCCCAATGACTACAGTAGAGCTCGATAATTGTTCTTCCATTGGACCAATATGCTAGGTTACATTCCGCCTGTTAGTTGGGAGAGTAATTCAAAGGGGACAGCTGAGAGACCAAGTTCGTACCTTATTATGGAAGTGGGAACAGGTTTGGCAACTTTAAAAGCTTTCTCCAGAATGACCCTTCCAGAGATGCCCAAACCTTGTGAGATGTGAAGAGGAAACCTTCTGCTCCAAAGATCAAGGACGGAGCAACCTTGCCCTCGTAGAAAGTAACCAGTGCGTCTAAGAAAATGTGCCAAACTTCCTATGGAGTAGAATTGCTTGGGACGTCAACATGCCATTCTTCAGGGGGTGCTGTTGCGCGCTTGGCAGCATGCAAGACTTTGCATGAGCTCCTTTGGCAAGCTGCGGAACCCGGCGTAATTTTAGCAGAATTAATGTCCAGTTTTCCATCAAACTGCACAGAGAGTGACATAAGAAGGGCTGGCACACCTAAGCCGAAGATTGAGTAAATGGCCCGGCAAATTCTGAGAAATTTGAAGACCGAGAGCGTCCCGGGCTGGGGGCGGGTGCGACATAGTGTTGGCCGCGTGACTTCTCCTGCGTGGGCTGACAACTTCCAGAGGAAGCCACGGACCCACTACAACGGCCCACAGACTGCAGATACATGGAGGATCTAGATTGGGGCCCTCTAGCTTGCCGACTACTGCAGAACTGCCAGTGGCTGCCTGTGCTGTGTGGCAGGTGTGAGGGACACTGATCTCGTCCCACTGACCCGGACGGGCAAGGCACTGGAGCTCGCCCTGGCGACAACCCTCCCGTCCTTGCAACGTGGAGAAGAGAGCACTGACCCGTACGGGTCCAACATTAAAGAAACGGGCATCCAAAAACAACGGTTACTCTACCTGATTCAGCGCCACTGAAACACGCGCTCACATCCGCAGAGCACAGTCCGAAGGAGTCCAGGAGGGACGTCACCTACTGCAAGCTAGCGGGTACGAACCTCGTCATAATCACTGTTGTCTCCCCCTCCCCCCGCCCGCCACAATCCATCTAGCAGTGGGCCATAGCATTTGCACTCTCAACATCCGCATATGAGCACTGAGTGAGCCCACCACGGACTACAGCATTTGTAAGGTGGGTGCAGGTGGCAGCGGAGGGCTCCCGATGTCACCACAAACTGAGCCCACCCCCCTCCAAACCCCTGGTGGATCACCTCGGAGGATCAGTTCAGCACGCCGCTTATTGACATGGGGAACCCATAAAGTGTGTACACACAGGCACGGCCTACAGACTGCACATCGCAGCCGTCTCACGCTGCTCCAGTCACCCTACAGCGGTGTCCGCCTGCTGCTGTGTCCATCAATCTGCAAGCATATGCGAAGAGGAAGGGACACGCACTCGAAAACTCCATCGGGATCAGGAGCGAGAGGTATGCAGTGGTGCCCGCGCCAACAGCACCGTCTGCTACTCTTATTCTTGG
Source organism: Ambystoma mexicanum (assembly GCF_040938575.1). Lineage (NCBI taxonomy): Eukaryota > Metazoa > Chordata > Amphibia > Caudata > Ambystomatidae > Ambystoma > Ambystoma mexicanum. The sequence goes on from NC_090938.1 coordinate 21,667,611, forward strand.
GACAGACAAAGGAAAGGTCTGTAATACAGGGCCTTGCAATACCCTCCCCACCCTCAGTGACAAGGGATGCACACTTGGCCACCGGCCAGCACAGAGGTCTACGGCGCGAGAGCAAGTCGGGATGCCATAAGCAAATGGGAACTACAGCAAAGGCCTACCCACTGTCAGGGAAGAGACGATGCGCATCTCATGATCCAGCACCTCGGCACCTGCTGGCAGATCTGCGCTGCGCCGCTCTCCATTTGGTTCTACCGACAGTCACTGCCACTGGTTGCGGGTCTCCCGCAGCGTTCCCCCCTGAGCAACGCAAGAGCTCCCGAGATAGGGCGCGCAAAGGAGATCTCGAGCTGAGCTAAGGCGGTGGAGGCGCACTGCAATACCCGCACAGGCAGTGCTTTTAGTTACACTTTTGGGACGAGTCAAGGGGTAAGAAGCAGCTCACGGAGGTGGTGAGGTCAAACACTCTGCAGTAGCTTGGAAGAGCAACCATCTGCCACCAGTCTCCAGTGGCGCTCAGGCAGAATCACATACCTTAACCTTCATACCCTGCCTGGGGTGCAATAAGCACCAAACTACACTCTGGTCCACTGCCCAAGAGGCCCTGGTCATAGAGGCGCAGTTTAAAGAACAGACCCACAAACCAGCAGGACATCAACGGCACCCATTACCAGCCCAACATCGCAGTAAAATGCCTAAAGGGTTGCCCTCAAAGAAAGGTCGTGCGATAAACAGATTAATCAAACCAGCCCCTAAACAAGTGGACTTCGACAGCGAAGACGTAAGTGGAAGAGATGGCGGCAACAACACCCACTGACTTGCAAGGAGTCATCACTGTCACGCAACAGGGATTTTCTGCTATTAATGATGAATTAGATGGCCTCACCATCAATGTGAATACGATCCGGGCCCAGTTGAAGAAAGCCTCACAGCGCCTCACTGAAGCAGAAACACAAATTGGTGCTGCAGAAGACACGATAGAAACACTACAGAGCACAGTGACCGCTATGGCGAAAGACTTGGGCATCATCAAAATGAAGAGTGAAGACTTGGTCGAGACGCAATAACATCCGTGTCATGGGGGTGCTGGAAGGTGCCTTGAAGGGTCCCATGAAGCAAGCAGTAGAGGAACTACTGAGGAACATGTTGGGAGACCCAGGCTGGTCTCCAATGTTCGTAGTTAAGCGAGTGCATAGGTCACTGATGGCAAGACCTAAACCAGGAACGTATCCTCGGCCTAGATTAGCTTGCCTCATGAACTACAGAGACAGGACTCTGGTGTTAAAGGCCACCAGGGAGAAACAAGATCTCAAGACTGGGCTCCAGCGTCATCTGCATTTTCCCGGACTACACGCTTGCAGTTTAGCAGGAGAGGCGCACGTTCATAGGGGTGAAGAAACTAAGAGAACACAAAATACCCTACTCTATGCCCAGCGAGGCTACGCATGCAGTTCAAGAACAAGACCTACTTCTTCACTTTCCCAGAAGTGGCAGCTTCATTCATGGAGGCTAATATTCACTTGCCTGAGAAACAGCCACCGGAAAAAGCAGAATGACGATGAGGATATAACAGCTATCTGCGACAGCATTGACCGAACTGAGCACCCTGCGCCATATTGGTACAGACAGCAGCAGTGAATTTTCACTCGAAAATGCTAGATTAATGGACGCATCGGAACCTGCGATTGGACCATTGGGTACGGGGGGTGAGGGGTATGGAGGATTTTATGACACTTTGTGAAATGATCAATGGGAGTCCAGTATCACACAATAACAGTGAGTTTATGATGTGTTTTGGAAACGCAGGATTATGTTTGTGAGATGCTAAGACCGGATAGGATTCTTACGTTGTGCAAGCGGGGAACCCCATACACCACGGAAGCAGTTGCCCCAAATGCGAGGGCATAGTTTTGTTAACTTTTGGGAGGGGAGATAATGTGTGGGATGGGTGTTACATAGTCGAAGTTCAGTGTACTAGGAGGGTGGGGGAGGAGGGAGTTTGGGAGTGGTTGGGGTGAAACAGTTAAAAAATGCAGTCAGAAAACAGCAGGTAGCGACCAAAGAGCGAACAGGTACAGGTCTGAAGAAATAGCCTGCCGGCATGTAAGAGATGATGGCTGACAGCGCACCCAAAGGGGTTAGGTTGCTGGGTTGGAATGTTCGGGGTCTGGGCATCCCTATGAAAGCATGCAAGTTGATAGCATATGTTAATAGATGAGGAGCCCAAATACTTCTCACCCTTAGCAGCCGCTGACCCCATACAAGTTTCATGCGGTGTTCCCCAAGGATCATGTGTTTCTCCGACGATGTATAACATCTTTACTAAGCCCCTGTTTGACAAGTTGGACAGACTGGGTATTGTCTACACTAATTACGCAGATGACACTCAGATTCTAATCCCCCTTTCGGGTAACTTCTTGGAAGACACGGACTTAGTAAATAAGATATATCTCCTCATTCAGGCTTGGATGGCATCCCATGGCCTCTGCCTGAACGACGACAAGACGGAGCTACTGATCATTGGCTCAGCGTTGGCTATCAAAAAACTTGACCCTAACTATGCCTCATTCAACATTGACAATAACGTCATTAAAGTGATGCCTGCAGTCAAAACCCTCGGGGTCTATCTTGACTCCGCGCTCACCTTCAAAAAGCAAACGAACTCGCTAGCATCCTCCACGGCATATACTTGCAAATTGATCCGAGCATGTAGACCTTTTCTAACTGAGACCAGCTGCATCACATTAGCCAATGCTCTCATCAAATCCAAGTTGGACTACTGTAATGCCCTTTATGCAGGTTCCAACAAGTATATCCTTGACAAACTACAAACTCTCCAAAATAACGCTATCAGAGCAGCTTTAAATATTCCTAACAGAGCCCACATCTCCACCTTTAGGAAAAATATCCATTGGCTAAAAATCAAAGACAGGATCACCCTCAAAATACTCTCCCTCACATCCAAATGCCTCAACAACATTGCCCCCCCCTATCTGGCCAACAGAATCCACAAGAGAACCTCTAACCGCCCTACTAGAATGACCAACGCCTCCACCTTAATGATACCTAGATTCAAAAAGAGTACAGCAGGCGGCTCTAGTTTCCCTATCATAGCTGCGCAAACCTGGAACAAACTCCCCTTGGATCTCAGAATGGACCAACCCTACTCTAGCTTTAGACGTAAAGTCCTCACTTGGATCCGTGCCAATGACACTTAACTCGACCTCCCCACATAGACACTAGATGCCTGCAACCAGATGAATGACATCTGACCAACTTGACTGAACCGTAGTTCCGCACCTCTTTATTTTTCTTATTTCCTTTTTCCTCTCTTTCCCTCGCTCTCTCACTTTACCTACCGTTGACCCAACGTGAACTGTATAAACCATACTTCTCTTGATTTAACTGTGAACTGTATAATGTGTTTTCCTCCTGTAACCAAGTTCTTAAGCAATCTTGTACTGTTTGCGCCCAGCTACCCATTCGGGTTTGGTTTTTGCGCTATATCAAATAAACAAACAACAACAACTGTTCTTACAGGAATATCTCTTAGATAACCAGGCACGCAACTTCGCCCCTGGTTGGGAGGCGCGGGTGGGAGGTACACTGCTATACACGCAACCTTATGCTAGGGTGTCTGAACGGGGTGCTGTCGTTGGGGCTGCAATTTGCGGGTGGCACCAGACAAGGATGACCACTTCCCACCCTGCTGTTCGCACTTGTGACTGAACCTCTGGCTGACCTTATGAGGACATGACATGCAAGAGCAGGCATCCCCAGGGCCGGACGGGTGGAGTTGATAACATGTTATGCAGATGACATGTTTGTACGAAACCCTGAAAAGTACCTTCAGAGGGTGCTCAGTCGTGGTTCGGGAATTCAGGAGATTCTCTGGACTCTGTTTTAACACTAACAAGTCCGAAGTGTTCCTGCTGACTGACAATACGAGGAAACCTAGCAACCTACTCAGTCTGTGATGGACTCCAACAGGTCAAATATTTAGGGGTAGAAATGGCCTGATCGGCTTATCTGCTCCCTGAACTATGATACACTGACCATTGCAGTATGTACCAACCTCGAGCGCTGCAACCAGCTCCCTGTTTCACCAATGGGGCGAATGGCACTGGTGAAAATGATCACCCAAATTATTTTACCTATTCAGTACAACTCCACTTGGCCAGGTAGGTCTTTTTTTTGCAAAAATAAGCAGCGCCTGCTCCACGTACGTATGGAGGGGGTCAGGCGAGGGTTAGCTGGAGGCGACACAATCATACGAGCCCCGGACTATGAAATGTATCATTTAGCAGCCCAAGCATACTATGCCGCAAATTGGGTGGAAGGCGAGACGCGAACATCATAGATTGACTTAGTAACACAGGGGGAAGCAAGGGTCACAATACTCAATGGGGACGCCATTGGGAGAAAGGGAAATTGTAACCATCTGAAACCTGAACCAGAAGAAGGGCAAGCGCAGAAGATGAGAAGCGCTGTAGAGATTCTATTGACCCGTTTACCTGCATACCGATAGTCGATACAATACCTGTTGAAACATGAATCCGAAGTATGAATATATTGTGTTGAACTCTGTGCAATTTAAATAAAAGTAAAAAAATGGCCTTCTAGAGCCATCATCTCGTTTGTTGTTCACTAAGGCACCCAGGTAGGTGTTAGGGAGAATTCTCTGTAAAGGCTAATTTCCCAAAACTAGTGAGTCCCCCAGCAGCTTTGCTGGATTTTTGGGGTTTATTTTTTTCTCCTGCTAAGAGTGAGACTCTTTTCCTCCCACTCTTAGACATGATTTGAGGTGGTCCTTTGACTTTGTATGTGTTTTATGGGCTATGGGGTCCTTTACCCCATAGGGCTTCATATGTTTTTGGTATATGGGTTACACAGCACCCTCCGTGCCGTAACCCAGGGGTGTCATAGTGACCCCCAAACATAGACTCCATACCCTGGGACTGACTACTGTCTCCCAGGGCATGTAAAGTCACCATTGGCTTTACTAGTCTCAAATTGTGAACAGAACCAGTACAAACCATCATATTGTGGACGTACTGGTCGGGGCAATTCGATTGCCCTGGGGTCTGTTCGAGGGGGCACTGTCCAGTCCCCCCACAACCAAGTTTTGGCTGGTGGCAGTGGATACTACTTTTTATATTCGACCACGAATATATTCCTATGGGATTTTCCCATTGTTCAAGGCTACCACTTTTTCATATAGCCTCGAACATACCGCCGGTTTATTAAATGAATATTAATTCACCGGTTGGTAATTTTTGCCGAAACTTGGTTCCAAAATGGCGTTTGTGTTCGCTTCTATGACTCCAACCCAAGTCGAGCCCTTTGTTCCACTTTTTGGCGGGCTTCTCCACAGAAGCCTCCAAAAATGGTGCCACTCTGGGTACCACAGGGTGTTTAGGCACCCTGGACTGAGTTGCCTCGGCAACTCAAGTCGCACTCGTGTGATTGGCCCAAGTGGTGAGCCGCCCGGCTCACCACTTAGCATGTTTGATTGGCAGCTAGGCTGAATGAATGGGGGTTTTCTGCATAAAAGCAGGGCTTTGGGGACTGGAACTTCAGAAGTCGCCACAGGACCTAAAGAATCCGAGGCGGGAGAAGCCGAGCCGACCTGCAACGACGACACCACCGGTGGAGCCCTGCGGAACCGGCTCACCACTTTTCCCGACGACAGAGGAGATCTCCAGTCCGGAGAGTCTTCTTCCTTTGACTCGTGGGGATAACCAGTTTGCCCATCTTTTCGCCTTCGTGGACCATCTCGTGGCCGCCTTGCCCGTGCCAAGCACCCCAGCAACCGGAATACCACGGATCACCACTACCGCGAAGAACAGGGTGGTACCTTGTAACCAGGAAACTCTGCGGCTGGTTTCTTCCCTGGCAGCGCAACGACCTTCAGCTTTCCTCCACGTCGAGACCTCTTCTTCCTCTGGACGAAACACCGACTTGCACCCGGCCAGAAACAACTGCCCCTCTGGAGCGTTCTTCCCACTTTCAGGTACTGTGTCCCGCCTGGCTTCCCTTGCAACGGATCGTTCGGGGTGACAGTAAATCCTCGACTTTCTAACCTGGGCTAGCCTGGGGCCTGTTAACTAACTTTTCCTGACTTGATTTCAATCTTTTGCGAACTTTCTACAAAGACTCTTTGGGCATAATCCCACTGTGTGATCCTGGACACATTTCGCTTGCTCTCTCTAAGAGTGGGCCTGGCATTTGAACTTCCTTGCTCCCCAGTAGACTTCGCCTAACCTGCCTCACTGTGGTTCTTTGAAAATTATTGAAATTTGTGTGCTTTCATAACTCTGCCTTTTTCCCTCCCTTTTTAATAACTTATTAGAATGCCATCTTATGTTAAGCGCTCACCTCTGTCTGAAAATAAGTGGTGTTTCTCATCAAGACTGGTCTAATAAGTAATTAGGGTTGTATATATATATATATAATAGTGACAGTGTGTTGAATTTATTTACCTCTCTTTGTGCTAGTGTAATTTACAAGTGTGTCTTTAAATATATACTTTTACACCAAAGCTCTGGTCAGTGTTTGCTTGTGCTACTGTGTCTCTGTACCTATTGTGTATACTCTATATACTGCCTAACTCATCTTGAGAGAAGTCTGACTGCTCAGCCACAGCTACCAGGTAAATCTGGGTGGTACAGGCTGCTAGCAATTGGGTTTACTGCCAAACACCTGTAGTCCTAAATCTTTTGCAGTGGTCCCTAAGGGAACTGCACAGGTTTCTGCCTAACAGTAGGTCACAGACTTCTTCCAGTAAGGGGGTGGCATATTCCAAAAACCATTTGCACCCCCATGTGCCCCTCGGGACAGGATCTTTGTTTTTGTTGGATTCATTTCTAATCCGTTCTCCCTCATGTAACCCTGCAGCGCGTTTAGCGCACGCTGTAGACAGATAGGGGTCAGATCTATAAGGACCAGGTTGTCTGCAAAGAGCAGTCTACCGATCTTACAAATGCCTAGTTTGGGGGGGGAAAAGGTGTTCGCCCTGTCCAATGCAATGGGTAGGTATGACAAAAACAGGTTGAAAAGAGTCCTCTTACCCTGTGAATGGGGCTCGATAGAAGACCTTTGGCATTGAGCCCGATTTTAACGTTGGCGTCCTGATATAGTTCTCCGATAGTAGATAGCAAGCTCACAGGGCAGCTCCACTCTATTTTCCTCCAGAGCCGCTCCCTGTCAATGCTGCCAAACGCCTTTTTGACGTCGATAAAGGCCATCTATATTCTAGTCCCCCTTTCCAGAGTTGTGCCCTTAAGAATATTCAAAAGGAACAGATTTAAAATTGGTCCCCAAACCCTTGGTAAAGTCAGTTTGCTAGGATCCGCTCTACCCATTTCTGTAAATGAGACAGCAAGACCCCCCCCCCCCCAAAAGATCTTTCCCCATCACGTCCAAAAGCGCTATAGGGCGATAGTTTCCAGGATCTACCCCATCACCTCCCTTGTGGATCGGAACGATCACTGCAGATTTCCAAGAGTCTGGAATGGTCTCCCACCTCAAGATTTTATTAAATAGGAGTACAGAGGGGCCGTCCATTCTTCCAGGACTTCCTTTAGGACCGTATTGGTGAGACCGCCGGGGCCAGGAGCCCTAGAACTACTAGCCTTCTTGATGAGCGTGATCAAGTCACCCTCATCAAAATGGAGGGACCACTCCCCCCCCCTTCTGTCTGTACGTGGCTAAGGGTGCTCCCCCCCTTCTATCGAATGATTTCCTGTAGTAACGCATCCTTTCACCCTAAGGCACCATATTGGCCATCAGCAACCTATTCCTAGTTCTCCGCTGGTTAAGCAATTCCCCAAGTAACTCTTCCATCTTTTTTTCATTATTATGGTGAGAATGGCCTCCGAGTCCACCTGCAATAGCATGGCTTTGTGGACTGCTGTCCAGTTCCTGTATTTCTGTTTTCTTCTAGCTATTAGCCCACTGACTACCACCCCTTTCCTTTGTTTCAGCGCTCTTAAAATCATCTGACTATCGCAAGGTCATAGATATGTAGGTGATCTCTACCCCCATTTCTTGCAGGATTGGTCAATACTCTAAATTCATGCAGGAGATGGACATAGTTTACACTCTCTCCAACATCTCCTAGTTCCTCATATTTGGATTGGAGGCATCTAACATCCCCTCTCCTTAGTCTCAACCTGCTTGTTCCGTTGGAGACTTCTACAGGGAAGTTCCAAGACTCCTTTCGCGTGGGTCGACCATCAGTTGCAGCGTCAATTTTAGGATGGAGTGCCCACTGTTTTTTCTTGTATGTTCTCAAATATGTGACTCGCTTGCTAAGGTGAGGGCAAACAAACACACAGTCCAATGTAGAAGAAAAAATTACCATTGGACCAGTTGGTTTCTCCCTTCATCAAAGCCCTCAACCATGTTAAGGCCACAGGCCTCCATTAGGTCCAACCAATCCACCACCCTCTTGTTAGTGGTTCCTCTAAAGGCCGCTGCTTTTTCCAGGCCAGGTCCTCCCCCGACCAGAGTATACAAATTTAATTTACCACCCACACAAATGCCATAGATTAATATTTTACTGCAAAATTAGTCAATGAGGATATTGACAGACCCAAGGAGCCTAGATGAGTCAGTCCCCTTCGGGTTCCAATAGTTGTTAATGAGCAAGCAGGTAGAGGTACGCAAGGGTGCCCCCCCCCCCCCCCATTCGCAAACAAATAGCCTGCACAAATCTGTTGCGCATTTGGAATTCAGGACACAAAGATCCCTACCATTTTTAACCAAGTTTAGTAGGCCTGCAGAGGACCGACCTATCTGACCCACTAGGGCTGGGTTAATATAGGAACTGTAACCCTCATAAACAGGTGCCACTGATTGCTAGGTCTCCTGTAGGCAGAGAACGTCCAATGCTCCTGTTGTAATGTCCGTCTCTTGCCAGGTGTGAGAATCCTCTGGTATTCCAGAACCCTATGGATAGTCCTTGTGCTCGTGGTTAGATTTCAGCCAGGGTCTTCTCACATCCCTTGGGGCCACTTCTTGAATCTGACGTCCCCCCCACCCCTTTGTATGAGAGAGATCTTTCTGACCCCATAGTGCCGGCTTTCAAACGTGACCTTGAGGCAGCCCTCCCGTTTAAGCACTGGACCAGAGGACCTCTCGGCATGGCGCTCCGTTATATTCAGCACCATCCCAATTTTCGGATCTTTGCAAGGCACCCTTTTTGCTTGAGCTTTACTAGTCTTGGGCATCATTGGTGTTTGCCACGCTTCTTAAAAGGAAGTTCCGTCAAATCGAAGCCCCAAGTAAGCAGTTGCTGGGCCAATCTGAGGAGAGCTACTTTGGTTGAGACTGACTTCAAGTGGAGGATGACTGAATCAGTCTGTTCTTCACTGATAAAATCCACAATCCTTAGATCGCCAGAGCGTATGATGTGAACATCAGGGATGTGATGAAAATGCTTCCCTGCATTGGCCCGATTCAAAATGAGCCCTTCTTTTAGAGGAAGCAGTCTGTCCAATCTTAGCTTAAGAGGAAGTCTGGTATCTTCTTAAGCACCACAAGACCTTTTCCTCAGTTTTTTTCGACCGGGAGGAACTTGACAGTGCGCTTCTGTAGGTTTTCTTCCCTAGTCTGCGCTATTCGGCGCTACATCTACTTTTCCCGAAGGCACTGTGAAATTGGACAGCTTTTTATGATTAATTTACTTCATTCGATCCTCTAGGGTTTGGAACTTCACTCCCAATCGGTCTGTGTTCAGGTTAAAGCAAAATGCGCTGGAATCAGCCTCTCTCGAGCTGCACATCGAGATTTGTCCTGCTCCCCTTCGGTTAATTCATCATCATGGATTGTACAAATTGACAAATTGGGACGGTCTCTTCTCTCTGACTGGTGGAATCATCCCTCGCCAACAGCTCCTTTGCATCATTTGGGGGGTCTCAGGAGCCTTTCTCTGCTCCCTCCACCCTACGAATGACTGTTCCACCCCTGAGGGCTATCGGAGGAAGGTTAGTGAGTTTCCTTAAAAAGGCCTTATACCCATTAGATCTTCTCTTAGGCTTAGAAGCTGCCTTTGTTTTCTGGTTGCCAGCCTGCTTGCTGATAATTGGAGGTCCTTCGAGCTGTTTGCGCCTTTTCCTCTGTTGGAAAAGATATGTTGGCCCCCAAGTTGTAGTTTGTGAAGTTCCTTAGCTGGGTGCAAAGCAAAGTCCCCCTCCTTGTGCCCAAAGGTTGGATTCTCTCCTGCTTTTAGTTGGGCTTCAGACACTATCAATCTCCAGAACCTGTGGTGTTGGAAGAACTTTGGTGTTATTTGCCACTTCAATGGCAGGGTCCTTGATGGCAGCCATCTTGGTCTCCCCTGAAATCTGCTGCTCTTGTACAAGCGGCTTGCTGCTCGCTAAAGGTAGCGTCGCTAGGAGTTCCACCAGGCACATTGAGGCCCTCCATGACTTTTGTATCTGGATAGAAGCTTTAACTTGGAGGTCCAACAGGGAATCCATTAAGCGCGTCTTCTCCTCTTGCTCCAGCTTAGGCGCGCTTGAAAGTTTTTGTTGTAGGCGATTGGAGCATTCAGCTTCTTGATCTACTCTCAATGGCAAATAGGTGATGAAATTCTCTATATAAATCAATTTAGAATTTATGAGAGCCAGTAGAGTTTCAAGAAGGGCGCCAAACACCTTGTCGCAGAGGTTAGCACTGAAGTTTGCGTGTTGAATGCATTAGAGTTTAATATAGGTATAGGGCCTCAGAGGTCTTGGTGAAAAGGCCAGGTCTTCCAGGGATGAGGAGGATGAGATTTCAATTGTCTCCCTTTGTGTCACATTAGGCTGGACAGTCAATGACTTGATTCTCCAAGATTTAGAGTTCATGGCTGCGTCACTCGGACAAGAGGTCATTGGTGCAACCGCCTTGGACACTGGTTCCGTGTAGGGGCCCCTCCTTTAGGAAGGAGTTACCAATTTGCTTGGGGCCTAAATCTAAGACCCTTGGCCCTTCCAGCACCTGGTCTTCATCTGCCCTAGGTAGGCTGTCTTCCTTGGCGGCATGCATGGCCTTGACCGAAACCGACAGCTCCCCAGCCCGTGGGCTGCTAGGGTAGAAGGCAGTAGACCGGTCATCAGGCAGGTCATCTTCCCGCCCCCTGGTCCAGGATAGGTTCGCTTACCACCCAGGATCGTTAAATTGGGGAGGCCCCCCCAACTTGGGGTTTTACCAGAGACTGTGCACCAAGGAGTTAACCTGTTTTTCACATACCTCTACACTGCCAGAGTCCTGGGCCCCAAATACTTTCAAGATCTCAGTATCCGTTAACTCAAGATGTTAGGTACGGGCTGTATTTCCACTGGGCGAGCCAGGGACTTGTCAGCAACGGCTGGACCTCCCGGGGGAGTTCAGGTTTTTCCTCCATCATCCCTGGGCCACTTTTGATAGAATGTACGTCTCTTTCTTTTTAGGGCTAACGTGAGCCAGTTACATTCTGTTCACTTGTTGGCTATATTAGGCCAGGCACTTGTATTCACCAGAGGGGAGGGTGAGGGGTAAGAGGGGTAAGGGGGGGGTCTGGGGAATAGCTAAAGGCTCCTGCAGAGCCATGGCTTCCATTCCAATATTCTTTATGTTGGCAGTGACCACCCTACTCCCAATTCCACTCGCCTTAGCTTTCGTCTGCAGGCGTGTCCTGAGAAAAGGTGGGGAACTGCTGGTCCTCCATAAATTGGTAAAAAAAAAAAAAAACTTTCACCAAATGCCAAACCAACCAGATCACCCAGACACTCTGCCACCTGCCGCTCGACTCCAATGTGAGAGTACTCCTCCCCTCTGCTGTGAACAGTGAGGGGATACTCACTGGATGCCAGAGATCATGCACATATAAAATGATCCACAGTGAGTTGAGGGCTGGAGAGGACCAAATTAATTATGCCGCCGTATTGGGATAGAAAAGGTAAGTTCCGCAATTTAAGCCACAAGATCACAAGCCATTTTAAAAAACAGTATTTAATTACCTTGTCCAGTTGTCAAGATCCAGCGGTCACGAGCTGTCATAGCATCTTTGCGTTACAATCCAAACCTCAAGCCCAGGGATCGTATCTCTCCAGGACTGAAATCACTCCTTTTGGCTCCCAGTGGCTGCGAGGATTAAGTTAAAAACCCTTTGCATTGTCCACAAGGCCTTCTGGGGCCTCAATATCTTCAACTCGCTCTTCCTAAATATCTTCCTTCTCGAGCTCTTTGCTCATCCGCCTCCAACTCCCTCGGGGTCAGTCGCTTCTCCAAGCAACGAGTTGGTGGTAGATCTCTTTCTTCGGCTGGGGCCTCCTTCTGGAACAGCCTCCCTGCCTCGCTGAAACTTGAGGAGAATCATCTCCGGTACCGGAAGCACCTCAAAACCTTTCTCTTTGCTTCTGCTTTTTCTCCTCCTCTCCCCTGCTGACTTTCTGGCTGAAACTGCACTGGTTACCTGGCCACCTTTAGATCTCGGGGCCAGGTCCCCTCCCCCGCCAGTTGCACACCTGCACTTCCTTCCTAGCAACACCCGCACTTGGGGACTGTTTCTGTATCACTAGTCACACTACCAGCACTTGACACCTGATGTCTGCACTTACCCTTGCACTTGCCACCTGCTGGCCGTACTTTTACTTGTTTATTCGATTATCCCATGTACTGCACTGACCCCTCCCCCTCGCACTTTCCCACTTCCCCCTTCACATGCACTTGCGTGATCTGAATGGCACCTGGCCTAGTAGGATCGTTGTCCGTCTTCATTCTGTTCTCCCTCCCTTGCCTCGTCGCACCTTGATACAATTGTGTATAGGAGCGTTATAAATGCCTTATCATATCAAGGTGCTGAGAGAGGGTAGCCAGGCTGGAGCCGAGCCGAGAACGTGACCCTGGCTTATGTTGCAGCAATCAGCTACGCCCACCTCCAAACACTCGACGCACTCTGCGTCGCTCCGCTCCCCAGCTGGCTTTTTAGTGCTTGGGTCAGTGGAAGCAAAAAGAGGACTTTCCTCAAGCTTTCCAAAACAAACAGTGCAGCACAATGACAATGCAGCAACGTAGCAGATGAGGAATATCGGGCTCCACACTCCAAAGACTCGACGCAGAACAATTACCACCAAATCAATCCAGTGTGAAGTCCAAAGGTCAAGCAAGGGTCATCCCTGTAGGCATGTCCTGCCTACAGGCTTTTTGAGTAGCAAGGGTCTTTAAATCGGAGCAGCATTAAGAGAGTTGGAGGTGAAAACCAAATATTGAATAGGTAAGAGGGCACGAGGGGGGCGGAGTTGGAGGTAGCCAGGAGAACAATATACAGGAAGGTGGCTGGTAGAAAGCCAAAAGGAGAAAAGGAAGGTTTACAACCAAGAAGCATTCAGAGGAGATGTGAAAGAAGGTGGAGGGGTGTGCCCGGGAAGAACAAGCAGAGAGAAAGTCGAGAAGGAATCTGAATAAAAGAGTGGAGAACACACCTTCAGATTGAGGGGTGAGTGAAGGGGAAGTTGGAGGTATGGGCACAAGGTGAAGCATCGAGGGAGCAAGAGGGAGAAGAGAGCAGCTGCAAGAAAGACCCCCTTGGGCACCAGTCTCGGAACTCGTTGGAGGGTGTTGGGGAAGATAGCCAGGAACTGAATACGGGCATGGAAAGAAAGCACCTTGAACCAACCTATGTAGCAGCTCGGAGTGGATGTTTGTGAGCTTTTCCTGTTATTGCCGAGTCCGAAACTTGTGTCGCTGCCCAGGCCTGGTCACTTGCTCTTCAAGGAAGTTCATAACACAAAGTTCCAAATGGTGCAAAAACAAAGGAAGTTTCACAGGGGTCAAGAGAATGCCTTCCTTTGTTTTTGCACTATTTGGAACTTTGTGTTATGAACTTGGAAAAGAACTATGAATGACCGGTTGAGAATACAATTACTTGGCACTTTATATATTCAGTTGTTACTTTAAGGGCTAGAGAGCTAGGGTTTTGACACTATTTTGACATCCTGACGGAACCATTTGAGATGTATGTTGAGGCAGGGAAACCCCTCTTAGCGTTCAGGATATGGAGGCCTTTTCCCTAACCCCATTTTCATTTAAATAAAAGTCTTTAGCAACAAAAATGCCCCTTGTAGGTCGATCTCTCACTACTGCACCCTCACAGTCTTTAGACTCCCCAAGATCGTTGTATGAACACTACTGGCATCTCTGGAATTGCCCATACCAAAAAAAGGCTATTACTAGCTCAAAAGAAGATAGCAAAAGGTTTAAAAATGGGCTTATCTATAAAACAAATCAGTGTGTTTTTTAGAGATATTGGCCTGCCTCTGGATCTCTTCTCTAAACAAGGACCGGGAATATGGTGCCCAGCAGGCTGCTTTACCCTCATCATGATGTTAGGAGGTTCTTCCATACTAGCACAGGTGTGTGGTTCTGAGAAGTCAACCAAATGGACCTGCTAAAGCTTTTCACAGTAAAGGTCAACCGAACAGCTCACTTGGTGAAGAGGCTGAGCAAATCAGGCTGAGTCTTATGGGGTCAGGTGCATGTTACAAATGAAATCAAGAGAGACTGGTAAGCATTAATATGGCTACACATTTTTATTTAAAAAATATCCTACTTATCCAGAGCACACTTGCATTAAAGTCAAACACAATACAATCTAAGCAGAGTACACACATTAACAGTCCTGTAACCCAAAATTGCACACACAACTTTTCAGGGCAGCCAGAGGCACTGAAACTGCTCTCCTGAACACTCGTGAAGACCTACTCTCTAACCTGGATTCGAATACTCCCTCTGTCCTGACCCTTCTCGATCTTTCTTCTGCTTTTGACACAGTTAACTACTCCATCCTCATAACCCGTCACCATGATACCCTAGGCATCATGGACAGAGGGTATCAGGTAATATGCCCATAAATAATGTTGCCATACATATAGTTGCCAGGAAACGGCATAGGCAACATTATCTATGGGGGTAATTGATGGGGTAAATAGAAGCGGGGGGTGTCCCCCACTCCATTTAAAAAGATTCAAGGGTTGCAGGGGTGTCCCCCGCAGGTTCCATGTGGTAATATCACTGAAAATAAACAGCGCCATTCTTATATGGTGACATTTTTGCGGGGATATTATGACATGGAACCGGACCGAGCACTGGCGTGACTGACCTTCCTCTACAAACAGACTTTCCCAAGTGCAAATTGGTCGTTTCCTCTCCTCCACTTCGCTCTCTACTTGTGACGTCGATCCGGGCCCTATCCTATCGCCATGGCTCTTCAAGTGGGCCAGAGGGGACAGGTCGATGTGGATCTCCACTTTTTCCCCTCATTTCCATTGTTACTCAGATACGACAGCTCTTTCAAGCTGCCTTCTCCTACCACCTCATCCCTCATATCTGACTGCTATTCAGGTATGGTGCTCTGCCAATGATCTCTGCCTGAATGCCAGTAAGAAAGAGATCCTTCTCAATTATCCTGATAGGGGGGAGGGGGGAGAGGCCAATTTCTCTTCTTTGCTCAGATGCCCAGATCTATGGGAGAGTACTAAACAGCAGTTTTATGAATGGGCAGAGACTAATAATACAATTTATCCCATCAGTTGAGGTGCCATAAATGGCATTTAGCATTGACCAGTGCCTGACGCTTTGCTTGCTAATGCACGAGAGGGAAGGACTTCTGGGATTCCTCGATCAGGGCACCGTATTCGATCTGGTACCCAGGGCTAAACTTTGGAAACGTGTTTCCAACTGGAGTATTCCATTGAAGCTCCTAAATTGTACAAGGATATTGTCCCAGGATCTAAGTGGGTATGTGAGGTTTGGTAGGTGAGAAAATGTTACAGCTGTTTTCCTAGTATTCCTTGGCGTACGTGGGATGCAGCTTGGTGCCTTTATTTGTTCTTTTTTTCAATGTGTGGTGGATTTGCCACACGCATCTAGCAATGTTTAGTACATGTCAGGGAGACATGTTCCACTGTTGCTCTTTAATGACCACATAGCTCTTTGGCTAAGACGGAATGGTCCCAAGGAGACGGTTGAGAATCTTTTCTTCTAATGGAAACATGGTTGAGTAGTGAATTTCGACAAATCTAAGGGGATGGTAATAGGAGGTCAGAGGGTGCCCAAATTGAAGTTCAGGATGAAGGACAACCATCCAAGGGTGGTGAAGACATTGGATGAAAAAAACAGGTAGTCTAAACTATCTCAGCGTTCCCACATCTCCTATGCAAAAATACAATGAAACTATCAAATTGGGCCATTCAGTCCCTGCATAGTAGGCAGAGGGGTGCCTCGATAAGGCCTTCTACTGGGGTCTACAAGTTGTAATCTGTTGCTCAATTAACTTACGCTGTAGAGGTTTGGAGCCCCTAGGGAGGTGAATTCTGAAGTCACTACTGGGCATTCCAAAGGCAACTGCTAAAGAGACTGCCTACCCAGAGGTCAACACTGGCCGGCTACTGGAAATGTTACTCTGTACCGGGGCAAGAGCCATGGTCAAAGTGAGGCGTAAAGAGCCTTCACTATGTAGTAAGGCAATTAAAGACCTCTTTTGCTCGCACAGTAGGAATAAAATAGTATGGTTCTCACCCACGTAGGGCTACATTCTTGGTTGTGACGAGGCAATCATTTTGTTGAATGCACTGGCTGTAATTGGGGTACAGAGCAGGAGAGGAAACCAGATCTGGGCGAATTCACTTCCAATTCAGTGTGATGAGCTAACTTTAGCTCTATGAATAGTCTGGGCCTTCCGGAATACCATTGCCCGGTTACCAGTCAAGCCTACAAATATATTCGGACCAGATTAAGATTCAACATGATACACCATAGGAGTAACATAGTAAATTGGTGGCAGACAGTACAAATCAGACCGCTATATTTCCTCGATGAGATGTGAAGTCATGATGCCCTCTTATTTTGTCCATACTACCAAGATTTGAGAAAGAGGTTGGTTCAAATGATCAGATCAGTGGGCCATAGAGATTTTATGACAGCCTTTGAACCGATCAATTTATCAATTTAGTAATGAATAGAAATCATCTCTATAGAGATTGCCATCTTTTTCCAGGCTGGCTCTACATCATCTAAGTCGACCTTTCCTTGCCAGTTACCACAGCCAATTGCACCATCCTTGGTAGAACCCTCATGTCGAAGCTTGACTATTTCAATACCCTTTATCTAGGGACTAGTCAAAGGAACTTAAGCAAGTTACAGGTAACCCAGAGCAATGCTGTTAGGGCAGAACTAAATATCCCGAGGAACCAGCATATCTCCGACGTCAGACGCAGCCTTCACTGGCTTCCGGTCTCCCAAAGAATCTCCCTTAAAACACTCACACATAAATGTTTGACCAACCCGGCCCCAGATTACTTGGTGAACCGCTTCACACCACATACCTCTATCCGCCCACAGAGATCAGCCTAAGCACACACTCTTGCAATACTGAGGTTCAAGCTTCAGAAAGCAGCGGGGGGGGGGGGGGGGGGGGGGTGTGGGGGTGGAGCAGCTTCCCAGTCCTTGCGCCAAGTTGTGGAACTCGCTTCCCAATCCACTCAGATCCGAACCCTCCTTTCACTCTTAAGAGCAAAGCTAAATTGTGGCTTATAGCACAGGATTCGCAAAGCCGCCAGCTGTTAGTGACCCCCCCATCACTGCTCTGCGACCGTCCCGTTAGTTCCTATGCTTAGCTCTCGTGCTGTTCTGACCAACACCTGTAAATTATAAGTTACTCACCGTAGTGACTAATGTACTTCGTCCATAGTCCCCTTTCCTCCATACTGTAGGAGCGTCCCTTCCAAGGGACGGGAAACAATTTTATTCACCAGAAAAAACCTTCCCCTTTAAATTTAGAGGCACCTGGGGGTGCGGCCAATGGAGCATGCACTGCCCTGACTCTGCCCTCCGGCGCCACGCCTCAGTCCCCATTGACGCTTTCGACAATAGATTTAACATTGCCCAATGACAGTATTATTAGGGGGGAGGTTGGTGGGACTTATGGAGGAAAGGGGACTAAGTACGTTAGTCACTACGGTGAGTAAATTATAATTACTCTTAAGTCCCGTCCCCTTTCCTCCATATTGAATGGGCGATTACAACTGAATGTAGCCCTAGGGTGGAGAGGAGACCCTCCTTAAGCAAATAGGTTCCTGAGAACCGCCTGTCCTAAGGCCGCATCGGATCTAGAGCCAGCATCCAAACAGTAATGCTTACAGAAAGCCGAGGGAGAGGCCAAAGTGGCCGCCCTACTTATGAGTTGTCAAGTGACATGTCGCTGGAATGCGATGGCCGTTGCCTTGGCCCTGACTGCATGGGCATGCATGTTGGCCGGAAGCAGCTTGTGCTGGCCCTCGTACGCCTCCTTGATGGTAGAAACTATCCAACGGTATATGGAAGCCTTAGAGGCCCGATAGCCTGGTCCTGAGCCTCCGAAAGTGACAAACAAGGCATCTGATTTGCGGAAGCCCTTGGTCCTGTCCAAGTAGAATTTCAGAGCATGCCTGACATCCAGGCATTGCAGCACCCTCTGTGCTTCGTCCTTGGGCTCGGGAAAAAAACATCAGAAGGACTTTTTCCTCATTCAAGTGGAATGCAGACGGAACCTTAGGCAGAAATGCTGGGTGCGTCCGCATGACTACCTTCTCCTTGTGAAAAGTGGTTCCGAGTCGACCAGCGCCTGGATCTCGCTGCATCTACGAGCCGAGGTAAGGCCTTCTTGATGGTGACTAGCCTGATGTCCACGGACGCCATTGGCTCAAATGGTTTGTGCACCAGGGCACTCAAGATGATATTGTTTGTTTGTTTATTTATTTATTTGGTATTGCGCCCCAAACCCGTTAGGTAGCCGGGCGCAGTAAAGGTCAAGACAACTTAAGCTTGGTTACATAATGTGTACAAAGAAGCATATAATATACAAGACAGTTTGAAAATAGGCTGCCAGGATGGTTCCAGTGGCATACAGAAGGAAGCGAGTTAAGAGGCCACACATCAGGTGCAGTATCTTGACCGGCGGGTAGAGTCTAGCGAGACCATCAGATGTTTGACGTTAGGGTTGGAAGAGGAGAAAATGCCCTCCTCCGAGTGCCTGTAAGCTCCAACAGCTGCAATGTATGTGCGGCAGGTGTCCACCTGCACGCCTGAATGAGCGAGGTGCGCCGAAAAGGCGAGCACGTCGACCAAAGTGCAAGCCAAGGGGTCGATACTCTTGGACTCCGCCCAGTGGCAGAATCTGGTCCATTTGCTTTTGTACTGGGCCCTGGTGGCTTTGCTCCTGGCGCCCTGTATGATCTCCAGATTGGCCTGCGAGAGGCTAAGGTGCCGAAGCGTTACCTGCTCAGGTACCACACTGAGGGCTAGTTTCCCTGGGGCAGGGTGGATGACACTGCCCCCCTGCTGTGCCAGAAGATGTGCTGGGTCCGTCGGAAGGTGAATAGGGGCACCTCCGAGAGGCTGAGCAGCTCCGAAAACCGTGGCCTGGCCGGCCACCACAGAGCTATCAGAATAATGAGGAGTCGGCGAGACTCCTTCATCTTGCAGATTACCCTGTGGATCAGTGGAGTGGGTGGAAAGGCATATGCTTTCATGCCGGTTCACTGAAGGTGAAATGCGTCGCCCAGAGAGCCAGGGCCCTGACCTTGCCAGGATGCGAACTGGGGACACTTCTTGTTGTGCCATGTGGCAAAGAACTCCACGTGGGGGTGACCCCATCTGTTGAAGATCTCCTGAATAACGGTGTTGAGCTGCCACTCGTAATTGTCCGCTCCCAGCCTGCTGAGCCTGTCCGCTTCCAGGTTGGATTCCCCGGGAGGTGGACTGACATGAGGTACACGTTTTCCAGGGTTCACTCACACATGCTGATCGCCAGTCTGCACAGAGGAGGGGACATGGTGCCTCCCTGCTTGTTGACGCAATACATGCTGGTCGAGTTGTCCGTCTGGATGAGGACAACCTTACCCCCGAGAAGCGGTAGGAATGCTCTGAGCGCTAGCCAGATAGCGTTCCGCTCCAACCAGTTGATGTGATATTCCTGCTCCTGTCGAGTCCAGGTGCCGTGGACCGAGAGGCTGTCCAGGGTAGCTCCCCAACCCTCGAGTGAGGAGTCTGTGGTGATGGTGGCCTGCAGGGAAGGGCGGTCGAAAGGGCTTGCCCGTCTGTAGGTTGCAGTCCCTGGACTACCAAGTTAGGTCCGGATGGAGAGATGGAGGGACATTGATCATCTCGGATTGAAAACCACGTTCCTGGTTCCATTCGGCCGCGAAGTGCGGCTGAATCCTCCTCATCCTTAGTCTCATATGCGGCACAGCGAGTAGGACCACTGCAAGTAGACCCAGGAGATGTTGGTACCACCATGCCGAGGTCCCCCCTCTGCTGAGGAAGTGGGTGGAGGCCCTTCTGCTGGCCGAGATTTTGTCCTCCGAAGGGAAGACCCTCTTAGGGCACGTGTCCCAGATGAGGCCTAGGAAAGTCAGTCTGCATGGGCTGCAGTTGTGACTTCTTGAGATTGAGCGAGAAGCCCAGATCGTGCAGTGTGTTCATAAGGGTATGGGAAGAGTGGTGAACCGCCTCCGGAGATGTAGCCCTGACGAGCCAGTCATCGAGGTATGGGTAGATGTGGAGACCCTGCGCTCTGAGGAGGACCGCCACGGCATTCATGAGTCTAAAAACCCTTGGGGCCGAGTTGAGGCCAAAAGGGAGGACCTTGTATTGAAAATGGTAGCCCATGATCCTGAACGGTATGAAAGAACGATGGGGCTGCCAAATCGGAACGTGTAGGTACGCATCCTTCAGATCCAGGGAGCACATCCAGTCTCCCTTGTTCAATGTCTCCACTATAAAGGCTGGCGTAACCATCTTGAATTTTTGCAGAGGAATGAATGGAGAGGTTGAGGGTGGAAAGGTCCAGAACAACTCTCAGGCTGCCTGGTTCTTTTCTGAATGGCGAAATCCGGGAGTAAAAGCCAAAGCCTTGCTGGGAGGCTGGGACTTCCTCCGCGGCCTGGCTCTCTATGAGCGACCGGATATCCGCCAAAAGAGTTGCTGGCCGTGGGAGGGGAAGAGAGGCTGAGATAGGAAGGCGATACCCAGTGGATACTACGGATAGGATCGAGGGGTCCGCGAAATTCTGGGGCCAGAAATGTGCATGGAGAGCAAGCCTCCCCCCACCGGAGACACGTGGAACCGAAGGGGCGTGTCATGCTTTCTTTCCCTCGCAGGCTGTCGCTGAGGAGGGGGACTGGAAAAAACCCTTACTCCGCCCCCATCCCCCTTTTTGTTGCTTGCGCCAGCTCTGCGACGGCGAGTGGTCAGGGTCCATGGATCGGCACTCCTGGAAGCCCCGGAACCCTCCATATGTACGGCCCCTTTCCGAGTGCTGCTGAGATTAGGTGTACTATTTGGGCGTGGTCTTTGTAAGGATGGATAAAGACTTTGCTGTTTGTGAGCTGTTTTTCTTTTTGTCCAGCTCTTTGTCCGTAGAGGAGTGGAAGAGGGTCCACCCCCCCACCTTCAAACGGTATATCTAGAATGTGCTCCCGGACATCCGGGTTGAACCCAGAGCCAGACTGTCCTTCTCATGTCTGTGGCAATACAGATGGCACGGCCTGGGGTATCGATATGAGCCACTGTGGATTCCATGAGGTCATGCGCCACCAGCTTGGCTTTAGCTAGCCCCGCCTTAAAGCGTGATTGGCTATGGGTGGGGAGTTCCAGGAGGAAGTCCGTAATTTCCCGCCATAATCTCTGGTTGGCGGCAGCCAACATGGAATCCGTGTTGGCTTGACGTAGATGTAAAGAGGCATTGGAATAGAGTTTCTTGCCATATGCCGCCAAGATCTTCTCCTTGCCGAGCAGCGCCGCAGAGGAAGAGGCCGAGGACAACTGGGGCTTGGAGTATAGTGATGCCGCAGCAATCACTGAAGAGTGTGGCTGAGGATGGGCCGAAAGCAAGAGTGTATCCCCCCCCCCTCCATCTGCCTGTACTTGGCATCCAGGCGTCGATTGACCGGCTCGGCCGAGTGGAGTTTGAGCCAGCCCTTCTTGGCCAGGGAGACTACATCGGTCTGCATAGGAATCCCTGATTTGGCAGAGGGGCGTCGTGTGAGGACTTCAGCAAAAACCCTCTCTGCCGGCTGCTCGACCTCGGGTTGGGGTAAGCCAAGGTACTCTGCCAGCCCAGCAAGACGTTTGAGGAAGGCCCTGGCTGAGGATGGTGTGTCCGGATCCTCCTCTCGTCTGTATCCTGTGGGTCTGGAGGTTCCTGTGGAGGAGGAGTAGATGGTGCCAGAGGCTGGGGTACAGAGATTGCAGCCGGAGGCGGCGGAGGTTGCGTAGTTGGCTGTGGAGCCGGAGGCTGCACTGGGGCCAGGGGGCCCGATGGAGGAGTCTGCGGTGCCGCTAGCATGGCAGGAATTACTTTCCTGGTGGTGTCTTTGATGATAACCCCCATCTGAGGTAACTTCATGAAGCCGAGGAACTTCTCGAAGAGCACCTCCTCACTGGCCAAAGAGGTGGCAGGGGGTGCCGACAGGGTAGCAGGGAGCTGGAGTCGCTGCATACCGTGTCCATATGGGCGCCAAGGAAAACTGCCCTGCGCAACTGAGGGGTAGACTGTAGGCCACGTACCTGGTTGAGGCCACGCAACTGGTTGAGGCCAGTCCCACCTTGACACTCGTTCTTCGCCGAAATCCTGAAATGGCGTTGGATGGTTGCCTCTTACTGGCGCGGCAGCCATTTTGTCGAGCTGCCTACCACGTGCCTGCGATGTGGTGCTCAGCCCGCTGGGCCCAGCCTCGTCCAAGACTCTTGCGTGTGGATCACAAGGCCCACCTGGCTCCTCGGGGGCCTACGCCCGGAAGGTGGGACACCCTCGACCTGGGGGTCAGTAGAGCTCCGTTTAGGTGCCCCCTCGGACGTATTGCCGGTATTAGGGCACAGCCCCTCGGACGTATTACCAGTGTTAGGGCGTAGCCCCTCGGTCATGGTGCCGGTAAAAGTGTGGAGCGCCTCAGTTGTAGACCTGGTAAAAGAACCCTCCGGTCCCTCAACACAGCGCCCGGGGGGGGGGGGGGGATCTCTCGACCCGGAGGCTGGTAGCTTAAGCAGCCTAGGTACATGTGCCGGTAGAAGGACCTGACCGGTCCCTCCCGGGTGGGAGAGTCGTGGGAAGGAATCTCCGTTGCGGGGTGCGATGGAAAAATCGGCCCTACCTTGGGCTTGGTTCGAAGCTTCACCAAGTTCTTGAGATCCTCTGGAAGAGCTCCCTCCACCTGGCTAGTTTGTTCTTCAGCGCCTTCGAGGACAGCGAGTCACACGCTGAACAGGATTGCCAACTGTGGTCTGGGCCAAGGCAACGTAGGCAGAGGGCATGGGGGTCTGAAGTTGGGAAGAGCCCGTTGCAGGATGGGCACCTGCTGAACCCTGTAGAAGTCGACATGCGCCTGGAAAGAACAAAGAAAAAAGAAAAAAAAAGACAAAAGAAGAAGTATCCGCGTGTGGAATTACATGGCCGAAGCCAAACCGAGGAGCGCTGGTGAATTCTGCCCGTTCCCGTCAAGGCAGAAAAGGGGACTGGGATGTGGCGCCGGAGTTAGGGCAGCACATGCTCCCAGGGCCGCACCTCTGCGCGCCTCTAAATTTAAACGGGAAGAAGGGTTTGTCTGGGGAAGAAGGGTTTGTCTGGTGAAAAAGGTTCTGTCTCCCGTCCCTTGGAAGGGACGCCCATACAGTATGGAAGAAAGGGGACGGGGCGTAAGAGTATTATCTTGTATATTATCTGTTAAATACCTTACAAGATTTGTTTGTGTATATATAATGTTATGTGTCTGCTTACCAGGTCTCTAACTTCAAGATGCCTTTGGGCCAGGTGCGCTATATAAATAAAATACAAATCTATATAGGGCTATACATTATCTATAGAGATTGCCATCCTTTGCTAGGCTAGATCTACATCATCTATAGAGATTGCCTTCTTTTGCTAGGCTGATCTACAAGATCTATAGAGATTGCCTTCTTTTGCTAGGCTGGATCTACATCATCTAGAGAGATTGCCATCTTTTGCTAGGCTGATCTACATCATCTATAGAGATTGCCTTCTTTTGCTAGGCTGGATCTACATCATCTAGAGAGATTGCCATCTTTTGCTAGGCTGATCTACAAGATCTATAGAGATTGACATCTTTTGCTAGGCTGGATCTACATTGCAAAAATCTCCTAGAGAAGTTGCCCTGAAATTATGGGTGTATTTATATTCTTGCTTTCATTTTTGTCTGATGAAATAGGTTCCATAATGTTTTAAATGTGCTTTGTTAATATTTAGACTTGTGCTGAAATGTATACTAGGCCTGCTGTTGTAGGGAACGAAATTCCTTTTATCAGAAATAAACGGCATTGAAAAGACAGTTAAATAGGCATATAAACTAACAGTCCCTAAAGGGGCGGGAAAACATCACCCACATTACAGGCCTTTTAGCTGTAGTCGCTACCAGACTCCTTCCTCCCTTGATTTGAGCCAGATTAATCTTACCACTATAAGAAGTTTGGCATTTTTTCCAGTGGACCTTGTCCTTCCTTTACTTTAGATAGCTTTACATGCCAACTACTGACACCAGAGTGCCCCCAGGCAGAGGTGTGGTGGGGATAAAAAGGTGCAATGTACTCCCATTTACATGAAATATGCTCTCCCTCGCTGGATGCATTCTCCAACAAAAGCCAGGATGCTCACAATACTTGTAAACTAAAGTGAAGGAATCAAGAAAAGAATGTCCCACATGCAGTTGTCAACCCCGTCCAGCTAGTGTCGAGGAAAGAACTGGAAGGCGAAGCCAGAGGTCGCATTATGGTGGGGCTCTGTAAAAGGGCCCCACACCGTCTGGACGGATATCACAAAAGATTGGCGTATTTCCCATTACAAGACCCTTAAAAAAGGATCAGAACCACCCCTGACGTAGGGGAAGATACGTGAACAGAACTAGTGTTTTCATTCTAAGCTGCACCCTTGCTGTTTTTGTGGCATTCTTGCGGAGGGCTGAAGCTGTGGGAAGGAGTGTGCTGCTGGGTGAACGGCTGCCCTCACTCTCAATGCCACAGATTCCTGATCTTGAAACAATGCATCAAGGTTTACCACCCTGGGAGATGACCTCCCTTAAATCAGATGGCCTTGCTCCCCTAGACAACCAGTTTCCACTGGAATAAGCTTGTGCACGCAGCTGAAAGGGCCCGCCACCCCTCCTCCCTCTCACAACAGCTCTGAGCTACTCAGTTACATGTGTCCTTCAGCATGTAAGCCAGGGAACTGGTCGGGCCTTGCTCCACACACTGTGGGGGGCTGGTGGGGGGAGGGGCAGCAGGGGGAGGGAAAGAAAGACTGCAGGCATGCCCCACTTTTACCAAGTCCCCCTGTCAATTTGCTCCCAATTTTGATGGACTTTTGGATGGACTGAATTGATTTACAATAAGAGGAATGTTTTGTGTAAAAGTATGTCTTTTTTTAAGAAAGGCTTTTTATTTTAACAAGCAGCTACTTATGGAAGTCAATTGTGATAGATTTTGGAACATTACTGTAGTCATCCAGTTCCATAAAATGATGTTTCTAAAGACCCTTAAATAGGGTCAGGATACATTCCTTTTATGCCCATCTCCATCTTCAGAATCCCCAGCGAATAGCAAAATTCCTGCGGAATACAGTGTACATTTGTGTGTAAAGCCCCACGCCGCCCTTTGGGCTCTGGTACACACTACTCCAATCCACTTGAAATGTCTCTCCGAAAACAGTCTGACGTATATATGGGTCCTAAGCTTTAAATATAAAACCCAACTGATTATCCAAGATATGCTCGAGGCCTATTACAGAATTCTTCAGATTAGCCGCTGTCAGAAGCAATTATTCGGAGACCTATGTGCAAACACCAAAGTTGCCACAGCGGTTAAGCAAACTACCCATACTGTAGTAAAGTGCCTCAGAATAAACAAGAATAAACAGCGATGCCAGGGAAAGGAAGCCATCAACCCGAGACAGATTTCTTCCCCTTCTATGGCAAAAACAGGCAGCAATGCACAGCAGGACTCCTCATGAGGAGCACGAGCAAATGGGTGGCATTGAGGGCATAGTCCAGCAGAGATTAGCACCTTGCAGCTGGCGGGAAGCACCCTCGAATGCGTCCCTACTAGAAGAAACACCCTTGGTTGACACCACTCTTCGCCACGAGGCGTAAAGAACAAGTTACTTACCTGTAACTGTTGTTCTCCAGCATGGGTCTGGCATGGATTCACATGCTCATGAATATTCCCCGTCGTCAGGCTGGGAATCCTCGGTAAAGAAAAAATCAGTATCAGTTTCGTTTCTGATCGGTCTTTCGTAGTAGTAACCAATCACTGATCTCTGCGTCATACTGACCACAGCCAATGACTGCCCTCTACCTAAGCCCCGCCTCTGCCAGCCATCTTCAGATTTGGTAGCACGTGAAGTGGCAGTATGACCAAGTGAAGAGCCGCAGAGGGGTAGGCGGGAGGGTTCGCATGTGAATCCATGCCAGACCCGTGCTGGAGAACAACAGTTACAGGTAAGTAACTTGTTCCTTCTCCAGCATGGGGTCTGGCATGGATTCACATGCTCATGAATAAAGAATACATAGCAGTACACACATGCACAACCACGGGAGGTGGCAAAGGCTCAACATTAAGCATTACATCAAACTCAACATTAAGCAATTCTTACCTCCTCACCAGGCTCACCTTAGGCGAACAGATTGCGCAGCACTGCTTGGCCGACCCTGGACTCCTCCCTGGAATCCCGATCGACGCAGTAGAATTTCGTGAAGGTGTGCGTCGACCTCCACGTAGCAGCCCTGCAGATGTCCAGCAAGGGCACACCAGATAGGAACGCCGTGGTAGCTGCGATGGCTCTGGTGGAATGGGCTCTCGGACGGCCAGGCAGCGGTCGGTTGGCCAACCGATGACAGTACATGATACAGCCGGAGAGCCATCTGGAAATGGAGGCCTTTGAGAGAGCCTTCCCCTGATTGACAGGTCCAAAGTTCACAAAAAGTTGTGACGTCTTCCGAAAACACTTCGTATGGTCCACGTAAAACTTCAGCCCTCTATCCACATCCAGCGAGTGCAAAGTCCTTTCGGCCGGCGACGAAGGCGACGGGAAGAAAACAGGCAACACCAAGGGTTCGTTGAGGTGGAATTCCGACGGCACCTTGGGCATGAAGGAGGGGTGCGTCCTGACCACTACCCTCGTGTCGTGAAAAGTCAAGTACGGTGGCTTGCAGGAAAGGGCCTGGATCTCCCCCACTCTTCGTGCGGAGGTGATGGCCACAAGAAACGCTGTTTTCCACAACAAGAACTTCAACGGAGCCGAGTGCAGAGGCTCGAACGGAGGTCACATGAGCTTGGTCAGCACCACGTTGAGCTCCCACGCCGGGGCCGGAGCCTTCACCGGCGGGAACGATCTGAACAGTCCCTTCATGAATTCTTTCACCAGACGATGAGACCACAAAGACGTCCGCCCCGTGGTTCTGGTGTATCGGGAGATCGCAGCAAGATGAATCTTGGACGCGTGCGCCAGTCCAGCCTTGGCCAGCGTCAGAAGGTACGGCAGTACTTGGGGAGCCGTAATCCATAGAGAGTTAATCTTCTGTGCATGGCACCAGACAGAGAACCTCTTCCATTTGTGTCCATAGCATTTAAGAGTTGAGGACGCCCTGGCCTTTGCAAGAACCTCTCTGCAGTCGGCCGGTATGTCGTATCCTCCAAACTCTAACGCTGCAGGAGCCAGGCCTGCAAGTTCAGCGACTTCGGGTCATGATGGACGATGGCACCTCCTTCCCTGGAGAGAAGATCCGCGTCCACTGGCAGCTTGATTGACGGGGACGCTGACAAGTCCAGAAGGTCCGGGAACCATATCTGCCTCGGCCACGCAGGTGCGACGAGGATCATCCTGCACCGTGACCTCTTGAGCTGGTTGATGAGCCGGATCAGCAATGGCAATGGAGGGAACGCGTATAGAAACAGGCCCTCCCAGGGGAACCAGAAAGCATCGCCCATGCTCCTCAGCTGGGGAAACCTGCTGGCGAACCTCCGGCACTTGGAGTTCGTCGCCGTCGCGAACAGAACGATCTGGGGTGTGCCCCACCGTCGGAAGAGGTGGTCCACTAGATCCTGTCGTAGTTCCCACTCGTGGCACAAGCACAGCTCTCTGCTGAGCGAGTCGGCGATGGTGTTTTTTATCCCTGCCAGATGAAACGGCACCAGAAACATCCCTTGGGCGACGGCCCAATGCCACAGATCCTGCGCCTCCTTGGACAGGGCTGGGGACCTGGTTCCGCCCTGCTTCCTGATGTAGAACATGGTGGTGGTGTTGTCGGTGAAGATCCTCACCACCTTGCCCTTGAGGGACGGAAGAAAGGACCTGAGGGCCCAAAACACTGCACGGAGTTCCAGGACGTTGATATGGAGGGACTTCTCTGTCGGAAGCCAAAGGCCTCTCGCGTGCAGATTTTCGGTGTGCGCTCCCCACCCTTCCAGGGAGGCATCCGTGGTCACTGTCTCCTGGTGGCCGGGGGTCTGGAAGTCCATGCCCGCCGTCAGATGCACGCGGGTGCCCCACCACCGGATCGCTCGTCGGAAACTCTCGTCGAGTGTGATCCTCTCCTCAAAGCTGCCCGTCGTCTGGATCCAGCGCGCGTCCTTGAACTCCTGCAACGGCGCATCCGGAGCCTGCACAGGCGGATGAGGTAAATGCAAGAAGACATCATTCCGAGGAGGGACTTGATGGACCTCACCCTGGCTGCGTCCGCAACCAGCATCCGCTGCACCTTGCCCAAGATGGCCCTCGTCCTTCCCTCCGACGGAGAGGCCAGAAGCGACACTGTGTCGAGCTTCACTCCCAGAAACAGTGCGTCTTGCGCGGACACCAGGTGGGACTTGGCGTAGTTTATGGAGAATCCCAGGTCCGTGAGTAGTTGGACGGTCCTTGCCGTGTGCTCCACGGCAAGCTCCTTCGTCTTTGCTCGGATGAGCCAGTCGTCCAGGTAGGGGTAGACGTGGATCCCCTCTCGGCGCAGCTGCGCCGCCACCGGTGCGAGGCACTTGGTGAACACCCTGGGTGCCGACCTCAATCCGAAGGGAAGGGCTCTGAACTGGTAGTGCCGCCCTTGGACCACGAACCTGAGAAACTTTCGGTGTCCCTTTAGGATGGGAATATGGAAATAGGCATCCTCCAAATCCAACGACGACAGGAAATCGCCCTCCTCCAGTTGACCCAGGACGTGTTGGAGGGTGACCATCCGGAACTTCTGTGCCTTGATGAATTTGTTCAGTCGTCGCAGGTCCAAGATGGGACGCCATCCTCCCGTCTTCTTTTTCACGAGGAAGTATGTTGAGTAAACTCCGGAGCCCCGAAGCCTCTTTGGGACGAGCTCGATGTCGCCCTTCTTGAGCATCGCCTTTACCTCCCAAGAGAAGTTGAGGGACGTGATGTTCTTTCCTGGCCACAGGGGGGACGCACGGGCACCTCCTTAGAAACTCGAGCGCGTGACCCTGAGCTAGGGCGTCCAGCACCCAACGGTCGGAGATGGACTCCCACATGCCAACGAAGCTCGCCAGCCGGCCTCCCACCGGGGTGCTTCAGTGGGGGCCCGACCCCACGGCCGGTTCAGTCCTGCTTGGACGAGGCCTTGCTGCCTTGTCCTCCTTGGCGACGACGGCGGGGTCCGCCTGACTTGCCTCGTCCCCTGTAAGCTTCCTGTGACGACGAACGGGCCGCTTGACGGTAGGTGGAAAATCCGCCACTGGAACCTTTGGAGGCACCCTGTTTGTCTCCGCCGCTCCGAAAGGGCGGCCGCCGTTGCTGGAGAACCCCAAGAGCCCGGGCCGTCTCCGTGTCCGCCTTGATGGCTTGAAGGGAATCGTCCACTGTTTTCCCAAACAGGTTGTTTCCGTCGAACGGCATGTCCAAGACTCTGGTCTGCACGTCCTGACGGAAGTCAGTAGCCTTGAGCCATCCACGCCGCCTAAGGCACACGCCGTTGCCCAACTGGCGAAATCCAGTGTCAGCGATGTCCGTCGCAATCGTAATGGCATGGTCCGAAGCCACCTCTCCTTCCTGCAAGATCTCTAGGGCTTCCGCCCTCTTGTCGTCTGGTAGGAAGTCCAGCAGGGGGGCCAGTTTGTACCACAACTCCCTGTCGTAGCGGGCTACGATAGCCAAGGCGTTGGCCGCCTTAATCGTCGTTGCTGCCGACGAAATGACTCTGCGTCCCATCATGTCTAATTTCTTTCCCTCGCCGTCCGGCGGGGAGGTTGATGTAGAGGCCGCGTTCCCCCCCCCCGCTTTCTTCCTGGCCGCCGCGGAGACGACCGAGTTCGGGGTCGGCTGTGCCCGAAGGCACAAGGGGGCGGCATCCGGGACCCGGTACTTCTTCTCGTACCGATCCCTTCTAGCCGGCGTCGTGGATGGGTTCTTGAGATGGGCGAGGCCCTCATCCCAAATATCGTCTAGTAGAGGTACAGCGAGGACCGTCTTCCTCTTGGTCTCGCGCCGTTGATAAAGGAAACCTTCCTTCTTCTCTTCCGGGCAGAGCTGGAAAAGCTCGGATGCCCTGGAGATCATGGAGTGAAACGATCCAATCTTGTCGGGCGGGGAAGCCCGGGTGGGAGGTGACGACGGGAGATCCTCGTCGTAAACCTCGTCGTCTGTACCCGTCGCGGCCGTGTCAGTCCCCGTATCATCCCCACGTGTCGTGGACGGGGAGGAGGGCTGAACAGGGCGCGATGGCTGAAAAGGAGGTGGAGGGTGAATCCTTCTTCTCTTAGGGGGAGGGCTCCCAGAAGGGCCTGGCTCGGGGTCCCCCGTCGGGAGCGGTTCCTCCGTTGGTGGTAACGGCAGTCTCGTCCTTATCTCCGAGCATAAGGACTGTATAGCCAACAAAATGGCAGCCGAGTTGTCTTGTGGCACTGGTTGAGGGAGATCCGACGGGAGATCAGGAGCCCCGTCGGCATCCTCGACGGGGTCGCCCCCGACAGGCTGGCCTTCTTCCACGCCACAGACGTGGCCTAAGACTTCGATCAGCTCCTCCTCAGAGGCTGAGGCCGAGTCCACGACGACCTCCTGCCCCCCCTTTTTCTTCTCCGTCGGAGATTTCACGGGGGTCCTGTCGATGGGCACGAAAGAGGACTCGCTCCGCGGTGGCAGAGAGATTCTGGGCCCCGGGGTCGCCACCACTGGTGTAGCCTCCACAGGCTGAGCCAGGGCCGCCGCAACTGTCTCGATAGAGGCCTTGGCCAGATGGATCAAGGCTTTCACCACCTTAGGTGCGCTCACCGCCTTGGGGGGAGGGTCACCACCTCGCTCCCCCTGCGATGGGGCCTTAGGGCACCACCGGGGTCTCTCCAGGAGTTTCGCCGGGTGCTCAGCCTTCCTCTTACCCCAGCCAGAGCGTTGGCTCGTGGTTGATGGCGTCGGGGAGGATGCACCCTGCCTGGCGCCCGTAGAGCCCGACAGTTTGGCTCTCCCGGTGCCAGCGGACTCGCGGTGCTTGGCCTTCTGTTGGACCCCCGTAGCCGGGGCGCCCTCAAAGGACTTAGAAGACCGCTTGGACTTCTTCTTCTCGCCTGACGGGCTCTTTGCTTCCAGCCAGTTGGCGAGACGTTGATGGCGGTCCTTCATGGTCCGCTCCGACATATTGCCGCAAAACGCACAGTCCTTCTCCACGTGCGTCTTGTCCTCGTGTAGGCAGTAAAGGCAAAGGGAGTGTTCGTCCTCCTTGAAGACATTCTGAAGCTGGCATCCAGGGCAGACCCTGAACAGCTTTCCGGGCATCGAGCTTCCCTTCTCCTGGGCCATGTTCGAGATGGGCCTGAGAAACTTCTGGAGTCCTCCAAAAGCGTGGCTCGACGAAAACTTCACCCTTGAGGGGCGTAGACTAATCCGACACGGGTCCCCGTTGATCGGATGAAGAAGCGGTGGAGCTTGAGGCTCTTTTGACCGAAAAAAGATAAATTTTGTTTGAGAAAAAACGTGAAAAATAGCACTAACGCTCGAGAGCAATAGCACGAGGATCCCAACACTTGAACGTGCGGTAAAAAATCTGAAGATGGCTGCCAGAGGCGGGGCTTAGGTAGAGGGCAGTGATTGGCTGTGGTCAGTATGACGCAGAGATCAGTGATTGGTTACTACTACGAAAGAGATCAGAAACGAAACTGATTTTTTTTTTTCTTTACCGAGGATTCCCAGCCTGACGACGGGGAATATTCATGAGCATGTGAATCCATGCCAGACCCCATGCTGGAGAAATTTGAATGTTCCTCAGTATAGCTCCCCAGTCTGAGTGTGAGGAATTGGTTGTCGTGAGGGTGCTCCAGCAAGGGAGTTCCTACCAGAAGGTAGTTTATGTTGCCACCAAAGAAAAATTGCAGGGGAGCAAGTCTGGAATTGGAAACAGCCCATCAGGTCAATTCTGCATTTGGTCCCAAAGGGCCATGAATTGCAGCCGAAGGTGGAGTATTATTTGGGAGTAAAAGTGGCTAGTACACCCCTTTTTATCTGTAAGGCTGGAGTCACTACTTGTTCCGATCTTTTTGCTATTGTACAGGGACCCTTAAGGAGAATCTTTAATTGTGTTATTGTAAGTCATTTCCGATCGAATGGACATCCCTGTCCTTTAAATAAACAAACATGCATATAAAAATATAAATTCCCCCGTCCCGCTTTTTTGGCAAGTTCCAGGAGCCTGTGCAGCCATTATTGCACATTTCCTTTGTGGAAGTTTACTTGTCAGTGAAGTGTTTTATCTTTGGCCTTTTCTACATAAAGAACACATTTGTACAACAAAAATATTGTGGTGGACAATGGCTCATGGCAATTTGTAATAAGTGCTTGGTGTGCAGGTTAGACACCTCTCTGCCACGCTGCCACTTAGGGAACCTTGGGAAGCTTGAGCGGACCGTTGGCACCTGAGGAAGGAAGAACCCTGAACACAGGACTTGGGGACAAGCTCCCCAACAAGCAGGTATATTGGGAGATCTCACCCAGAGTCATTGTGCAGGGGTACTAGAAAGCAGAGGAGCAACCATCCGTGACCATACACATCAAAAAACAATGTTTGTAAAGTGGCCCCACATCAGAAATGTCAAACAAATCTAAAAGGCGCTTACCTGGATCGGATGAGATAATTGCACCTCGCTTCCTCCAAGTACGACAGTACGATATGCAGCATTATCCATATTCTTCCCTTCAGATAGGTTTGGCTTCTCCAGGGACTTCTCCCTTTCCTTCGTGATGGCAGTCCAGTCCAGCTTTTCCAGGGATGGCCGCTTATCCCTACTGCTGGCTGCCTGATCAGTCTTCCCCACGGAAGGCTTAAAGAAGGATGTCCCTTTTTCTCGACTGATGCTAGTCCTTTCAGGCTTTCCAAGGGAGGTTCTCTTCTCTTGAATACTGACAATCCTGTCTGGCCTCCCCAGGGCAGCTCCTCTTTCCCTAATGCTCTCAGCCATGTCCTGCTTCCCCAGGTAGGGTTTCTTTTCCCTGCTACTATAAACCCATGCGTTTGTGGCACTGTCTGGCTTCCCTACAGTTGCTTCGTTTTTTCCCAAGTTGCTGGCACTGTTTGGCTTCTCCATAGCCGCTCCCTTTCTACCCATGCTGATTAGGCCATCCAGATCATTAAGTGGTGACAATTTTGTATCCATGCCAGTGGTGCAGCTTGAATTCTCAAAGAGCAGTCTTTTATCGCCTCTGCCGGAGGTGCTATCCGGCTTCTCAAGAGACACCGCCTTTCGCTTCAGGCTGGTGGGACGCTCTACTGCCCCAAGCTCTTCTCCCAGGCAGGTTGGACTGGTTGGCGTATCTTGGCGCGGGTCATCTCTACTGTTGTCTTTCTTTTCAGCAGGTAGCTCGATTGACCGCTCGCTTAAAGCCTTGTCTACCTTCTCCACCAGCGGCTTCCTTTCTGTGTGGTTGGACTCAGCACAGCTCTTAGGTTCTGGAGCATTCTGTGTAAAAACCAAAACATGGAAATGTCACAAGGGTACAATGCAGGAATCTAATTTTCTAAAAAAACAATGTACTGGAAATGGGTATGGCTGAAAGTGACAAGAGGTGAGGTGAAGCTGTCTCAGTCAGAAATGTAAGGGGCATGAAGGAGACACCCCCACCCCTCTACATTGGGAGCTGGTCCATAATAAACGTGGTTAAAAAAAGCAAAGGATGTGCAAAACAGTCTGGAGCCAGACTGATGCAACAAAAGCCCTCGCTTGATTAATTTGACTAGCAGCTCTGTGCCTAATAGCCAGTTCCCCCTCGAGAGGTAGGTTAAAGCCCAACGTATCCAGAGAAGAGGCTGCTGTTCCAACAGGAAGGCAAATTAGAAAGAAAAGCCGAGCGCTCCTCCAGAGCTTAGGCTGTGCTTTGCATGCAAGTAGTCTATAAGGGAGGTCAGCATTCCAGCCAACTGGAAAGCAGTCAGAACACACCTGTGAATCAACCCAACATGTGTAGCCAATTAGGACACTGTACTGCAGCCTGTGCCACAAGTCCCTACAGAGCATAGAACATGTACAATTCGTTTTTTTTAAAACTATGTTTATTCTAAGTATAGCTGTCCAGTGTTGCCATCAGATATTCTGAAAAGGCTTTACTCTCCAGGCTACTTCAGGATAGGAAATCTGAGCATAGGATATTCACAGTGCATCTGCGCAGAGGGGATGTGGCGGATCAGAGGCAGCATTTGTCTGTGCTCCATGAAACCTGCAGCACGACAATGGGATTCCAAAAGTGTGATGGATAGGCCTGCAATCGAACGTGGGGCCACAGCCTCAGTGAGCTCAATAAACACACTCCCCATCGCAGACAGAAAGCGCCCAAATAGGATTACAGAAACCATGAGAGAGGTGTGGTGCATGATCCTTAAGGCATTTGCTTGCAGGACCTACACCAGAGCGCCCTCATCAGGGGAAGGTCATACCAAAACGTTTTATACAAATTTCTTTGTCAGTGTAACAATATCAAACAAGAATGAACCATGGATGCCTTACAGATGGATTTTAGAAAGGACGTCACCCATGTTCCGTATAGGCAACCTAATTACCCTACATATGTGGCTCATGGTGAGGTGCTGCCCAGAATATGAGAAAAGACATGTCTGGAAAGAGTTCACTTTGAGCAGAGGGCTAGAAGCTGCAGCAGGTCCAGAAAGAAGCTATGAGGTCCTGCGCACAGACATAGCATCAGGCAAGCTAGGTAATGCCCCAGAGCCACTGCGAAGACTAGTAGAGCCATATACAAGGGTGAGGAAAGCAGGTATTTCTCAGCCGGGACATAGTACCTGTGGTGATGGCGGCATGAAGCAAGAGGAGTGTCCATAAGACATCTGGATGACTCTGCCCTGCTAGATGCAAGAACGACACCCCGCTGAGTCGAGGGCTAACTGCAGTGAGAATTCAAGCGAACCATCCTGTATCAGGAGCAAGCTGGCCAGATCTGGTTAGCAAAGGGAGACCACAGACCCAGAAATAAGCCAGGATAACTGGATGAAACTCCAGATGACCCCTTCCCGAACCTAGAAGAAGAGCGGCAACTCAAAGGGGGATAGAGGCCATCAAGAGGCAACTTAGGGGGAAGAAAAGGGAGGCCACCGAGGAGCATTCCTCAAGCACCTAACACTTTCAGGGAATGAGCACCAAATTCTCCAAATCAAATGAGCCTGGGAAAGCACATTCACCCGGGGTCTGAAACTAGAATGAAGGTATACAATTAAGCCAAGTTGGAGAAGAGTAAGAACTGCTGCCAAGATATGCGGTGGCCTGTCCATGGAAACCAAGTACAGAAAGATGCTCCCTGGAGAAGAGTCAATATGCACCACTGCCTGTTAAGTGCCAGTAACAAGGGCCACATCCTGAAAGGAGAAAAGGGCTAGCAGCAGCCTCGTAAAACCTCCAGGGCTTCAGAGTTCAGTGAACAAAATAGACTACCTCAGAGAAATTCAAGATGCCAAACAATAATTTCACCTGGAAACTGTGGTCCACTCTTCATTTTCTAATTTCAAGTCATGAGGAGATCAGGCCTGAGGGACAGACCAAACGTCATTCAGTGAAGTGACATGAAGCCCCGTCCTTAAGCACTGCCTCTCCAATGCCTTGACTGTGATACTCTAGAGAGACTGATGGGGCAGCAATTGTACAAAGGTCACCCAGTTCGCAAACAAGTTCAAGATTCAGAAAGA
Source organism: Ambystoma mexicanum (assembly GCF_040938575.1). Lineage (NCBI taxonomy): Eukaryota > Metazoa > Chordata > Amphibia > Caudata > Ambystomatidae > Ambystoma > Ambystoma mexicanum. Next base: position 21,703,781 of record NC_090938.1, read on the forward strand.
GTTGAAAGGATGAGGCAGTAAACAAAAATGGCAACGGTCGCAAAGGTGGCATGTCCATATATTGGTAAAACGTAAAAGCCCAGTGAATTGAGAAAGTAATCTGCTCAGGATAACACAATATCGTCAAGTAGAGAAGGCAGAAAGCAAACACAGGTTATCTGCTTCTAAGTCTGCAACTTCTCCAGTAACCTATGTCCGCTATCCAGGAAGCAACACAAGATGGATGCACGAAAGGGACGCTAGGTTTTTACAGTTTTCCAATCCAATCGTCTCAAAGTTACCAAACAGTTATGAGGCAGGAGAATATGGATGCGAGAGAGAAAACTGCTACACAGACGACACTACAGAAAAACAAAACAAATAGACCACCTAGACAAGGAAGGACCAACAGCAGCCATAACCCACTTGGGAAATACCACCACTGAGTAGGATACCAAGGCCTCTTGTCCATTCTTCACTCAATGTTTCTCACCGCAGTCAAAGCTGTACAACCAGCACACTTGCTAGAAGACGCCCACCTCAAGGTCCACAACCATCTCTGGCTGGCACCAGCCTTCATAGCTCTCCTCAATGCCTCCTTGGAGCAGGGAGAGGTCGCTCACGCCTTCAAAAAGAGCTTTCATCAAACTGCTCCCTAAAAAACCCATGTCGATTAAAACACAGTAATCTCATTTCTAACACACCTTTCACCGGTAAAATACTCCAGCAATGTATTTATCAAGAGCTGGAGGAGTATGTATTCATTTATTTGAATTTGTAGAGCACGTCAAACCCTTGGGCATGAGGGCTCTAAGTTGGGGAAAGGACGGGAAGAGGGCTGGGGAGGTTACAAAGTACAATAAGGTTACAGAGTTGTCAAGTATGGTAAATTGTCAATAGCTGTCAAGAGACGGCAACATGTCAGTTGAATAAGGCAGTTTTGAGACTATCTGAACTGCCAGTATGAGGTTTCAGAGCTAAGTGCAGAGGTAGGTTATTCCAAAGGCATGCAGCAATAGCTTTGAAGCTAGAGCCGCCTGCTTTACTGCGCTTGAAACGTGGGGTGTGGAGTCTGTGGCTGTACATGCATCTGGATAGTGTAGTTGAACTGTTCTTTGAAATCCTCTGCAACAGTTAGGGCGTTGCAGTGTTGGAGAAGCAGCGGTGGGGGAGTATTTTAAAGTTAATACTTTCTCTCACATGGAGCCAGTGGACTGCTTTTCTGTAGGATGAGACGTGGTTTCGTTTAGTGCATTCCAGGGCTGCCCAAATGGCATTACTCTGGGTGGTCTGGAGTTTGTCCAAGCTTTGTTTTGAGGTGCCTGCGAGGAGGGAATTACAATAGTCCAGATGCGATCCCATTACTGCACGGCCAATAGTTAAGACAGTCCTGTGTGCAGAGGGGAGGTGTTTAGAGGAACTCAGGCGTTTAGTTGCATAAGCAGCCGAGGAGGCAATAGACTTAACCTGGTGGGTCATGCAAAGGCTAGATTCAAGGTAGACATGAAATGTTTTGAAGGATGAGACCGGGATGGTGCAAGCATCAATTGTGAAGGTACGGTAGGCTGGGTCGAGTTTGGAAAGGTGGGAAGGAGGGCCAATGATCAGGATCTCATCATTAAGGCAGAGTTGGTGCTTGGCCATCCAAGTTTGGATGACGTCATAAATGGAGATCTGGCAGGAGTCCTGTTCGTAATTGCCTGAAAGACACCCGGAAGTGGCACGCAAGTGGGCTGTTGGGCTGGGAGACTCTGGAGCCACATTGCTTTTCGCTGCTTCGTTTGGACTAAAGTTGAAGTGAGTGAGTCTGAAAGAGGAAGCACAAGTGGACATTTGGCTGCGTAACACGCAGCCGCTTGGTGAAATATTGCAGGCCATGCGCTGTGGGACTTTCTTTGGGACCTGTTTGGGGACTTTCTTTGGGACCTGTTTGGGAACTGGGACTGGCCTGGGATTGGGTCTGGGACTGGTATTGGGATAGGGATAATATGAGATTTCGCTTGAAATACTCACTTCCTCTTTCTCTATTGCTTCACAGAGTCCGTTTTTTGTTTCTACTGCCCGGATCCCCGCCTCCGCCAGCGCACAGCATTTAATCACTTCAGCTAGCGCACCCACGCGCGCACCCGGAAGTGGCACGCAAGTGGGCTGTTGGGCTGGGCGGAGGTGCGGAGTCGGTGAGCGAGTCCCCTCCTCTCTCCTATTTTAGGGGTTAGACCCTAAATAGGCCATCATGGCAACGGTGTTGCGCAATGGGAAAATATGCGCTATAAAAAACCCCGGGCCAATCCCGAACGTAGATACAAAGGCCGCACAGAGTGACGGTATTGAGACAAAATCTAGTACGGAGGTGGTTGTTAATCACAAAGCTATGACCTTGGGTGAAGGACACAGTGATCAGAAAATCATGACTCCCTCCCGGGATATTACTACCCAAGAGGAGATCTTAGAGGGGGTGAAAGTGGAAGGGGAAACAAAGGTAAATATGGCTGCTATTAAACAGGACGTGGAATTTGCCTATATGCACTCGCAAATACAAACAAAAATGGGTGCGCAATTCTTGGGGGAAGAGGATATCTCTTTTGTGCCGGCGGGTCTCTCATTTGAGACCCAAATCCCTGCTCAGTCAGGTTTTCTAAGCGTAAATGACCTACTTGATCAAAAAACAATTGAGGGGACAGAGAATATGCAAGAGGAAATAAATATTGATGTATCCATGATGGGGCAAGCAGTAAGAACGGAATTGGGGAGGCGTGCTAGGCTCAAGGGGCCCCTCGACACCTGTAAATGCTTCCAAAAATGGGATTGATCAAGTCCATCTATTTAAGACACTTCCGAAATTGAGTTCTGCTACATCATACAGATTTTTCTCCTCAAATGCTAAATTCCCGCTACCATCTGCCTCAATTTTCACAGATACCCAGCAAGGTTGGGGGGTGGAAGAGAATAAGGTTGTAGAGGTGCAGGGGGCCACCACACCAAAGGGGAATCAGCCGATCCCTGTACTGTCAACCCATACCAACACTCCGCCAATTTTGGGAGCCTCCCTTACCAGTTCGCCCATTAATGACAGGAATGCCAAATTTGAGGAGTCACTACCAGTATAATCTAGAATATTAAACCTCCTCGATAAAGGCCATGAGCTCACCCATTGGGAGATAAAAGATCTGAAAAGGGTTGCATTTGATACTCAATTAAAATTAACTAGAGTAGAAGGTTTTCTCATGGGCAAAGATGAAAGGATGGCGTTCTCAAAAGGGAAAGAACCCATACAAATCCCAAAAACAAATTCTTCACGAAGCACCCAAACCCTGGTTAGTGGAAAGGAGATTGTGAGCTATGCTAGTGTGATACCTGTGGGGATTGCAATTAACCTACCAAAGGAAAATAAAAAAAATGATGAGAAAAAAGAACAGAAATTGGAGCCAGAAGGGGAAAAAAGGATCATGGAGGCCTTGAAAGAACTATCAACGAAAATTTCTATCTTAGAAAAGGGCCTGTTAGATCTACCGGGACAACTGGTACCTCTAATCCCTATGAGACCAGTAACATCCATTCAGGACGAACACCCCATTCTCCCCTCTCCACCTGACAGTCCATCGGCACTTGCAAAATTGTTGGAATCTATTGATGGTGCAGGGGCCCCGGTCGATGAGACTGAAAAGCAAAAGGAGGAGGGGAGTCTGATGCGGAAAGGCTTCTTCCTCTCAAGAAAACAAACGACTGGCTTTAAAGGCAAGCAAAAGGCTGATGAAAAAGGGACGGATGCCTGTTAGGCCCGAACCCCGCAAGCCAGAATAGAAGGCTTCCCCGAATTAAGTTGCACTATCTGATTTAAGATAACTCAATGAGGAAAGTAGGATGGCCTTACAATTAAATGCAGCTGACATCTCAAAAGAAAAAAAAAGAAAAACTAATGGAAATAATGTAAATGGGAAAAACATGAAAAAATGGGGAAAACAAACCCGACTCAGAGGGAAGTTTTCAGACCAAAGATAACTGACAAAACTATCGGAACTGACAAAGAAAGTACAACCATTACATATGGATGGGGAAAATAAAGAGATCAAACAGTCACAGCTGTCTAACTTCTATAAGCTTGTGGAGAAGTCGACTGATCGGCAGATCTTACCACAAGACCTCTCCAACCGTTTGGCAGAAAACCCTACCACCTCAGCAGAATCCAATAGATTGGGTTTCTCCTCCCTACCTTCTACACCATTGGAGTTGGTTAAGACCACTGGTGAGGATGCGATTGAGGTGAAGACAAATCTCCATCATGGGACTCTCCTATTAGATGGAGCCAAGAAGGAGTGCCCAAAACTACCCCTGAAAGAAGTTTCAACAAATCCGGTCTGGGGTTGATGGGGCCATTGCAAATCTAAATCTTCCTGACACCATAAAAAAGATTATGATGGACCTCCTTCCCGACTTGTCTCGGTTCTACAACAAGGATTTGGGGGGGGGAGGAAAGAGGGGGTTATGGACATGAGACAAAAGAAGCCAAACCTCGGACCACGAATGAGATACCCACTATTTCCCTAACTAGGGATGGCGAAACGGAAAATGCTCCATCATCACAGTAGGAGCAACCAGAAGAGAAATCCCAATCGTCCCCGAGGCATGGACCTCTTTATCCTATCGAATCCCATGACTCGAGGAACCCCATTCAATATGAATCAGCTAGACCCCTACATGTGAAGGAGAGCGATCTCAGGAATGTACCGTGGCGAGACATTTAATTCCCGGAATATCCGAGTATCCTCCTCTATAATCTCTGATATTGGTCGCCCTTCCTCGCTGAATAGGCCACGCATTCTCTCACTATTCAATGAGGTCCCTCGACTTAGGATGATTGGAACAGCAGACATTTGTCTGGTGGACTTCAACCATCCCTCTCGCCATGACCATGTCCGCATTGTTCCCAATTCACAAAAGATTTTTGATATGATCATTCAGGAGGTGGAACAATTTAATAGAATGGGCTATGACATCCTGATCTTTAGTAATGGTTGGGAGAGGGGAAGTTCTCGGGAAATAGAAAAAGTAAGCCCTAATCCCTGTAGGGATGAGGTAGAGATACGAAAAGAAAATACTCAGGGAGGGGCAGGATTTGGCCTGGTTAGCCCAAACACTTAGAGACTCCATATCGGAAATGCAAAAAATGAAACAAAACCTTTAATGCCACTAAAGTAGTGGCCGATTGGAAATTCCTCATGGAATTCAAGAGGCCACTCGAATCTGATGAACTCTGGGGAACTGTGTGCAAAACTTACATCATTTAACATATTTTGTATACGGGAAACGTGGTTGACTGCTCCGATACAACTTGACAGTTTTATATGTACACATATTCTGGCTAAAGCGGGATCACGTGGAAGACCCACGGGTGGGTTGTTCGTCGCAGTCAAACTCGAATTAGGTATCTGTATTTTGGAATCGATTGAATTAATGAATTTTGCACTTGCCGTTGTAGTGAAACATGGAAGTAACTCAGTTTCTGAATTGATGCTTGTTTTAAACATCTACTGGAATACTCAAGTATCTCTGGGCAATGCCATCTCATACTTGAACTGCCTTGCCGCCATGCTGCTTAAATACAGAGGAATTGACATTATAATTTCGGGTGATTTTAACTCCGAAATCAAATACGGGCACGGTCGGATACCTGGGGAAAACATTTCTGAACCCTATACATAGGGAAAATGGCCATGACGTATGAACTCTTACTTATAAAAGAGGGGTCTTGGGGTTTCGATTTCACGATCAATAATATTGAAGCCCAGATTAAGAGGTCGAACAACAACTCAAGAGCGGCCGGCCCAAATGGGCTGACAAATAACACCTTGAAGAAAAAAAAACAGAACATTGGGCAAAATCACTGTTTATACTCTTTAATTCCATTATACCGACCAAGACAATTCCCCAATCATGGAGATTATCCTACGTTGTGCCAATATATAAAAGAGGGGACAGAACCTGTCCGACAAACTACCATCCGATTTCAATTATGGACGCCGATTCCAAGATCTTTGCAAGTCTAGTACTACAGAGACTTGAGGAATGGGCGAACCAAAACAATATCTTACCCTCCCAGCAGTTCGGTTTCCGTAAAGGGATGGGAACTGAAATAGGCGGGCTGATTATTTGTTTACTTTTAGAAAAGGCTTGTAAAAAAATGTCAACACCTATATACCTGGCTTCAGTAGACCTTTCGCTCGCCTTTGACAAGGTGGACAGGGTGAGACTGTGGACTAAATTATCCCAAATGGAGCTGCCGTCACATCTGCTGACAATTCTTATTAATCTCCATGAAGACTCGGCAATTCAAGTAAGATTAAATAGGTTGGGTGATCTTTCCCAAATAATTCACACCAAGAATGGCCTCAGACAAGGGTGTCTATTTGCCCCCACTCTTTTCAATCTTTACACCACTGATGCTGATCTCCCTCTCACAAATTTTTCCCTGGTCTCTCCGCAAATTGAGGGCATTAAAGTATGTTGGAATGCCTATGCGGATGACCTGCTTTTGGTCGATAGTACCCCAGTGGGTTTACAGCGAAAACTTAGGGCCCTTTCTATATATGCACAAGAAAATGAACTGGTGATAAATGAAAAGAAGTTGTCATCATATCCTATACCTCCAGGAAGAGAACTATAATATTTAAATGGCGAATAAATACATGTCTGTTAGCAAAAGTAAGTTCACTATGTTATCTGGGGTTCCCTATATTTGGTCGCATTTCAATATACTCTTATTGGAATTTCTCCCTGGAGAAAACAGATAAGCTCATCTTCCAAATGAGAAAGATCTCAGGTAAAAATTGTTCCGAAACTGATATACGGCATGGAAATCTTGCCGTTTGAAATATATCGTTTGGTCCAGAAAATGGAATCAAAGATCTGGTGAAAAATTATCTTTTAACTGCCCCATTGTGTTCCGATACCTGCAATTCGCTACGAATTAGGCCTTATTTCATTAACCATGAGAGTAAAATGGAAAAAAATGGCTTTATATCGGAACCTAATGATATCTAAAAAGAATTCCCTTTATACATTATTGGGCGGTAGACTAAGAGGGGGATCCAGTGATTCAGTATGGATGCTAAATTTACAAAAAGACTGCGTAAACCTTCTCAATACCATAGATGTCTCATGAAATGCTATTCACTAATCCAATGGAAGTGAAAAACGGCTACAGTGGTCAGATTGGGCCACTACTACGGAAAAAAGTGGCCTCCTCAAAGATCTATAAACAACTGGTCACTGAGGGGAAAAAGCTAGGCACTTTGGAATCCTATTTAACCAAATTCCCTGACCCGGTAAGGAGAGCAATCTACTCACGCTTCCGTTTCAATGTGCTCCCTAATGGGGAAATTCTCGAGATCAGATCTGCCATGAGCCTAAAAATTCCCTGTTGCTTTTGTCGTTGTCCTGACACGACAGAATCACTTGAACATCTTCTCCTAAACTGCTCAATGATAGTGCAACAGAGGTTACACGTGTTTGGAAATTTGTCCATGATCCCTCTAGGGTCCACACTGAATTAATATGGTGATACATGCTACACGGAAAGTCAAACACTAAAGCTAGCAGTGGTCACCTTCCTAGTAGAAGTGTGTGGTTTGGCTACCCTAAAAAGAACAAATTAACAATTCTAAAATTTACGCTGGAAATTTAATTACTCACTAAAGGACAAACAAGGCCTTTCTTTTCTTCTTCTTTGATCTTCGACTGTTATTTATGAAGTCTGAAAGATGGAAATGCCGTGTGATCTTCCTTTTTATTTTTTATGTCCGTTTTTATGGTCTATAATATGAACTGTATAATATGAGTTTTATATTTGGAATAATGTTGCAAATGTATTTTCTTCTTCCGCTGTAACACTGAACATTTTTATTCTAAAATTTTGTAAAGGTTTAACTGACCAGACAAATAAAAAAAAAAAACGGCCTGAGAGAGGGATGAGGATCGGAGTATCATCAGCATAGTTTGTGAATGCGATGCCCGGTGAAACAAGGTGATCAAAAAGAGGCTTTGTATAAATATTATACAGGATAGGAGATACGGAAGAGCCATGAGGGACGCCACAAGGGACCTGCGTAGGGTGGGCAGCTGTGCTGCCTGCATGCACTCGGCAGTTATATCCGCGAGGAAGTAAGCAATCCATTTGGAGGTGGCAGGGGAGAAATTGGCAGCAGTGGTGAGGTGGCAGCAGAGTCTTGTGGTCGACGAGGTCAAATGCTGCTGACAGATCAAGAAGTAGGAGGAGGGCAAGGTTGCTGGTATAACAAATGTTATCCATCTGATTTTTTAGGTAAAGGAGGATGGATTCAGTGCCATGACCTGGCGGAAGCCTGACTGGCACAGGCGTAGGTTTTTGTGAGGTTCTAGGTATGCTTGTATTTGGATATAAGCAGCCCAATGCTTCCATTGCTAAAAAATGTGGATCGAGAGATTTCTTTACGGGTGACGATATCCAGGCTTCCTTGAGGTTAGGAGGGATGGAGCTTCTGGTGAACAAAGAATTGATAAAGGTAGTAATGACAGGGATGAGGGCTGTGGCACAGTGCTTCATAAGGGTGGCAGGGCAAGTGTCTCCTGGCAGCGGGAAGGTTTCAAAGTGGCGATGAGGGAGGCGATTTATACTTCAGTGACTGGCGAGAAATTGAAGGGAGAGGCAACCGTGGCAGGGAGGGCTTATCTCTAGCAGGTTTGTCATAACAAGGATGGAGGCTCACTTGGCTTTAATTTTGAGTTGGAGTTTGTCAATTTTGTTGGCGAGTGCATCTTGAATGCTTTGGCACCAGGCATCGTCTTTTATGAAGTTAACCTTAGGTGCAATAGGAGATTCCAGTGAATCGAGAAGAGTTTGCATGAATGGGATTGGGCCTTAGAGATCCTATCTGAGAGGGAGGATGCTTGGCTGAGCGGATGGCTCGTTTGTATTCCTTGGCGAGATGGAGATTGGATTTGTTGGCAGGTGACAGGAATTTGAGCTATATGGTGGCGAGGGACCGTTTGTTGGCTCTCATGGCCTGGGAGGTTAGGTGAAAACCAAGAGTTGATGAGAGTAGAAGGTTTGGAGGGGCGCAATGGCATTCATGGCTCCCAGGATGGCCTTGTTATGTGTCAACCATAATGTAGAGGTTGGCTGGCAGAGTGGCTGCAGTGAGAGTATTGTCGCTGTGAGGATTTATCTTTGGTGAGGTTACGTGGGCATTTGGTGATAACGGAAGGGAGGGAGTGGGTGATGGGGGTCTGGGCGAAGGTAGCCGGCATCAAAAAAAGGTAATGGTTTGGTGGTCTGACCACAGATTGGGGGGATAGCTAAGTTGGTTAAGTTAAAGTTACGGTCTGTAAGCCAATCCAGTGATTTGCCTACCTCGTGAGCAGGCTTGGATATGGGTTGGGTGAAGCCTAGCGAGTTAGCCAGTGAGATGGCATCCTTGTTAAAGGGGTCATTGAGCCTCAAGTTCAGGTCTCCTAGAAGGAAAATTTTGGATGTCGGCTTAATACTTGTGCTGAGGAGCCATGTAATAACATCCTCAAAGGAAGTGACAGGTCTGTAGGTCAGTAAATGATGTGCATAGTCATGGTAGTTGTGGCTGAGAGTGTGAGCTTAGTGCTAAGTAGTTCACAGGACAAGGGGGCTATGGTGGAGAGAGGATGGAAGGCCAGTGTGTCTTTGTGGATGAGAGCAACTCCACCCCCTTTATGAGTTAGGCAGTCGCTGCATAGGATAGTGTAGCCTCCCCAGGTGAGGGCTATGGCTCTTTTTGGGCGTCCCCTCATGCCACCTGGGCCCCGGTGGTGAAGGGTTCACCCACTGGAGACATTGCCCGCACGTATTAATTGCCCACATGTATTAAAATTTAGCTAGGCCCAGAAACATTTTTGTCTGGTAAAGATGGTGTGAGCTCAGCGCACTGTAGCGCGGCCCCCACCTTTGGAGGGTTTCAGTCATCCTTGTTGCCGCAGCACCCTGGCAGATCCGCTGCGAGCACGTTCCCACGAACAAGACGGACATGAGCTAGCGTAATACACTAACATTGTAACAGTTCACCTCCCGCAGTGTATCATCGCTCCCAGTATGACCCGGCCAGCAGGCCTGGGCAATGAAAAGAACAGTAAAATAGACATCAGGTGGCAGATAGTCTTTATATATCAATGTTAAGACCACTCGCAAAGTATGCTTTCTTCCACAAAATGCCTTATATTACAAAAGCCAGTAAAATGTATAAAATATAAGAAAGCACGCTTCCATGATATAAGCAATGGCGAGCCCACACCATTTCAGTTGGGTGCTAATAATAAAGGAACGCACAAGGAATCCATTTGTTACGTGTATCACTGGGAAACTTACACCCCATGGGCTCGCGCCATAACTGAACTAATGCTGCTAGAGGACACAAGAAAGACGAATGTAACCATACCGAGGGCCCATGTGAAGGATGCACGAGAAGGCGCATGTCATGTGTGCATGTCCAGGCCCCACATGTGTCACCACCGTCACGAATAGTGGCGGGGTACTTTCTATGTTCTCCACCAATTCTAATTCTACCTCACTTATTGCAAGTATATATATGCCTATAACTAAATACTGTACTTATTAAAACATAATGTATGAATGAGGTGCTCAGACTGGGTATAATCGAGACACATCCAGCAAAGCTTAAAATGCATGTTTTGTATTGCTTACAATAAGTATTATAGAGTGTTCAAATGTTTGTGATGTTTTTACCTAAATCGGCAACACACGAGGGAGATACCTTTGTGAAATACGTGCAAGGCCATTCCCCCTCCCACCCTGCGAAGGCTGCCAAGGCATGAGAGCAGAGACCGCGCCGCGCCGCTTTACCTCCCCCAATCCAGACTGGAGCCGCTTCAAAGACTTGTAACCCCCTCTGTAGCACCCAAGGCCGCCACCCGCCACCTGCATTATTTACAGCACAGCAGTAAACCTCTGCCTGAACACATGCGCCCCCTCGTAAACCTCGCAACCCACCGGACCATCTCAGACTTATGGCCCTGTGCAATCAGGACACCCAACACTTTGACAACACGCAGCGGAACATCCATAACAACTTCTAACAAGGCAGAAAGACCTGTACCGCCCGTCCCAGGCCCTGAAGCTTAGCCCCTCGACCTATGGCCCAGGTCGACAGGACACTGGTAACCATGTCCTGACGTATTACCTCCAGACCCCTCACAAGGTGCATTCCTCCTGTGTTGCATTAACCTGTGGTATAACCTTTTGAAAGATTTACTAAAGAAGATAATATTGAAAGGACTGAATGACTGCGGTGTGCATGGCCTAGGGCAAGTAAGTCAGGAAAAGACATTCATCTCTGACACTGGCCGCGATGGCACAACAACACCGCCCGGATGAACTCCGCCACCCTGCCAGACCCAGCCCAACCCACGAGGCTGACCAGTGACGTCTTCCAGCCAAAGCCAACCACATCGCAGCAGCACCTATAGTTAGTCGTCGCCACCCAATCCCCTTGAACTTGTGCCCCCTGTAGTGTGTAGGTTTTTGATGACGTTTTTTGTAAATATATACGCCTGTCTTTGCTATTGTCAGACAGAGCGCTCTCGGAGTTTGCAGAGTTCTTTGCATGCCCTATTCTGATTGATAAACTCCCATTTACGCTCACCCGCACTCTGTCTTGGCCTTATTCCCATTTTGGGAGAGTCCTTCATTGTCTCTCATTGCGGGGAGGATCGTGCTGTTTGGGGACGCCTGCCTTCAGTGGTGACCCCGATAGCGTGATTTTTATTTCTTCCTAACTCATTATAACCGTCCCCTTTTGGCACGAGAATCTCCGGTCGAAAAGGGATACGCACGGTGAGCCGGCTCCGGGAGGCTGCCCGTCAACGGCGACCGGTACACTAAGAAGTGCGCACTCAATAGAGAGAGGGTAAGGGATCCCGGTTGAAAAATCCCCTTTGAGTACCGCTCGCCGGAGCCGGGGCTGACTGTTGAGCTGACGGCGACACTGCCTGGACGGATCCAGTTTCGGAGACTATCGGTTCAAGACGGGCACGTGAGTACTGAGTGTGAGCGATTGTAAAGGGAGCGGGGATAGAAGTGTAGGACAGGGAACGAAAAGGGGGTACGAAGATATACTAAAGATCATTCTGAAATTTCCTTTCTTTTTCTTTGCATATGGCCATTAGGATTAAGAGGTGAATAAGAGATAAAAGTGACGGGAACCTAGCTCCGAAAGGGGGTGGAAGGCGGCGCCGCATAGTGCTATATTGACTAGTACTGGGAATATATGACGAAGTGGAATAAAAGATAAAAGTGTTCAGCAAAAGGGGGCACTGAGAATATATTAGTGATCGCTATTACTTCTTTCTTTTCTTTTTCTTTAGGGGTAGGGGGAGAATAAAAAAGCGAGATTAGCACGTACTTGGGAAGAAAGTAAGAGAAAAAGGGTCCTACTAGAAGGGGGAGAGCAGGTTGAAACTTATAAATATATGCATATGCGCATCCATCTATCTAAGTAAGACGGACAGGGACAGCCGGCTAGGGAGGAAAGGGAGGGCAGCTTGAATGGTGAATTGAGTGTTACCAAGAGGTGTGTGCACCGTGTCTGTGTCAGGGGACGATTTGAGGTTGTGAATGTGCATAACGGTTAAAAATGTATAATAGTTAAATGGTCATGGTAAGTGTGATGTGAATGTGTTGATTTCCGGATTGATATTGTTGAAATATATGATGGGTTGCCCTTGTATGTGCCCCCCCAAGAGAACAGAGTAGACGCTGTGTATAGCTAGTTTTGTATCGTCCAATCAGGGGAAGGGGGGAGAGCCCAACCGAGCCCAACATTGAATGTGAAGTAGCATAAAAAAAAAATATATATATATTGATACTCCATTTACATTGTAGTTGCAGACACACAGAGAAACACAAGCACTAGGAGGGCACAGAGATGGGGGCTGAAACACCCTTATCACATATTTGTAAGAGTCTTCCAGGGTACGCGGAGCGGATTAAGAAATATCACGACCAATGGTTAACTGAGTTGAAGGGAGAGGGGTTACCCCAGATATGGCCAGAGGGAGGGTCATTTGATAAAAGTGTTCTGGATATAGTGGTCACATGCATTTTCTTGAAGTACAAAGGAAAACAGTTGCAAAATAGGAGGGAAATATTAGATCTGTGGAGGTTATTTGAAGAGATACCACCGCCTAAAGCACCAGCATTAAATCCTGATCTCCCATCCACCACAGACAATCCACTGATGATACAGAAAGATATCAAAGAATTGTCAAGTGTAGCGCCACCAGTAGAGGTAATAAGTTTGTACCCGATATTAAAAAAGCCTGTACCCGCAGAAGGATACAGTGACCCCACATATGTGCCTCCCCCGACAACTACTACACCCCACCGGCCCACAGCACCCCCACCAAATGAAAGTACGAGGGAGTGAGGCCAGGCGAGTACACAAAGGGTGGACATAGAAAAGCTAACAGATGATTTACAGTCAAGACTCTCAATAGCAAAAGAAGAGCTCTCGAGGATAAAAGACATGTGCGGACAAACAGCACTTAATACGGCTAGATCAGGGCGCACGTCTAGAGCACCAGGTGAGAATAGAAAACCTGAAGAGGGGTGGAAGAAAGGTGAGATACTGTTCAGAATTGAAGAAGAACCAACACGAATAATTGAAATAGAGACACGCGAGGGAGATACTGACAATGATGAAAGGCCTCTGGGGGATAGAGAGGAATTACTATGCGACATAAGGGACGAGTTAGAAGAAAGTGACAGGTTGAGCATGGTTATGGGAGGGGGAAGCGAAGGGGGGGATGGCACATGTTCAGTGAGAACACTGGACGATGAGTGGACGGGACGACTAAGGAACAGAGTGGGGAAAATGGCATCACTGGAAACATCAGCATCCAAATCAGGTCCGGATGCCATAACGAAAGGAAAGCTACAGCTGCCGTTGATACACAGAGGAGGAGGGAGGCCTAAATATATCCCATGGGCACAGATGGATAAAACCAATTTATTAAAGCTATTGCCCCCATTATCGGGAGGGGCAAGTAAGTGGATATACGCCTTTGAAAAACATACTGCTGGGGTACCCCTAGCTATAGGAGATGTGAAAAGTCTGCTCGTATCAGCGGTGGGCGATCAGGCTGAAAGAGTATGGGTTAAAGCCGGTTTCCCGGGAGTAACGTTAGATTGTGACCGCCATGATGGGGCCTCCTTTAACACAGTGCGGGCTAGGGTGTGGGACGCCTTACGCGAAACATTCCCAGATACACCGGACTTACAGTCAGTGATGCAATGTACAATGAATGACGGGGAGGAGGCTATGGATTACATTTTCCGGGTCCAAGAGATGTGGAGAGCGGAGACGGGCACGCCTTGGTATCAATCGACATCTTTATTTTACTTCATTATAAAAAGAGGGCTCCCAAAGGAAGTGCAGAAAGCGCTCGACAAGATAGCAGGTATTGAAGCAAAGGGATGGCCAGAAATTCAGAACATAATAGTACACCATTGTAAACGAATAAAGGAAAGGGAGAAGGAGGTGGCGCAGAAAAGATTGGCAGACGAAGCAAAGTTAGTACAGACAAAATTGGTGAAGGTCGCAGCAGCAGTAGCTGCGCTCCCACACAGCAGGGAGGGAGACGATGAGGAGGAGGGGCTGATAGCAATACAAGGAAGGATGGCAGCTAATTGGGCGGGCGCAGGACAGCGACAGTGGAATGAGCAAGAGCAAGGTGGAGGTCCGCAGTGGCAAGAGTGGACCCCTCGAGGGGGACGAGGTGGGTACAGGGGCCGAAGAGGAGGCGGAACGGGGTACGGGGGAACGGGAGGAAATGGATGGCAGGGCCCTAGAGGTGCACAAGGAAGTTGCTGGAACTGCGGGCGATGGGGGCACTATTCTAGAGAGTGCAGAAGCAGACCCAATAACGGGTTCCAGGAGGTAGAACAATATGGCCATCCCCACCCGGGAAGCCCATATGGCCTCCCGATGGGACAACAACAACTAAGAAACCCAGGCCAAGGTAATGCCGGTCAGCAACAGGGACCCCAGTATAGAACACAGAACCACCCACAAAACAACGACAGTATGCAATATACGCCAGGTAACCCTTTCGCGACAACAGCAAACGGGGCCCCCGCACCAGCCCCTTACAACGGCATGTCAGTGGTTTCAGGAAACGTATTTAATGGGGGGGGGGGCGATGAGACACCCCGCATAGGACAGCCCACAGAGAACACTTGCGTGTCCAGTTCTATCTACCACCTACAGTGCAGCAGAGGAACCATTGGTAGGGGTGCAGATAGGAGACAAGCAGTTTATATTCATGGTTGATTCGGGAGCGGAGAAATCATGTGTCAGAGAGGGCAGGTTCCCGTTATCTAACAGGAAATTAGAGACGCAGGGGTTCTCTGGGGCTGTAATTGAAGTTCCTTATACAGAAGCTTTGGATGTAACAGTGGGGGGCAAGACTGTGAAGGCACCCTTACTGTATTACGAACAGTCCCCAATAAATTTGTTGGGGAGGGATCTTATGAGTAAACTTAACATGATTATATCATTTACTGAAGGAGGAATAGTGTGTTCTACACCCGAGATATGCCCCTTGCGTGCGATGCTGGTAGTGCAAGCCTACACAATCACACAGGAAATACGAGGGCTGCCACAAAATGAGGAAGTGTTTATTGAAGGGCTAAAGACTTTGGCCCTCGTAATTCCAGAGCTAAGAAGCACGGATTGGAGGATTCCAGCAGAGTTCCTCTTCCGCCCCATAGTGTGTCCAAACGCAGCACCAGGATCAGTGGTATCGTTGAATTTGCACGCTGTGCAGGTATCAACGAAAAGGATCGCTGTGATTGGAGTGGACAGGGAAGGATGTGAGTGGCGCACAGTGCTGTGTACAAACGCCAACCTCGCCCTACGCGAGGTAACAGATGAGGATCTCTTTTCAGACACAGAAGGGGATGGTGAGATAGTAATGGAAATAGCGATGCCCTGTGACATTTTGATCCAAGCCAGGGAGATCCCCGTCCAATTGATGGCAGTGGTAGGAACACCACCGTCATTTTTTGATGACGACATGAGGCTCGTACCAAACAATTTATGGACAACAGGCCCCCATGATGTAGGGCTGTTGCACGGAGTACAACCTGTGATAATAAAACTAAAGCAAGGAGCAATCTTACCCCGAGTCAAACAGTACCCATTGTCTCGTGAAGCTGAAGAAGGGATAAAAGAAACAATAAATGCACTACTAACACAAGGGATAATAGTGCCTTCAACCTCCCCATGTAACACATGTATTTATCCAATCAAAAAAGCGAAAGGGGGATCTTGGAGGATG
This sequence comes from Ambystoma mexicanum, assembly GCF_040938575.1. Lineage (NCBI taxonomy): Eukaryota > Metazoa > Chordata > Amphibia > Caudata > Ambystomatidae > Ambystoma > Ambystoma mexicanum. The sequence continues at coordinate 21,720,116 of NC_090938.1, forward strand.
ATACAGGACTTACGCCCCCTCAATGACGTAATTCAGAAAGAGTTCCCTCTAGTCCCGAACCCTGCATCAATACTATGCAGCATCCCAAAAGCGGCATCACATTTCACAGTAGTGGACTTGAAAAATGCATTTTTCTCAATACCCCTGGCTGAAGAGAGTAGATACCTTACAGCCTTCACACTGGGGGGTAAGAGATATGAACACTGCAGACTACCACAGGTATACTGTGAGAGCCCGAGCATATTCAACCGCATATTGCATGAAGACTTGGGGAACCTATCAGTTGAGAGCACGATTATTCAGTACGTAGATGATTTATTAGTGTGTGCACAAGACGAAGCAACATGTCGAAAAGATTCAACAACGCTCCTGACTTTACTAGCCAACAAAGGATACAAGGTAGACAAGGAGAAGCTACAGTACTGCCTGACTGAGGTCCTATACCTGGGACAGCTCATATCAAAAGATGGAAAAAGAATAATTCCCGACAGGGTAGAGGCAATAAAATCAGTAGGAGAACCCACAACAGTGAAAGATATGTAGACATTTTTGGGGATGTGCAACTATTGCCGAGCATGGATACTAGACTATGCAGCATACACGAGGCCCCTCCTGCAAGCACTCAAGGAAGCACAACAGGAGAATGAAAAAATAAAAAGGTCAGAAGAAATGAGCCAATCATTTCAATCATTGAAAGAGCTAATTTCAAGCGCTCCAGTACTAGCAAACCCCGATTATGGACGAGAATTTTACCTATTCTCACACTGCAAGGGAACACTCATGACAGCAGTACTGACACAAAAAACATCCTTAGGACACAAGCCATTGGCTTACTATAGTGGTACTTTAGATGCCGTGATGCAGGGTCATTTCGCGTGCGAACAATCACTCGCAGCAGCCGCATTCGCGATTGAGAAAAGTGCCACAATAGTAATGGGTTGCCCTGTGACATTGTTTGTGGAACATTCATTATTTGCCATACTTGAGAGATCAAAAAGCACACTGACCACACAGCGGGCAACAGCCTACGAGATTATATTGTCCAGCGCCAACATCCATATAGTGAGATGTAAGACAGTGAACCCCGCCACATTCATTACAGAAGCATGCACATTAGAGGATATGCAGAACCACGATTGCGCAACCTACACAGGAGAAGGAGGGGAGGACACAGTGGTATGTGAGAACGCTCTAAGCGAGGGGGAAGTGTACTTTGTGGATGGGTCTGCATCAATTGATGTGGACACGGGAGAAAAACACGTTGGCATGGCAGTTGTGAGGCTAGAAGACGGTGAGTATGAAACACTAGTACAGTACCGCCTCCCGTCACATTACTCTGCACAGGCAGCAGAACGGATTGCGCTCATAGAAGCACTACATGCAGCAAAGGGTTGTGCAGTGACAATATACACAGACTCAGCTTACATGACGACAGTACATGGGGGTCTAGCAAGATGGGGACGTAGGGGATTCAGACGGGCAGATGAACACCAGTACAGCATGCAGAATTGTTAAAAGACTTAATTGAGGCCCTACAAAACCCTACTGCAGTAGCAATAGTGAAGTGCCAAGCCCATACATCTAACACAGACGTTGTGTCTTTGGGGAAAGCGGCAGCGGACGCTGCCGCCAAGGAGGCTTCCTATTTTCAGAAATAGGACACAGGTGAGTACATGCTTAAGAACAAGGCAACCGAAGAACCCCCAGAAGGGTACAACATGATGTCCATATCACAAATACTAGAATTGCAGGAAGGAGCTAGTGCAGAGGAAAAATTGACGTGGACAAAACGGGGGTGCAGCCAGTCGGGAACAGACCTACTATGGCGGCAAAGTAACTCAGGGAAAGTGGTAATGCCTCTACAGTTACTAGAAGTTGCATTTCAACAGCTACACTTCCCTGCACATAATACCAAACAGCACATCGCAGCGGAAATACAGGAAGAATGGTTCGTGCCCTGTCTCCAGGAGCATGTGTCCCGATTAGCAACGGAATGTACAACATGCCAAATATACAATTCAGGAATGACATTACGCACGCTCAGGGGAACAATTCCTAAACCCATTGGCCCATTCAGAGAACTGCATATAGATTACGCAGACATGGAGGAAAGGTGCAATGGCGCACGGTACATGATCGTGGTTGTGTGCCCATTTTCAAGGTGGGTGGAAGCAGGACCATGTGCGCGACCTGACGCCAAAAGCGCCGCCAAGTTCCTAGTAAGGGAAGTGTTCCCGCGCTGGGGAATTTGTGACGTGATTCGCTCAGACAACGGCACTCATTTTGTGAATGAGCTTTTCAAGGAAGTTACTACATTATTGGGAATAAAACATAAATTGTGTTCGATTTATCATCCTCAAAGTAATGGCGTAGTGGAAAAGATGAACGGACTGTTAAAGGGCAGGTTATCAAAACTATGTTTTACATTAAAGAAAAATTGGATTTACTGTCTACCCCTGGCGCTATTTGAATTGAGAAATCAGCCAAGCAAAGACCACCATTTGTCCCCGCACGAGATCGTGACCGGGAGACGAATGAATACAGCACACTCTCCACTGCGCGAACACTCAGATGCTCACAGAAGCGCCGCGATGTTGGGAGATGAGTTCACAGATTATTTAAGGAAATTGACAAGGGCAGCGCGCGTGATATCAAAGCAACTGTCCCCACCCTTCACTAGAGAAGAGGGTAACGTCACAGAGTCCGTCACGGAGCCAGAGCAACAGCTACAGCTGATGCCAGGCGACTCAATTTATGTCAGAAGCTTTGTGCGTCGGTGGAATGCACCACGATTCCATGGCCCATACGAGGTAATATTTTGCACGCCCACGGCAGTGAAGGTGAATGGCTTGAGGTACTGGGTGCACTTGACCGACGTACGGAAGGCATACAGCAATGTAAATGAGGAGATAGATGAGGAGGCACAGACAACAGCAAACAATGAAACTGAGTAGAATGTCTAAATATGAACTTGTGTGTGTGTGTGTGTCAGCACTGGACTGGAGTTGGAGAATAACTGATAAGGATATTTCAAAAAAAAAAAAAGACAATGTGCGTTTTGTTTTTATCTTGTTGAATGGTATGTAATTAATGAAATAACAAAATTATAGCCTGTATACACCCTTGTCTGTGAATACCCCTCCCCGCATCCCCACCCGCTTCCATTCCCCGTCAAATATATATTGGCACCGATGGTGCTAGCAAAATGTTTACACACATGCACTTAATGCACTTTTATATCCCAAACAGGAGCTTCCATGGCATCTAACGGGCAGCCTGCAACGGATAGAATTAGTAGAATGAGAGAATTAGTACATGAAAGATGCAGATATTCGTATGAGTGTGGATTATCTGTATGCATCACATTGTTTTTTATGCTAATGTTTGGTCTGGTTACATATTGGTTTGTAGCGTTCATCTCTATCGAGATGTACGAGGGGGGAGGGAGTAACAACACTACTGGACGAATTAACAGCACCACCGGGCCCAATGCAACTACAGGTGTCAATACCAGGGAAGGTGATTTTTTTGATATGGGACGGGACTAAACTTGTATGGGGGTATCATACCACACCATCCAGTGCTGTCACCTTACAAAGAAAGGCACAAGGTGGAATGCAGATCAACACAGTGTCTCCACCAGGGGTATCTAATTACAATGCCCACAGTCTAAATGACCGAAACCCGTCTGCCATATCATGGTTGTATAACACCCCCACCAGCCAGCCTGCCCCCATACTAAAAAACAACCTGCCAGATAACGTCAGGAAAGAAGACGAAAAACTACTAGCAATGCACGAAATATTATATGATGAATGGGTCATGGGGGGCGGGAATGAGAAAGGGGGGTCTAGTTTGTCCACTGCCCAGGGAGTTGGGAAGTACATGAGGAACAAGAACAGACGGAAGAGGGAAGCAGGGAAGAGGAAGTATGATGAGTACTATGGGCTAGGTCTAGATAAGATGGAAGACCCACGACACCCCCATCAAACAAATAAATGGTATGCAGATATGAGTGCCACAGCTAAACAAACAACAAACGAGAGCTGTTATGTCTGCTCCCTCATCCCTCACGCATCAGGTACACCCAAAGTATTGTTACCCAAAGAGTTGCCAATTGTAGATGCCCAATGTCTCCTTCATCTCACGTTGTGCAGGATTAAGAACACCTTCCAGGCACACGAAGTGACTTTTCAAATGCTGCAGAACGAGAAAACGTGTTACCCAAAACCGGCAGGGGTGGTATGTTTGAAAGAACCATTTTTTGTAATAGAAGGGACACTTTTTTCTGACAACAAGCGGAAGGATGAAGAAGTACTGTGCAAAGCGGAAGCACTGAGAGGTGTGGCACCGGAGAAATTGCAGTGGATAGAAGAAACATGTACGCCAGTATGGAGAGAACACATTTCAAAACTAACATGGGTAACTGCCATCGAAAAACCATTCAAACTGCAGAGCGAAATGGACTATAGACTGTGTTTTAAAGGAGAAGGGAGAACCCCCATGGGAACAAACAAGAACTGTAACAAGACCCTCACCATCCCAGATCTGAGAAAAGGGACAGCGGCCCTGATGGACACGTACTGGGTATGCGGCAACCAGGCATACCTACACCTCCCCCAGTCATGGAGTGGCAACTGCTCAATGGCCACTCTGCACTCAGCCCTAATGGTGATACCAGAAAGCCACATCGATGGGAGCAAAAGGACACAGGAACGCATGCAGAGTGTGGCTCAACCAACTGCAGAGTCACAAATATATGTCCTGTCTTCCGGAAGCAAGGGAGAGGTGCTGACCCGTAACAGACGAGCATCAAATTACATATCAAAGGCATCATCCGAACTATTGGCTCAGATCCCAGACAAATATCGATTATTCAGCTCAGCAGAAACATTTTTTGCCTCACTCGTCTCAAGTGTCCAAGCAAGGACAAACGCAAAATGGCTCCAGATAACACGCTGGGAATTGATTCAGCTGGCAAACGACACTGAAGAAGGATTCAATATAATAAAGGTGGAACTAAGAGCTTTACGACTAATGACCATGCAAAACAGGTATGTCCTGGACCTGTTGACGGCGATGGACGGCGGTGTTTGCCGAAAAATAGGAAGTGCCTGCTGCACTTTCGTACCTTCTGAAGACGCAGAGAATGGCTCCCTGTCCCATGTGATCGAAGCAGTCCACAACCTAGGAGAAAAAATGAAAATGGAAGGTGGAGCAGAAGAGAGTACATGGTTCGACAACATCTTCTCCTGGGTTCCCTCATGGCTTGGAACGACTGTTAAATGTTTAATACAAGCTGTTGTGTTCCTCCTTTTACTTTTTTGCCTGTGCCAGGTGGGTCTTTGAGTTTGTGCTAACGCAGTACCAAATGGTGCAATGATGATGGTGACAATGGGCAACTCACACGGTACAATAAAAACGATGCAAGAAGCACAAGTGCAAACAGGGATAGATAACTCACCCAGGTACCAACTGGTGCCTATGTACCATGATAAAAATATTGTAGATAAGTTGTGGCACACCACCATCAAAGAGCCCCGTATACTAGAATGGTATGAGGAAGTTTGGGTAGATTTGGAAGGAGATGGTGGGTGCATATACCTAATGTGTACCCCAGATGAATACGCCCGGAGAGGTGAGAGCCTAAGGGGGGTGTGCAGAGCATGGATGCCCATCAAAGGAACTCCTGCATGGGATGAGGCAGTGATGGACGAGGCAGAATGTAGGAGGATAGAAGATTTAAAGAATTCGTTACTTTAGTAACGAAAGGGGGGAAATGTAGGGGAGGACTGGTCCAGGAGACCCCCTCTCGCCTGCGTTTTCTCCCCAGGTGAGGGCTATGGCTCTTTTTGGGCGTCCCCTCATGCCACCTGGGCCCCGGTGGTGAAGGGTTCACCCACTGGAGACATTGCCCGCACGTATTAATTGCCCACATGTATTAAAATTTAGCTAGGCCCAGAAACATTTTTGTCTGGTAAAGATGGTGTGAGCTCAGCGCACTGTAGCGCGGCCCCCACCTTTGGAGGGTTTCAGTCATCCTTGTTGCCGCAGCACCCTGGCAGATCCGCTGCGAGCACGTTCCCACGAACAAGACGGACATGAGCTAGCGTAATACACTAACATTGTAACAGTTCACCTCCCGCAGTGTATCATCGCTCCCAGTATGACCCGGCCAGCAGGCCTGGGCAATGAAAAGAACAGTAAAATAGACATCAGGTGGCAGATAGTCTTTATATATCAATGTTAAAACCACTCGCAAAGTATGCTTTCTTCCACAAAATGCCTTATATTACAAAAGCCAGTAAAATGTATAAAATATAAGAAAGCACGCTTCCATGATATAAGCAATGGCGAGCCCACACCATTTCAGTTGGGTGCCAATAATAAAGGAACGCACCAGGAATCCATTTGTTACGTGTATCACTGGGAAACTTCCACCCCATGGGCTCGCGCCATAACTGAACTAATGCTGCTAGAGGACACAAGAAAGACGAATGTAACCATACCGAGGGCCCATGTGAAGGATGCACGAGAAGGCGCATGTCATGTGTGCATGTCCAGGCCCCACATGTGTCACCACCGTCACGAATAGTGGCGGGTACTTTCTATGTTCTCCACCAATTCTAATTCTACCTCACTTATTGCAAGTATATATATGCCTATAACTAAATACTGTACTTATTAAAACATAATGTATGAATAAGGTGCTCAGACTGGGTATAATCGAGACACATCCAGCAAAGCTTAAAATGCATGTTTTGTATTGCTTACAATAAGTATTATAGAGTGTTCAAATGTTTGTGATGTTTTTACCTAAATCGGCAACACACGAGGGAGTTACCTTTGTGAAATACGTGCAAGGCCATTCCCCCTCCCACCCTGCGAAGGCTGCCAAGGCATGAGAGCAGAGACCGCGCCGCGCCGCTTTACCTCCCCCAATCCAGACTGGAGCCGCTTCAAAGACTTGTAACCCCCTCTGTAGCACCCAAGGCCGCCACCCGCCACCTGCATTATTTACAGCACAGCAGTAAACCTCTGCCTGAACACATGCGCCCCCTCGTAAACCTCGCAACCCACCGGACCATCTCAGACTTATGGCCCTGTGCAATCAGGACACCCAACACTTTGACAACACGCAGCGGAACATCCATAACAACTTCTAACAAGGCAGAAAGACCTGTACCGCACGTCCCAGGCCCTGAAGCTTAGCCCCTCGACCTATGGCCCAGGTCGACAGGACACTGGTAACCATGTCCTGACGTATTACCTCCAGACCCCTCACAAGGTGCATTCCTCCTGTGTTGCATTAACCTATGGTATAACCTATTGAAAGATTTACTAAAGAAGATAATATTGAAAGGACTGAATGACTGCGGTGTGCATGGCCTAGGGCAAGTAAGTCAGGAAAAGACATTCATCTCTGACACTGGCCGCGATGGCACAACAACACCGCCCGGATGAACTCCGCCACCCTGCCAGACCCAGCCCAACCCACGAGGCTGACCAGTGACGTCTTCCAGCCAAAGCCAACCACATCGCAGCAGCACCTATAGTTAGTCGTCGCCACCCAATCCCCTTGAACTTGTGCCCCCTATAGTGTGTAGGTTTTTGATGACGTTTTTTGTAAATATATACGCCTGTCTTTGCTATTGTAAGACAGAGCGCTCTCGGAGTTTGCAGAGTTCTTTGCATGCCCTATTCTGATTGATAAACTCCCATTTACGCTCACCCGCACTCTGTCTTGGCCTTATTCCCATTTTGGGAGAGTCCTTCATTGTCTCTCATTGCGGGGAGGATCGTGCTGTTTGGGGACGCTTGCCTTCACTGCATAGGATAGTGTAGCCTGCTGGGATAGCGATAGTGAGGGCAGGGCCAGCGGCTGGGTGTAACCAGGTTTCAGTTACGTTGAGGTGCTGATTGGTGATGAGGCCACGTATGTCTTAAGCATGAGCTACAATCGAACATACATTGATGAGCGCTCCAGAGAGGGGCCGGGGGCCGAGGGGGCATGATCATAGCTTTATAGGGTGTTGGATGGGGAATGGGGGTGTATGTGTTGGGTGCACATGCAGAGTTGTGGAAGTCAGTTCTTGAGTGTAAGTGTGTAGAGCTGGGGCAAGTTAGCTGGAAGTATGTGTGAGGAACGTCTTTAAGGTATGTTGAAGACAAGATACTTTCAAGTCACACGGGCATACAAGGAGTACAAATCCACATTATGCTAGTTATGGGACACCTTTAAGAACAATGGGGAAGCTCATCTTGCTGGACATTCGGCCAATGTTGACGCCATCATTCACAAAACCCAACCAAAAAAGCCTGGAGCTCTTGGAGTAAGAGGAACCCTCTCTCCACTAGATCACCACATTCTTGACAAATAGTGCTGCAACAGCACACATGGCCACTTTCAGGTCACAGTCTCTCTGATTGACATGCAGAGTACCTCAATGGTGCAGTCTCTCGCCTCTACTCTTCAGAATCTACGTGCAGGGTTCGAAATCGAGGGGAGCTGGGAACTATTTAGCTCCTGCTTGTAGCCTAAAAGAGCCTTATTTGCTTGATACCAACAGCTAACAGGGGCAGAGTGAGCCGAGTGTTTGGTGTGAAGAGGAACTCTATGGCCTACAGCATTTTTTGGAGTCTGTCTTTCATCTTTATAACCGAGGAGGAGGTCCTACCTGTCTATAATATCTACCCACCAGCGGAGCGTGAGCTGAGTGTTTGGTGGCTTGGGGGAGGCGGTCACTCTGCCACTCTGTTCATACAGTTATGTGGGTTTGAAGACTGGCAGCTACTGTACTGCCTAAAGATTAAAGCAACAAACTAAAGTTGCGCTTTGTCGCTGCTACTGCTATTGCTGCCAGTTGCTACGGTGTCTTGTGTTTACCTGTCCATTTTTATTGACTGCAAAGCTCTGTTGGTGACTGCAACTTTCCCTTTGAGCCAACGTGCATATATCCTCGCAGAACACGAGTGAGGCATCCCAGGTGAAAACGCTTTGATCAGTAACTGTACATTCTCACTGGACCTGCAATGTGACGTTATATTCCTGTGGTGCATTTAGAGATCTGAGTTTTCTTGATCATAAAGGCTTAGATATAACAGATCTGGATACAAGCCATAACTTGGTGGATGTTGCATGCTTATAATGTGAATCAGTGTGATGATATTAATGTCCCGGAGTGGGCGGAACCGGCTCCATCAACTCTAAAGCAAGGTGTTCAGTATGAAACTACACTGATACAAAATCATTCGTAATTGCCATCTATATCACTGGGTGGAAGCATGGAATCTTCCATCTATATCACTGGGTGGAAGCATGGAATCTGCTATCTATATCACTGGGTGGAAACATGGAATCTGCCATCTATATCACTGGGTGGAAGCATGGAATCTGCCATCTATATCACTGGGTGGAAGCATGGAATCTGCCATCTATATCACTGGGTGGAAGCATGGAATCTCCCATCTATATCACTGGGTGGCAGCATGGAATCTGCTATCTATATCACTGGGTGGAAGCATGGAATCTGCCATCTATATCACTGGGTGGAAGCATGGAATCTGCTATCTATATCACTGGGTGGAAGCATGAATCTGCTATCTATATCACTGGGTGGAAGCATGGAATCTGCTATCTATATCACTGGGTGGAAGCATGAATCTGCCATCTATATCACTGGGTGGAAGCATGGAATCTGCCATCTATATCACTGGGTGGAAGTATGGAATCTGCTATCTATATCACTGGGTGGAAGCATGGAATCTGCCATCTATATCACTGGGTGGAAGCATGGAATCTGCTATCTATATCACTGGGTGGAAGCATGAATCTGCTATCTATATCACTGGGTGGAAGCATGAATCTGCCATCTATATCACTGGGTGGAAGCATGAATCTGCCATCTATATCACTGGGTGGAAGCATGAATCTGCCATCTATATCACTGGGTGGAAGCATGGAATCTGCTATCTATATCACTGGGTGGAAGCATGAATCTGCTATCTATATCACTGGGTGGAAGCATGAATCTGCTATCTACATCACTGGGTGGAAGCATGGAATCTGCACTATTACTCTGAGGTGGAGCTCAGTGCAAATCCAGCTATCACCTTGTCAACTCCAGCTATTTCTCATGCTTCACGTTCAATGTTTCAAAAAGGCTCAGAATATACGTTAACTACAACTTCTATAAATAGGAAAATTAGATTTAGAAGTTAAAGTTTAGGGGATGCATACCTTTTAGAATGTGCTCTTACCCAGTTCTATATTGGTGGCAATGAGTTGGGTTTAGGAGTGGGCATGTCTCTTATGGAGGATGAGTTGGGTTTAGGAGTGTGCATGCCTCTTATGGAGGATGAGTTGGGTTTAGGAGTGGGCATGCCTCTTATGGAGATGAGGACGTTTCTCCTGGGCAAGCTCCTGGAGAAACTGGCCATCTCCCAGCTTAATCTCCATGCTGAATCTGTTGGTAGTATTCATGACCATCAGTCTGGCTTCAGAGCTGCCAGAAGCACAGAAACTGCTCTCCTGAACATCCGCGAGGACCTGCTCTCAAACCTTGACTCTAACACCCCTTGTGTTCTCATTTTGCTCGATCTCTCTTCTGCCTTTGACACGGTCAACCACACCATACTGCTCAATCGTCTCCGTGATAACCTGGGTATCACTGGTCAGGCTCTGGCGTGGCTGACCTCCTTCCTCTCCAATTGACCCTCCCAGGTCCAACTGGGTTCCTTCCTCTCTGACATCTTTTTCTCTACCTGTGGTGTCCCCCAGGGATCTAACCTCTCCCCCTGGCTTTTCAACCAGTATCTGGCACTTCTTGCCCACCGCATCGCCGCTCTCTGTCCCAACTTTCAGTGCTACGCAGATGACACCCAGCTCATCTTCAGGCTACCTTCGGCCTCCTCTTCCCCTTCCATCATCTCTGACTGTCTTTCTGCTATCCATGAATGGTGTGCCGCCAACGAACTCTGCCTTAATGCCAGTAAGACAGATTCTACTCATCAGCACACCCACTCCCTCCTTCCCTGCAGCTCTCTGGCCTGCCTCCCTTGGCCCTCTTCCTGCTCCTACCTGCAAGGCAAAAAACCTCAGGGTCATCTTCGACACCACACTCTCTTTCTCTCCTCACTTATCTGATGTCTCCAAGAAGTCACACTACCAACTGCACCTCCTCAGAGGTATCCTTCCTTTCCTCTCCTTCTCACTGTCTCTAGAGCCCTGGTTCTCTCGAAGCTGGACTACTGTAACAGCCTCTATCTAAATCTGCCGGTCTCTACTCTCCGCCCTTTGCAACTCATCCAGAACAGGACTGCGAGACGTGTCCTTGGCCTCAAGCCCAGGGACCATATCTCTCCAGGACTGAAATCACTACACTGGCTCCCAGTGGCTGCGAGGATCAAGTTCAAAACCCTCTGCATTGTCCACAAGGCCTTCTGGAGCCTTGGGCCCCAATACCTTCAACTCTCTCTTGTTAAATATCTTCCTTCTCGAGCTCTTCGATCATCCACCTCCAACTCCCTCAGGGTCAGCCGCTTCTCCAAGCAACGAGTCGGGGGTAGATCTCTCTCCGCAGCAGAGGCCTCCCTCTGGAACAGCCTCCCTGCCCCCCTGAAACTTGAGGAGAACCATCTCCGGTTCCGGAAGCACCTCAAAACCTTCCTCTTTGCCTCTTGCTTTCTCTCCCTCTCTCCCCTGCTAAAACCACTGACCTGCACTGAATCTGCAACTGGGCCACTCACCGATGTCGGTCCTTGGCCCATCCACTCTTCCTGCACTGCATCACTGCACTACGGGACTGTCTCTGTATCCTACAGCCCCTCCTGCTGGCACTTACCTTGCACTTGCCACCAGCTGGCCCTATCATTTATCTTGTATTCTACTAACCCCGTATTGCACGTTTCCCTTCCCCTCTACCCTTGCGCGATCTGAATGACACCTGGCCTAGTATGATCGTTGTCCGTCTCCCCTTGTCCCCCCCCCCTTGCCTCGTCGCGCCTTGAAACACTTGTGTATAGGCGCGTTACAAATGCCATATCATACCCTGTTCTCTATGGGTGTCAATGAGTTGGGTTTAGGAATGGGCATGCCTCTTATGGTGGATGAGTTGGGTTTAGGAATGGGCATGCCTCTTACAGAGGATGAGTTGGGTTTAGGAGTGGGCATGCCTCTTATGGAGGATGAGGGTGTAGTATTGCCCGGTTCTCTATGGGTGCCAATGAGTTGGGTTTAGGAGTGGGCATGCCTCTTATGGAGGATGAGGTGCCGAGTTCTCTATGGGTGCCAGTGAGTTGGGTTTAGGAGTGGGCATGCCTCTTATGGAAGATGAGTTGGGTTTAGGAGTGGGGATGAGTTGGGTTTAGGAGTGGGCATGCCTCTTATGGAAGATGAGTTGGGTTTAGGAGTGGGCATGCCTCTTATGGAGGAGGAGGATGTTGTATTACCCTGTTCTCTATGGGTGCCAATGAGTTGGGTTTAGGAATGGGCATGCCTCTTATGGAGGATGAATTGGGTTTAGGAGAGGGCATGCCTCTTACGGAGGATGAGTTGGGTTTAGGAGTGGGCATGCCTCTTACAGAGGATGAGTTGGGTTTAGGAGTGGGCATGCCTCTTATGGAGGATGAGGGTGTAGTATTGCCCGGTTCTCTATGGGTGCCAAAGAGTTGGGTTTAGGAGTGGGCATGCCTCTTATGGAGGATGAGGTGCCGAGTTCTCTATGGGTGCCAGTGAGTTGGGTTTAGGAGTGGGCATGCCTCTTATGGAAGATGAGTTGGGTTTAGGAGTGGGGATGAGTTGGGTTTAGGAGTGGGCATGCCTCTTATGGAAGATGAGTTGGGTTTAGGAGTGGGCATGCCCCTTATGGAGGAGGAGGATGTTGTATTACCCTGTTCTCTATGGGTGCCAATGAGTTGGGTTTAGGAATGGGCATGCCTCTTATGGAGGATGAATTGGGTTTAGGAGTGGGCATGCCTCTTACAGAGGATGATTTGGGTTTAGGAGTGGGCATGCCTCTTACAGAGGATGAGGGTGTAGTATTGCCCGGTTCTCTATGGGTGCCAATGAGTTGGGTTTAGGAATGGGCATGCCTCTTATGGAGGATGAATTGGGTTTAGGAGTGGGCATGCCTCTTACAGAGGATGATTTGGGTTTAGGAGTGGGGATGCCTCTTAGGGAGGAGGATGTTGTATTGCCCGGTTCTCCATGGGTCCCAATGAGTTGGGTTTAGGAGTGGGCATGCCTCTTATGGAGGAGGAGGATGTAGTATTGCCCGGTTCTCTATGGGTGCCAATGATTGGGTTTAGGAATTGGCATGCCTCTTATGGAGGATGACTGCTGTATTTCCCAATACTAGTTTTTGCCCTGCAGTTCAGGCGCCTGTAAAAAGCCCTGGTCCCTCAAATGTAAATGCAGTACAAAAAGATGCGGTAGAGAGGGTGTCTATTTCACCAGTGAGGCGGCACAAATGCAGGGTGTGCGTCTAAAGAGATGGGGGGGGTCAGGAGGGTCGGGATACATTATCAGCTTTGAATTTTGCATTAACATCATTAGTAAATGTTTTTGATCTCTTGAAGTCCAAAGTGAAGAGTCACACAGGAATTCTTTTAGAGTTATCGAAGGAAACCTCCAATTGTGATTCAACATTGGTGGGATTACAATCTACCATTAACTCTAATGTACTAAGGTCTTTGGACAATTTAAAAAAAGATGTTGAGCAGAATGCATATCATTTGTTTGATCTGCAGGTGAAATGGCGGACTATGAATGGAGCAGTGGAGTGTATAAGTAAAACTGTGTCTGACTTAACAACAAATATACCCACACCGGCAGTGCACATAAGTGTTTCAAAGCCCATGCCTGAATTAGCGGTCCCCATGTGTCTGGATGACACTCCATTTTCCAATTCTGTCTTGGAAGAGTTTAAAATGTGGCACAGTTGTGGGATGTTTGCCCAGGGGACAGGGGGTATTTTAGGAGGGACCCAGTGTGTGAAGTCAAGCGATAATCTAAGATCACGTAAAAGGAAACCATATAAAAAGAGGAGAAAGGGTACTAGCAGTTTGAAGCCAGAGGATAACTTACAGGTGTTGGGCAGCCTCAACACAAGAGTAAAAATCAAAAATCTTGTAAAATTAGAAAGCCAAAAATAAAAGCTTTGTCTGTGCCATTTCACTTCCACCAAAAGTGCCTTGCGAGGCGAGGGGGATGGTTAAGGGTGGATCTAAACTATTTCTCAGCCAAACATTTGTTGCGACGTGGGTCTTCAAACAATGGAGTGTGTGACTACTGGTGTGCAGCGTGATCTAAAGCCTTCTGTTCTTAAGTGGAAGCCAATTTTCTATCAAACAAAGATAAGTCTTGCTTGTACCAACGGCTGATTGCGATCAAGTTAGATCGAGCCCCTTGGTACAGGAAGGAGATCTTAAATCAGACTCAAATCAAAATGTTCAATTAGAGCACACATTTGCAGTGCCTAGAGTCTGGATGAGCAGTATGGGAATGATAGTAGTGCCTTGAATCAGAGCACAATTCTGACAATTGTTAAATACTAATGCATTGCACTCATTTTCCCCTCGGCTCACATTGAATATGGTAGTTTCCCTCATTCCAAATGTACAAAAATTGAATTAGGCTTACAGTCCAAATTGGGTGCAAATGCAATTCTGGCAGCTAATCAGGAATTAAACGATCTAGGTTATGTGGTGTCAAAAAATCTTATTAAACAAAAACGATTTGTGGAATAATGAAAGAAGGGGATTTGATAAAGGTCCGAATGGAAGAGTTCAGTCACATACGGTTAAAAGAGAGAAGCCCGTGTGACAAAGAATGGTTCAGGAGCGGGTAATGGTAATATGTGCTCACTATTACCTGAAATTCTGACTGAGGTTTTTGAGAAATTGGGGGTCAGGGAGGAATGCCTCTAAAATATTCAGACGTTAAAGTGATGGGATGGAATTTGAGGGAGAAATTTGGAAGCCAAGATATGCTACAGGCGAACTGGCCCGACCTCGGGTTTTAAAGTCGACGGCTTTCTTATTGCCAAACAATTAGCAAGGTATCATAGTAGCGGTTGACCATCTGGAGATTTGGTGACAGCAATCAGAAACTAGATATTTACGAACTTGGTCCTCCCGAGTAATGATATTCAGGGGATTTTAGTGATAAATGCAGAATTAGGGGTGATCAAGAAGCCAACCCTGTGGTACCAATTGATTTGTATTGGAACACCTCGGATTCCATTTTAGCAGATTTTTATAACGGTCTGGAATATTGTTTGAAATTAATGTGCTGCAGGGCCCAATTGGGATAATATTGATAGGTAATGTGAATTCTCAGTGCATCTTTTCAAGTTGCTTGGAGGGTTCAAAATCTAAACTACACACTTAGGAGTGCTGCGGTTGGGGCCCATTTTTCAAAGAATGGAATCTTCGGATAGTCAACGGTAGTATGGAGGGGGGATCTTCTGGCTGGTTGTACATGGAAGCGAGAATTGTCCTAGTCTACAACCGACTATCTGGTGTTATCAGAGGACTGGTTTCAGACATTTAAAAGTTGTGTTATTGTTCAGAAAGGCACAAGCGATCACATACTAACAGGAGTGTTCTCGCTCTCAACAGATATCATGGAGAGTTATTCAGATATTCTGAGTGTTAATATGGGATGAAAGAGTAGGGCGGTTTAAGAAGAGTGGTGCAGTTCTGAATCAAACTATGGAACTGGAGTACCTCCCATTCAGATTTGGAGATGGATGAGCTTTGTAGACCTTTGAGATTTAAAGATCTACTCTGGGATTCGGATACTTTAGTTATTAAAGGAAAACAACAATCTAAACCCCACTCATTCGATGATACTTAGCTACATGAATGAGTTAAGGAGAGCTACGAGAGCGCTCAGATTAAGATCTGTGAGTGAGTCTGAATATTTGTTCCAAGCACGGAGTCCATGCAATACTTATAAAAACTGGTCTAAAACACAAAGATTCCTGCAGCACCCAAGAGATGGGGACGTGATGCTGAGGGATCTGGAGAATACCAACTCCAGGAACGTCTGGCATTTATTTAATCAAGCGCATAGCACGCAAAGTAGCAAGCAATCTATTGGGGTATCTGAAAAGTCATGTTTGACTAATCTATACAAAAAGCCATTAGATTAGAATTACCCCAAATAAAGAAGTGCAGTGGTCTCTTTCACCGACCAAGGATATTATTGAGGAAAATATTATGAAATCCTCATCCTTAAGGGCAGCAGGCCCCAATACCTTACGAATTGCATCCTGAAGTCGGATGTGAAGCTATGGTCAATGGTGTTGTATACTCTATTCAATCAGGTTTTGAAGTCCCAGTCCATTCCGGCATCATGGTGTTCAGCTACTACACCAATTTACAAGAAGGGCGATCAGACGAATCCTTCTAATTATCGCCCGATCATCAATCTTGATGCATATAGTAAGATTTTTGGTATGGCGATATCTAGCTGAATTGTAAAACTGGGCTTTATAGAATGATATTCCTTCAAAACATCCCCTCGGCTTCTGTAGAGGTCTGTCTACTTCCATGAATGGATTGATGTTGAGGATGATAAGCAACAAGTCCCTGATGAAGGGTGGTCCCATACTCTATGGTGCGTAGGTGGATCTCACAAAAGCCTTTGACACCGTCAATCGGGCTCGTCTTTGGCAGAAGTTGAGGGATTGGGGGCATCCAGAGTCTTTATTATCAATAGTGAAGCTCTGTGAGAATATGAATTCGCAGGTTAAAATGAACTCTGAAGGTAATCTGGCTGAAGCAATTCCTAGAGAAGAACAAGTTACTTCTTACCTGGTAACGTTCTTTCGATGGGATGTTCCTCCGACGTATTCGTCATCTTAGATAATTCGTCTCCAGCTTGCTGACCTCTGACACTTTTTCTCTGTAGAGGGTGCTGCCCGTCGACGTCCGCCGAGTTGGTGTCCCTCGTAGGGATGTAACGGTATAACGGTATACCGTTAAAGATACCGTGAACCACTTAATTGAACAATAATAACCGTCACATTGTGTATACCGTTATACTGTTCATACCGTTAAGTTTGCTTTTCAATCTGATTTGGAAAGGCTGCAGTAAGCAATTGCTGCACAGTCTTGGTTTTGCACTGTTGGATGTGCCGTCTGCCAAGTAGTTTCAGTTGGAGCAGTTTTTAATGCCATTCCATAAACCACACGTGCCTTACACAAAATCAATATGTTAGCAATAGGAAGAATAGATAGAGTGCCAAGAAGGAAAAGTATTTACTTTGGGGTGGCGGCTTTGGGGTTTATACATTTATAATGGATAATGTTCTCTAAACATATGGCAATGGGGGATTTCCCTGGTTCTATCATTGAATTTACAAATAATAAGTCACACTGCTAAATTCACTCATCTCTGTGGGTATTCCCTGCTGCCATACCAAAGGGTAACATGTCAGTGATTACTGAATAGGGGTGTCACGGTATTCGTTTTATGACGGTACGATAACCTTCTTGCCAAATGACGGTATATCATGGTTATCGCGGTATAGCAGGTGGAGTTAACTGAACTTAACAAATATTTTCTAAAAGGTCATAAATTGACAGATTTATCATCACAAACAAAACCAGGTACCCAGGGCCAGAATTGGGCTTTTCAACATACTTTCCACTGAAATGCCTTGCTTCCACCAAACACAAACATACGGTGGGGTGGAGGCCTGCTGCAACTGGCAAAGCAAACTGAAAAGCTTTTCTTAAGTGGTCATTTAGGCTTTTTGCTTCCCCACTGGCTACTGGTGAAGATGAACATGTTGCCATCTTGATAACCTGCATGCCACAGATCAATGGAGGCTGATGGTAGTATACGTTTGCACACACACGCACACGCGCACTTTCTTTTTACGTTACAGCCTTTAGTTTACTTGCGGGCCAAAAGGTGTTCAGTAATCACTGACATGTTACCCTTTGGTATGGCAGCAGGGAATACCCACAGAGATGAGTGAATTTAGCAGTGTGACTTATTATTTGTAAATTCAATGATAGAACCAGGGAAATCCCCCATTGCCATATGTTTAGAGAACATTATCCATTATAAATGTATAAACCCCAAAGCCGCCACCCCAAAGTAAATACTTTTCCTTCTTGGCACTCTATCTATTCTTCCTATTGCTAACATATTGATTTTGTGTAAGGCACGTGTGGTTTATGGAATGGCATTAAAAACTGCTCCAACTGAAACTACTTGGCAGACGGCACATCCAACAGTGCAAAACCAAGACTGTGCAGCAATTGCTTACTGCAGCCTTTCCAAATCAGATTGAAAAGCAAACTTAACGGTATGAACAGTATAACGGTATACACAATGTGACGGTTATTATTGTTCAATTAAGTGGTTCACGGTATCTTTAACGGTATACCGTTATACCGTTACATCCCTATTACTGAACACCTTTTGGCCCGCAA
This sequence comes from Ambystoma mexicanum, assembly GCF_040938575.1. Taxonomy (NCBI): domain Eukaryota; kingdom Metazoa; phylum Chordata; class Amphibia; order Caudata; family Ambystomatidae; genus Ambystoma; species Ambystoma mexicanum. The sequence continues at coordinate 21,738,569 of NC_090938.1, forward strand.
GTAAACTAAAGGCTGTAACGTAAAAAGAAAGTGCGCGTGTGCGTGTGTGTGCAAACGTATACTACCATCAGCCTCCATTGATCTGTGGCATGCAGGTTATCAAGATGGCAACATGTTCATCTTCACCAGTAGCCAGTGGGGAAGCAAAAAGCCTAAATGACCACTTAAGAAAAGCTTTTCAGTTTGCTTTGCCAGTTGCAGCAGGCCTCCACCCCACCGTATGTTTGTGTTTGGTGGAAGCAAGGCATTTCAGTGGAAAGTATGTTGAAAAGCCCAATTCTGGCCCTGGGTACCTGGTTTTGTTTGTGATGATAAATCTGTCAATTTATGACCTTTTAGAAAATATTTGTTAAGTTCAGTTAACTCCACCTGCTATACCGCGATAACCATGATATACCGTCATTTGGCAAGAAGGTTATCGTACCGTCATAAAACGAATACCGTGACACCCCTAGTCCCTCGACAGCCACTGTATCGGCGCCGACGTCACCATGCCCATAAATAGACACGTGGGGGGTCCGTTGCTCAGTTCCGTTTTGTAGCATAAGACGAGTCTTGCATGAATTGGCTATTGACCTTGAAGGAGCGAGAGCTGCAACCACAAGGGAAGTATTACTGCGGGGATGGATGGGAGGGGCGATAAGGAATACGTCGGGGGGACATCCCATCGAAAGAACGTTACCAGGTAAGAAGTAACTTGTTCTTCGAAGGGATTGTGTCCTCAGACGTATTCCTCATCTTAGATAGACTCCCATAGCAGTGGTATGTAATTGGAGGTGGGAGTAAGAATGTCATGTATCCCTTTTAGGAATGAACCAAATGTAATAAAGCTTTGCCAAATCTGGTCTCTTGACTAGCGGAGGAATCCAGGTTGTAGAATCTTGTGAATGTATGTGCGGACGACCATGTGGCAGCCGCACAAATGTCTCGGACCGGTACCCCTCCTTGGAGGGCCGAAGAGGCTGCGATACCCCTGGATGAATGAGCCCTAAGATTTTGAGGGGGCTCTTTCCCTGCCAGTTTGTAACATTCCAGAATGGCCAAAATAATCCACCTGGAAATGGTCTGTTTTGTTATGGGTAGTCCCAACTTGTGACCTGAGTAGCCTACAAACTGTTGGTCTGCTTGCCTAATCCTAGCAAGTCTGCTGATGTAAAAGCATAGAGCTCGCCTTAAGTCCAGCCTATGTAGCCTTTCTTCCTCTTTCCCCGGATTGGGGGGAGGGGGGTAGAACGAAGGTAAGGTAATTTTCTGAGTGATGTGAAATTCAGAAACCACCTTTGGGAGGAAATTAGGCTTCACCTGTAGGACAACATTGTCCTTATGGAAAATTGTATGGGGGGGTTTACAAGATAGAGCTTGTAATTCACTCACCCTCCTAGTAGATGTTAGTGCTACTAATAGGACAGTTTTAAGAGTGAGAAATCTCAGCGAACAAGAGTAGAGTGGTTCGAAGGGAGTACCCATTAGGAAATTTAAGACTAAATTTAAGTCCCATAAGGGAACTTGGAATGGTCTTGGAGGATAGACATTAGTTAAATCCCTTGAGAAATGGTATGACTAATGGTAGTTTGAAATACGATGGTTCCTCCGCAGTGCGATTGAAGATTGATAGCGCCCGGAGATAGCCTTTTACAGTGCCAACTTTAAGGCCTAAGTTTGCCAAGTGGAGTAGAAATGATAACACCGTTGGTGTACCGGATGAAAAAGGGTTGATATTGTCCTCTCTACACCAGCTGCAAAATATGTTCCAGCGGTATAGACTTTGTTGCTGGCCTTCTGGCCGAAAGCAACACCTCTATGACATCATCAGGGAGGTCCCAATCCTTGTACCTCAACCTTTCAGAAGCCAAGCGTGAAGGTTGAGGGTTTTTATGTCTGGATGGAGACCCTGACCCCCCTTCTGCGAGGGAAGATTCTCTTTGAGTGGAAGACGGATTGGAGGGCAGATGGACATATCCAGAAGGTCCGAGTACCACGTTCTCCTGGCCCAGTCCGGGGCAATTAAGATCATGGTTTTCCAGAATCTTCTCAACCTCCTGATCATTTGAGGAATAACCGGGACTGGTGGAAACGCGTAAAGGAGTGGAAACTCCCAGTCCACTACGAACGTGTCCCCTAGAGCTCCTCTCGGGGGAAATTCCCTTGAACAGAACAGTTTGCACTTCCTGTTGGTACTGGTGGCAAACAGATCCACCTGAGGGGTTCTCCAAAGGGCGAAGATCTCTTGAAGGACTTCCTGAGCTAGCTCCCACTCGTGGGAGACTGTGCTCTGCCTGCTCAGAGCGTCCGCTGTCAAGTTCTTCTCTCCGGCTAGGTGAGCTGCCGGTAGAGAGATTCCTTCCTGAATTGCCCAAAACCAGAGCTGCATTGCCTCTTTGCACAGTGGCAGTGACCCCACGCCTCCTCTTTCGTTGAGGTAGTGCATGGCCACCATGTTGTTGGTCATTATCAGGACATTTCTCCCCTGTACTGATGGATGGCAGGAAAGCTTTCAGCGCTAGTCTGATCGCTCTCAGCTCTAATAGGTTGATGTGTAGTCTGGACTCCGATGGAGACCAACGACCGCTGATGGTCAAGTCGTTGGCATGGGCTCCCCACCCCGTGAGTGAGGCGCCTGACTACTGTTATCTCCGGCCATGGTTGCCAAAACAGTTCTCCTTTCAAGATGTTCTCTGGATAGGCCGACCATTGAAGGTCGTGGGCTACCTTGTCCGGAATCCAGAGGAGATCCGTCATTCTTCCTGAGTATTGTGACCACTGGGTTCTTAGTGCCCACTGGAGAGATTTCATTCTCAGGGGAGCCTCTGGCACAAGGAAGATGCAGGATGCCATGAGGCCTAGCAATCTCAAAAAGTCGAAGACTGGGAGATGTTGGGCATTTTGAAACTTGTTGACCATCTGCAGAATATCTTGAGCCCTCACCTATGGTGGCGAGGCTTTTCCCAGGGAAGTGTCCAGGACCGCTCCGATGAACTGGAGTCTCTGTGATGGTATCATCTGTGACTTCTTTAAATTGAGGGAGAAGCCTAGTTTGTGAAGGAAGTGGCAGATATAATCTAGCTGGATCTGAGCTTGTTCCGAAGATACAGCTCTGATCAGCCAATCGTTCAGGTAGGGGTAGACGTGGATCCCTTCCCTCCTTAGACTTGCAGCCACTACCGACATTAGCTTGGTGAAGACCCTCGGGCGGAGGTCAGCCCAAATGGCAGAACTCGAAATTGATAATGAGAGCCGCCAATTGCGAACCTCAGGTATTTCCTGTGTTTGAGATGGATTGGCACATGGAAATAAGCATCCTGGAGGTCCAAAGATACCAGCCAGTCCTGGAGCTGGAGGGCCTGAAGGATCTGAGAGAGTTACCATCTTGAACTTGTCCTTCCTGAGGAACTTGTTCAATTCTCGTAAGTCCAAGATAGGTCTCAGTCCTCTGTCTTTCTTCGGTATGAGAAAGTAGGGGGGAGTACCAGCCCTTGTTCCTCTCCGCTATAGGTACCGGTTCTATGGCACCTTTCTCTAGCAGGTCTACAATTTCCTGCAAGAGGAGCGGATCTGGAACTTTTAGAGAGCTGTGCCCCGGTGGATGACTGAGGGATGCGTAGAAAGGGTAGGCAGTAACCTTGGGCAACTGTCTCCAATGCCCAAGCATCTGGCGTAATAGCCTGCCATTCCATCAGATGGTGAGTTAACCTGCCCCCTACAGGTGTTTTGTGTGGAAAAACCTCAGAGTGGTTTGGAGGCGGCTGATGCAGATGCCGAGGGTAAAGAGGCACCTGCTGCTCCAGCCTTAGTACTTTTGATCCGTCCACCTCAGGTGGATCTCCTTTGGCCTCTTTCAGCCGGCTGTCCTCTGCCTCTCCCGAATGCGGAATAATAGCGAAAGGACTTTCCTCTTCCAGAGGTTCCTGAGGGGCGAAAAGGAGTTTGGCGGATTGCAGCTCCTAAAGATTTTGCTGCTGCTTTAGATGTGTGCAACCTTTCCAGACTGTCATCAGCCTTTTTACCGAATAAAGAGCCGCAGCCAAAGGGCATATTCAAAAGTCTGGCCTGTACATCTGGAGCAAAGCCAGACTTTCGTAACCATGCATGCCTGCGGATTGTAGTACTTGCCGCCATGGCCCTGCTGATACTGTCAGCGGAATCGATGCCAGTTTTTAAGAGATTCGCACATGGCACCCTTGCCATCTTTAATGATGTTAAGGAAGGCTTCCCTTTCATCTCCTTCCGGTATACAGTCAGCCGCTGATGAAACACACTCCCACAGTGTGTGACTGAACCTGGCAAGCGTACAAGTGGCGTTGATGGATTTCAACGCAATACTACAAGCAGAAAATACTTTTTTTTGCCATAGAATCGTACCTTTTGGCATCCCTGTCCTGTGGAACAGTAGGATAAGCGGATCTGCTGCTTGATGAAGTTGCCGCTTGAACCACCAGGCTCTCTGGAGTCTGGTGTTTTGATAAATATTCAGGGTCAGCCGCAGCTACCCTATACTTGGCTGACAATCTTTTATTGACTGCAGGGATAACGTCAGGAGTTTCCCAATTTGATGAAATTTTCCTTTGTAAAGCTGTATGGAAAGGGACCACAGGATCCTCCTGTGGACCTTTATCTAGTATGTCTGTAAGGTCATCCTGTTGATAAACAGGTGAAGGCGCAGACCAACCCATGAATTCAATAATTCTTGCCATCAGGGTTCTATAGGGGGTTTGGGCATGTTCCCCTGGGTCTGGTTTGGCAAATTCCACTTCTGGGGAAGTGTCCAACCCATTTGCCTCATGTAAGGATTCCTATAGGTCTTTCAACCTTCTTTCCTCAGAGGTAAAAACCTCTGAAACAGGTGGTGTGGTCCTCTGCAGCCCGAAGGGTCTTTCTTGATCGGAATCCTCCCCTTCTTCATAGATTGAAGATAAGGTTCTGGGGTACTCTGACCTCGGAAATGGTGTAAAACCCATTTCTAAAGCAGAAGGAGCCAAACTTGTCATTATTAGTCGAGAAAAAGTCGATGTCGACGCTGATGTGAAAGGCTTCGAAGGCGCTGAGAAAGGCGTCGAGAAAACTGGAAGAGGCCTCGAGGAACTCGAGAGGATCGGGATCCTGCTCGAGGATGTAAACGATGTTCTCAGAGTCCTGCTGGAGGCCCTGGGTATAACCGTTGGCTGTGAAGTAGCTGTGTTTTTTTCTTTTATCGTCGACGATGCGTCGAAGAACCCTTCGATAACGGCGTCGATGGCGCCGATCCATGAGTCAAAGGGACTTTCGACAATGGCGTCGAAGATGGTGCCTTGCTACCCGATGGTCCGTGGCGCTCTCGGGTGGACTCTTTCCCCGGGTGCAACGACTCGCGGCGTTTCGATTTTTTGGGTTTTTCACCCAATGTATCACCCTCAGCTGTCTTCGAGGGGGTCGAGGCCGCTTTCTCGAAGACGCTCAGCATCTTTTTCCTGAATTCCTCCCACTCAGCCAGAGAGCTGTGTTTTGTGGGGCAGGAGACCCTTTCTGGGGAAACAGAAGATGACGAGGAAAGGGGATCTTCGACGTCTCTTTTTTGAGTGTATAGATCTCGACGAGTGGTGGGAGCTACTTCGAGACCTAGAATGGGAATGCTTTCGACGGCGAGGAGATGAATGCCTCGACCGAAGAAACTTTTGAGGAGGTTTTAACCGACTTACATCTCTCGAGCTTCCCCTTGCGCTCCTTTCGCCGTCATGGACATGCAGTCCTCACACTCCGAACAATGGTGCTCGACTCCCAAGCACCACAAACAGATCCTGTGAGGATCAGTTTGCGGAAAGAAAATGTTGCTGTCTCGACATTTTTTGAAGCCGGACCGCGGAGTCGTAGGTTCGGATGAGGAAGCCATCGAGTACGAGTTGGTTTTCTCGAGGAAATATAAGAGGTTTATCTGACTGAACTGAGCAACGATATTCCGAGGCCCCACAAAGCGCGGAAAAATGGAAATGAGCAACGGACGCCGCGCGTGGCTATTTATGGGCATGGTGACGTCGGCGCCGATACGGTGGCTGTCGAGGGACACCAACTCGGCGGACTTCGACGTGCGGCACCCTCTACAGAGGGAACATTTCCGAGGCCAGCAAGCTGGAGACGAATTATCTAAGATAAGGAATACATCTGAGGACAATCCCTTCGAAAGAGGTGTGAAGCAGGGCTGCATATGGTGCCCTGCCTCTTCCTCCTATATTTAGCTGATGTTTCAAGGGTTTTAGAAAAGGCAGCTCTGGCTAGTCCAGAGGTGGGCCTGTTAAGAATGAGCAGGGGGGCATATAACGGTGATATCTGTGTGCTGGATTATACCTCAAAGGGGTTACAACGTTTATGGTCTGCCATAGCTGAATTTGCAATATAAAACAGTCTTGAAATAAACACAGCTAAATCCAAGATTATAATTTTTAATAGAGGCCTCAAAAGAAATCACTAACACAAAAATGGGAATTGAATAATCAGGTCATTCTAGTAGTGAACGAACTATTCATTTGGATATGGAAAAGATCTCATCTAACTTTAAAACAACTGACCTTGGAATCAGATAACAAGCTTTCTCAGTTAGGATGCCAGATGAAGTAAATCGTATATATATTGCAAGTTCTCGATGACACCTTTGGTAAGATTCTACGCAAGTATGGTGATGTCGACTGCTTTGAATGATTTGGATGTAAGGGATTTGCTAAGATCAATAGATTGGATTAGGTTGGAAGGTAAACTATGGAGACCAGTCTTAACTTTGCCTCAAAATCAACCAATTACTTCATTGAGGTAGGAGTTGGGGCTGCAATCACCGATTGGAGATTTGTATCACTGTTTAGGTGTATAAATCAGCAGAAAAAGTACTTACATGAGGATGTTAATTGGGCACTGTACAATTGAGGATGCTTTTTTGAATAAATTCAGGGATGATGTGCAAATAATTCTTCATAATTGTGAATGCTCTGAAGACATATAAACAAAGTGGTGTATAGCTGCACTCCTGGTAGGAAAATGATTAAGAGTGCATATATATAAAAGAACAAACTTGGGTGCGGGGGATGTAGCACTACCCTGACACGGAGTAGGCTACATACAGAGGAATACAGGATGTGTCCAAAGAGACTCAGGCACTCCCGTCCCCTGCACACCTGTGTGCTGAAAATCATCCAATAAGTAGTAAAGCAGGAGAGTGGACAGATCAGACGGGAAGATAGATAGACCCACCCCACCTGAAAAAGCGTTGCAGACATTACTGGATAACTTTGGCCTGGGAGACGTGTGGAGAACAAGACACCCCCAAGAAAGACAATACTCTCATTATTCAGCCCCGCAGCAGGTACATACGAGGCTGGACTATGTCTTTGCTATGTCAGAGGTAATTGCAGAGATCACACAAACAGAATACAAAGCGAGGGTCCTTTCAGACCACTCACCTCTGGTCCTCGGATGGCAATATTGCCCCCCCGAGAACAAAGATCCCGACGTGGCGCCTCTGTGCGAAGGCACTTTAGGAGCCCTTCTTCAGGGAGGATATGAGGGAGGAGATTATACATTATTTTGAATTGAATACTGGTAGCGTGGATTCGGCGGGTACATTATGGGAAGCCTTCAAAGTTGTGATGAGAGGGGTAGCCATTGCAAAATCTAAAGGCCTGCAAGGGGGGATCTTGGCTGACCTACAAGAAACAGAAAGGGAACTGGAAACAGCAGTGAAGAAAGGAGGTACTACTAAGGAAGACATGGAACTGATACTCAAACTGCACCATGAATGTGAGGGGCTCTGGGAAAGACTGAGTAACCTCAACTATAAAAGATATATAGAAAAACAGCATGCGGGATGGGACAAAACAGGGAGACTCCTGGCGTGGTTATATAAGAGCGAAACCCCTAGACCCATGATTCGAGTGATAACAAGGGAAGACGGTAGCACGGCTGACACTCAAGAGGGAGTTAATCAGGAGTTTGCAGATTATTACAGGGTACTATATGGGGATGAGGGGGAAGGGACCACGCAACAGTAGTAGAAACATTGGAGGATATAGGACTGCCCAAGATAAGCGCCGAGGAAAGAGAGGAGCTGGATGCACCGATTACTTTGGAGGAGTTAGAAGAGGTGGTGAGGCAGCTGCCCACTAGCAAGGCTCCGGGGGCTGATGGACTCCCAAGTGAATTTTATAAAGCATATAAAGAAGAGGTCCTCCCCCCAATGTTAGAAATGTTAAATGAAGCCTTTGAGGTGGGAAGATTACCAGAGTCACTTGCAGAAGCGATCATAATACCGCTTCCCAAACCCAACAAGCCTGGGCATAGCTGTGGCTCCTACAGACCTATGTCGATGTTGAACCAAGACAGCAAGATATTGACGGCTGTCTTGGCAAACAGAATGCGGAGAGTGATTGGCAAACTAATACACCCCAACCAGACGGGCTATATCCCGAATAGGAATATAACTCATAATCATAGACGACTCCAACGGGTTGTTGAATTGGGGAGCGGGATTGAGGGCGAAATGGCAATTGTGTCTTTGGACGCGGTAAAGGCTTTTGATTCGGTCAAGTGGCAGTGACTGCTGGCGGCCCTGGCGGGCTATGGATTGGGCCTGGATACATAAGGTGGGCGAAGATGCTATATAGTGAACCGCTGGCCAGGGTCAAAACAGGATCAGTGATATCCTAAAGATGGCAACTTAGTAGAGGCACCAGACAGGGATGCCCATGGTCCCCAATGCTCTATATATTAGCCCTGGAGCCCCTCGCAATATACCTCGGACAACAATACGATAGTATAGGTATCGAGATGGGAGAACGTCACTTTATCCCCTTACATGCGGATGACTTGCCGCTGTACTTGAGGCACCCGGAGAAAAATCTCCAGTACATCCTGGAAGTGATGGAGAGATATGCGGGGCTGTCTGGTATAGCAGTGAATCCTCAAAAATCTAGTATCTTCCCTGTGGGACGGTTACCAGTGTTACAAATACCATGGGCTGTTGGTACCTTCCGGTATCTTGGGATAGACGTGTACCACACAGTGGAAGAGGAGCATAGGCACAATACTGAGGTAGCCATTGAGAAAATCGAGAAGTGCATGAAATTCTGAGTGAAGTTGCCCCTAGCAATGATGGGACGAGGGGCAATGCTTAAGATGGTGGTACTACCTAGGACCTGCACTATTTTGGGAATATTCCATACCTGATACCCAAGAAGTTCTTTACTAAACTGAACAGCATGTGTAGAGATTTCCTGTGGCATATGTAGGGGAGGAGTGGTCCAAAAAACCCTCCTTGCCTACATCCCCTCCCCAGGTGAGGGCCATGGCTCATTGGGCGTCCCCTCAGACCACCCGGGCCCAGGTGGTGGAGGGTTCACCTGCTGAAGACATTGCCCACACGTATTGAATTTAGCTAGGCCCAGAAACCATTTTGCCTATCAAAGATGGTGTGAGCTCAGCGCACTGTAGCGCGGCCCCCACCCTCAGAGAGTTTCAATTATTCCTGTCGCCGCAGCACCCTGGCAGATCCGCTGTGAGCCCGTTCCCACGAACAAAACGGACATGAGCTAGCATAAGATACTAACACTGTAACATTTCACCGTTCACAGTGTATCACTGCTCCCAGCATGACCCGGTCAGCAAGGCCTGGGTGATGGGGAGGACTGTAGAATGGTCATCCGATGAAAGCAGAAAAATACCCAAATACGAATGTCAAAAACTACTTGTAATACGTGTATCCTTTCCATAAAACTACTTCTACTAAAGAAACCTGTAAAATTGTGTAATCATTGTATGAAACGCATGTTTACATGACACCAGCAATGGAGGACCCACACCCCTGCAGGGGTGTGCAAATGATATAAAGCATTCCGGGGGATTATTCTCTATATGTATCATTGAAAACCGCACACCCCGCGGTCCCGCGCCATAACTGAACTAATGCTGCTAGAGTGCAGGGGAGGACGAATGCAACTATACATAAGGCTCGTGTGAAAAGACGCGGACAAATGCGCCAGTCATGTGTACATATCTACATCCCTTATATGCCATTACCGCCGCGTACAATGGCGGGTCTCGTCCTCTATGCTCCACCAACTACACTACTACCTCACGTAATGCAAATATATATGTATATTACTAAATGCTGTAGTTGTTAAAATATAATGTACTAGTAAGGTGCTTAGACTGGCTATATTCGATGGACATGTAGTGAATTGAAATGTATGTTTTCAAGTGATCCAAATGAGTATTATAAGGATGTTTATGATGTTCTCATCGAAAGTCGGCAACACACGAGAAAAATACCTTTGTGAATATGTGCAAGGCCATTCTCCCCCCCCCCCCAACCTGCAAAGTCTGCCAAATAAGAGAGCTAAGGCCTGCGCCACGCTGCTCCACCTCCCCCAACTAGGCTGGAGCCGCTTCAAAATTTGTAGTCCCCGCTACAGCACCCAAGGCCACGGCCTGCCACCTGCATTATTTACAGCCCAGCAGTAAACCTCCGCTTGAATACACAAATCCAAGGCGCCCCCTCGTAAACCCCACAACCCCCCCGAAACACCTCAGACTTATGACCCGGTGCAACGAAGACACCCAATACTGTGGTAACACACAACAGCCCATTCATAATAACTTCTAACGAGACAGAAAGACATGTACCGCCCGCCCCAGGCCCGGAGACTTAGCCCCACGACCTTTGGTACCGGTCAAACAGGACACTGGTAACCATGCACGGATAAATCACCATCAAACCCCTCACAAGGTGCATTCCTCCTGTTTTGCATTAACCTGTAGAATAACCTATTGATAGATTTACTAAAGAAGATAACATTGCAATGACTGAATGACTGCGGTGTGCATGGCATAGGGCATATAAGTCAGGAAAATACATTCATCTCTGACACTGGCCACAATGGCACAACAACACCGCCCGGATGAACTCAGCTGACCTGCCAGGCCCAGCCCAACCCACGAGGTTGACCAGTGACGTCCTCCAGCCAACGCCAACCACATCGCAGCAGCACCTATAGTTAGTCATCGCCACCCAATCCCATTGAACTTGTGCCCCTTATAGTACATAGGTACTGATGACGTTTTTTGTAAATAAATACGCCTGTCTTTGCTATTGTCGGACAGAGCGCTCTCGGAGTTTGCAGAGTTCTTTGCATGCCCTATTCTGATTGATAAACTCCCATTTAAGCTCACCTGCACTCTGTCTTGGCTTTATTCCCGACTTGGGAGAGTCCGTCATTGTCTCTCATTGCGGGGAGGATCGTGCTGGCTGGGGACGCTTGCCTTCAGTGGTGACCCCGAAAGCGTGATTATTATTATTTTTTCCCAACCTAACATTACCGTCCCCTTTTGGCACGAGAATCTCCGGTCGAAAAGGGATACGCACGGTGCGCCGGCACCGGGAGGCTGCCCGCCAACGGCGACCGGTACACTAAGAAGTGCGCACTCAATAGAGAGAGGGTACGGGATCCTGGTTGAAAAATCCCCTTTGAGTACCGCTCGCCGGAGCCGGGGCTGACTGTTGAGCGGACGGCAACACTGCCTGGATGGACCCAGTTTCGGAGACTATCGGTTCAAGACGGGCACGTGAGTATTGAGTGCGAGCGATCGTAAAGGGAGTGGAGGAAGAAATTTAGGACAGAGAACGAAGAGGGGTAGAAAAGGGGGGTACGCAGATCTACTAAGGATCATCCTAAACTTTCTTTGCTTTTTCTTTGCATATGGCCATTAAGATTAAGAGGTGAATAAGAGATAAAAGTGACGGGAACCTAGCTCCGAAAGGGGGTGGAAGGCGGCGCCGCATAGTGCTATCTTGACTAGTACTGGGAATATATGAAGAAGAGGAAAATAAGATAAAAGTGTCTGGCAAAGGGGGACACGGAGAATATATTAGTGACTGCTATTTCTTCTTTCTATTCTTTTCTATAGGGTTGGGGGGAAATTAAAAGTGAGATCAGTACAAAACGTTAGGGAGGAAGTAAAAGAGAGAGAGTCCTACTACAAGAGGGAAGAGCAGACCAATATATATATATATATATATGCGCATCCATATATCTGAATAAGACGGACAGGGACAGCCGGCTAGGGAGGAAAGGGAGGGCAGCTTGACTTGTGAATAGAGTGTTACAGAGAGGTGTGTGCACCTCGTATGTGTCGGAAGACAATTTGGTGCTGTGGGTGTGTAAGATGGTTATAAATTTATGGTAATTGAATGGTCATGGTAAGTGTGGCCGGATAAAGCTCCTTGAAGACAAAAATGACAAGGTGAAGTGAGTGTGTACCTTTTTGATTTCCGGGTTAATATTGTCAAAATCACTGATGGTTTGCTCTTGTATGTGTCCCCCCCCCCCCCAAGAGAATAACAGACTGTGTACAGCCAGTTTTGCAGGGGAGCCCATTATTGAATTTGAAGTAGAAGACCAAACCCATATTGGTAATAGGTTTACATTGTAATTGTGGACACACAGAGATAGACAAGTACTAGGAAAACACAAAGATGGGGGCCGAAACACCCTTATCACATATCTGTAAGAACCTACCAGGGTACGCGGAGCGAATTAAGAAATATCACGACCAGTGGATAACAGAGCTGAAGGGAGAGGGGTTACCCCAGATATGGCCCGAGGGAGGGTCATTTGACAAAAGTGTTCTGGATACGGTGGCCACATGCATTTGTTTGAAATACAAGGGGAAGCAGTTGCACAATAGGAGGGAAATATTAGATCTCTGGAGGTTATTTGAAGAGATACCACCGCCTAAAGCACCAGCATTAAATCCTGACCTACCCTCCACCACTGATAATCCACTGATGATACAGAAAGATGGTAAAGAATCGTCAAATGTAGAGCCACAAGTAGAGGTAATAAGCTTGTACCCGATATTAAACAAGCCTGTGCCCGCAGAAGGGTACAGTGACCCCACTTATGTCCCTCCTCCCCTGACAACTACTACACCCCACCGGCCAACGGCACCCCCGCCATATGAAAGTACAAGGGAGCGAGCCCAGGCATGTACACAAAGGGTGGACATAGAAAAGCTAACAGATGATTTACAATCAAGACTCTCAATAGCGAAAGATGAGCTCGCAAGGATAAAAGACATATGTGAACAAACAGCACTTAATGCAGCAAGATCAGGGAGCACGTCTAGAGCGCCGGGTGAGAATAGAACACTTGAAGACGGGTGGAAAAAAGGTGAGATACTGTTCAGAATTGAGGAAGAACCGACACAAATAATCGAAGTAGGGACACGAGAGGGAGGTATTGATAATGAAGAAAGGCCTATAGGGGACAGAGAGGAACTACTATGTGATATAAGGGACGATTTAGAAGAAAGCGACAGGTTGAACATGGTAATGGGAGGGGGAAGTGAAGGGGTGGATGGTACATGCTCACTGAGAACACTGGATGAGTGGGCGGGGCGATTAAGGAACAGGGTGGGGAAAATGGCATCACTGGGAACATCGGCAGCCAAAACGGGTGTAGATGCGACGACAAAAGGAAGGCTGCAGCTCCCATTGATACATAGGGGAGGAGGGAGGCCGAATTATATCCCATGGGCACAGATGGATAAAGCCAATTTATTAAAGCTATTGCCCCCGTTATCAGGAGGGGCAAGTAAGTGGATATACGCCTTCGAGAAACACACTGCCGGGGTACCCCTAGCAATAGGAGATGTGAAGAGCTTGCTTGTATCAGCAGTGGGGGATCAGGCTGATAGAGTATGGGTCAAGGCCGGTTTCCCGGGAGTAACATTAGACTGCGACCGCCATGGCGGGGCCTCCTTTAACACAGTGCGTGCAAGGGTGTGGGATGCCTTGCGAGAAACATTTCCAGATACACCAGACTTACAGTCAGTAATGCAGTGTACAATGAATGACGGGGAGGAGGCTATGGATTACATTTTTCAGGTCCAAGAGATGTGGAGAACAGAAACGGGCACGCCCTGGTATCAATCGACATCTTTATTTTACTTCATTATAAAAAGAGGGCTCCCAAAGGAAGTGCAAAAGGCGCTCGACAAGATAGCAGGTATTGAAGCAAAGGGATGGCCTGAGATCCAGAGCATAATAGTACACCATTGTAAGAGAATAAAGGAAAGGGAGAAGGAGGTGGCGCAGAAGAGATTGGCAGACGAAGCAAAACGAGTGCAGACAAAGTTGGTGAAGGTCGCAGCGGCTGTAGCCGCACTCCCCCACAGCAGGGAGGGAGATGAGGAGGAGGGGCTGATAGCAATACAAGAAAGGATGGCAACTAATTGGGCTGGAGCAGGGCAGCGGCAGTGGAACGAGCAAGAGCAAGGCGGAGGTCCACAGTGGCAAGAGTGGACCCCTCGAGGGGGACGAGGTGGGTACAGGGGCCGAAGAGGAGGTGGACCGGGATACGGGGGAATGGGAGGAAATGGATGGCAGGGCCCTAGAGGTGCACAAGGGAGTTGCTGGAACTGCGGAAGATGGGGGCATTACTCTAGGGAGAGCAGAGCCAGACCCAACAACGGGTTCCAAGAGGTAGAACAGTATGGCCATACCCACCCGGGGAGCCCATATGGTCTTCCAATGGGACAACAACAACCGAGAAACCCAGGCCAAGGTAATAATGAGCAACAGGGACACCAGTATAGAACACCGAACCACCCACAAAACAATGACAACTTGCAGTACACGGCAGGCAACCCTTTTGCGACAGCAGCAAACGGGGCCCCCGCACCAGCACCTTACAACGGCATGTCAGTACTTTCAGGAAGTGTCTTTAATGAAGGGGGGGCGATGAGACACCCTGCATAGGACAGCCCACAGAGAACACTTGCGTGTCCAGTTCTATCTATCACCTACGATGCAGCAGAGGAACCATTGGTAGGGGCGCAGATAGGAGACAAGCAGTTCATATTCATGGTGGATTCGGGAGCGGAGAAATCATGTATCAGGGAGGGCCGGTTCCCGTTGTCTAACCGGAAGTTAGAGACGCAGGGGTTCTCTGGGGCTATAATTGAAGTTCCTTACACAGAAGCATTGGACGTAACAGTGGGGGGGAAGACTGTAAAGACACCCTTACTGTATAATGAACACTCACCAATAAATTTACTAGGAAGGGATCTCCTGAGTAAACTCAACATGACCATATCATTCACTGAGAGAGGTATAGTGTGTTCAACACCTGGAATATGCCCATTGCGTGCAATGTTGGTAGTACATGCCCACACGACCACACAAGAAGTACGAGGTTTGCCGGAAAACGAGGAAATGTTTATTGAAGGGCTAAAGACATTGGCCCTCATAGTTCCAGAGCTGAGGAAGATGGATTGGAGGATTCCAGCAGAATTCCTCTTCCGTCCCATAGTGTGCCCCGACACAGCACCAGGGTCAGTGGTATCATTAGACTTGCACGCTGTACAGGTGTCAGCAAAAAGGATTGCGGTGATTGGAATAGATATGGAAGGATGCGAGTGGCGTGCAGTACTGTGCACGAATGCCAACATCACCCTAAGAGACTTAACAGATGAGGATCTCTTTTCAGATGCAGAGGGGGATGGTGAAATTGTAATGGAAATAGCGATGCCCTGTGACATTTTGATTCAAGCTAGGGAAATCCCCGCTCAACTGATGGCAGTGGTAGGAGCACCGCCGTCATTCTTTGATGATGACATGAGACTCGTACCAAATAATTTGTGGACAACAGGCCCCCATGATGTAGGCCTGTTGCATGGAGTACAACCTGTAATAATAAGACTAAAGCAAGGAGCAATTCTAACCCGAGTGAAACAGTATCCATTGTCCCGTGAAGCTGAGCAAGGGATAAAAGAGACAATAGATGCACTACTAGCACAAGGGATAATAATGCCTTCGAACTCCCCATGTAACACATGTATTTATCCAATCAAAAAAGCGAAAGGAGGGTCTTGGAGGACGATACAGGATTTACGCCCCCTAAATGATGTAATTCAGAAAGAGTTCCCTTTGGTCCCGAACCCTGCATCAATATTATATAGCATCCCAAAAGCGGCATCACACTTCACAGGAGTCGACCTGAAAAACGCATTTTTCTCAATCCCCCTGGCTGAAGTGAGTAGATACCTGGGGAAGTTTAATGAGCAAGGGACCACTTTTTTATTTAGGGGCTTGTGGGATGTGGTCAAAACATGATAAGAAAAAACAATTTCCCAAGAACAAGCTACCTATTGGTGTCACACATATGGGCTTGAGGTCTAGACAAAGATTTGGCACATTTTGACAATAATCTTGTGTTTGAAGCAAATATCACAAGATATAACACATAGGCTAGTATTTTATCACAAATATATTAACTTTTATTAATCTTCATAAAATATTGAGCCCGGTGGGTTCAATTATTAAAAGAACACAAAGAACAATAGAGATAAATCACAATCCTGTTAAATAGCATGAAACAATCATATGGAGATAACACAGTGTGAGTCAACTTATTTCATCCTGATCCTATATCAAAACACTATTGTTTCTCAAGGTGATGTTAGTCATTCTAAGGGTGACTTGTCAACATGAATATTTTTATAGTGAAGCTATTACAAAGAGTCCCCAGTTGGTACAGTCTGTGGGCATAAGCCCATCTATACAAAGTGTCGACAGGATAGCTCTGTTTCCAGCCTTATAGGTACAAAAAACAAAAACGTTTTTTTCATTTGTAGCTGACTGTTGTCCATTCAGCCAGTGTAGGACCAAAATAAGGCTTTCATCAGGACACGTTAGAGAGGTGTTTTTGACCCAAAACTCAGCGTCTTCACAGTGGGTTTCGAATATTAACTGGAATATCTCTAGAGACAAACAAACCAAAAAATTAAAAACTAGCTGTGTTTGAGATATCATTCATAAACATGCCTCATCACCATTTCTATGACCTGCCCTGTCTTCTCTTGATCATTGTGCACCCAAGAAGAAATCTCTACGTGATTTTTCATATATGACTATGACAAAATTAAATTAAGTAAGTTATTTTGTGTTGTCTTTGTTGTCACTTTTGGAACACCTTAATGTGCACATGCATTTCCTATTTTTGCATAATTCTACTTTTGTTGATCATTTCATTGTAACAAGGTGTTTGTTATTTTTAATACCTTATAGTGTAGCTGAAGTTTGTTGATTTTTTTCAAAAGGTTATTTCGAGGTCTTAAAGTACCTCCTCCATTTCTGTCATAGCCCCTAAATAAAAAAGTGGTCCCTTGCTCATTAAACTTCCCCAGTTTTAGGACAACCCGCGTGGTTGGTTGAGTATTTTGCGAAAGCATAAAATGGAAAACGTACATATTGTTTCATTTACAGAGGATATGTACAAAAAATGCATTGGTCTGCCTTCGATTCTAGAGACCCCTGTTGCGGGACCCTCTGTTGCCGCACCTAATAATACAAATGATGTGGATCTTTTTGCGCAAAAAACAAAAAAGTTAATACGCACCCAATCTCACGGACAACTCATGATAGAGTACCTAAAAGCCGGAGTTATACCTGAGGGCTTACAGGTCAAAAACATACCTAGAGTCTTCCTAGATAATCCTAAATTTATGAAAGGATTCAGTGGTGTAGGCAACAAATGTTCCCGTGACTGGGTGATTTTGATTATAGAAACAGCAGAAGAAGAAAGTAAAAAACAACAAGTTGAGATTGATACCCTAGAAAAGAAGATTGCAACTGATTTGGGTATCACTGAGGCTAAATCCACTCTAGAAAAAATGAATATAGAAATGTCTAAATTTCAAACACTAACATTAGACAAAAAAATTTGGAAACTAAAAAAAGACATTGCAAATTATAAAGAGGAAATCACATATCCATATCTAGTCTCTGGTTTTTTTCAACAACATAACCCAAATCAGACTAATTGGAATGGACAGCCACAAATGAGACCCCAAAGAAATACCAAGTGGGTTACTTTCTCTAATTCTTCAAACAGTAGTGATTCAGACAGCTCTACAAATACCCCCAATCCAAGTGGCATCCCACAACCTCAAAGAGGACAACAACAACAGTTTTTTCAACGACGAGGAAATCGGGGAAGAAACAGACAATGGGGCAATCACGGGATGCGGACCCGCCAATGGATCCCCCCGTCAACATGGTAACCCCTATTTTCAATTTAAGCAAACACATACTATTGCCCGATGAAATAAAACTTCTGTCCAAAGGCCTATCTTTTGTTCCAGCATCTCGGGCAGACTTGTTTCAAACAGAAATCGAAATGAGAAACTTCTTTCGTGCTGTTAGACTACGCTTTTTCTTTCATGATAAAAACGATCCAGTTCCAGAGAGCGACAACAAATCGGGAAAAAAACCACCTTCCAACTTTACCCCCTTACAATCCATGGTATCTCCTGAAATTCTGGCCTTTGAAAATAGAATATTAAGAGATATGAAATTTCTCTGTACTAACAAAAACAAACAGACATATAATCTTTCGAAAGCAGAACAACTGGCTTTAAAAAATTTGGAATCTAATTCCTCATTTGTAATAAAACCGGCAGACAAAGGTGGAGGCATTGTTTTATGGGGATCTGATCTTTACGATCTAGAAGTCAATAGACAATTATCCGATCTAACGGTCTACAAACCCATTCCATCAGACCCCACCATAAAGATCATGGAAGAAATTATGAGTCTGATGACACATGCGGCCCATGAAGGGTGGATAAATGATGATGAAAAACTGTTTTTGGTAAATAAACATCCAGTCATCCCGGCTTTTTATTGCCTACCAAAAACACATAAGAACGTCACATGCCCTCCTGGACGACCCATAGTTTCTGCTATAGGCTCACTTTTGGAACCCTTGTCAGTCTATGCAGACGTGTTTCTCAGACCTTTTGTCAAGAAAATGAAATCATATATCCAAGATTCCACTGCAATGATAAACATCTTGCACTCTGTCACTCTACTACCAGATGACGTTTTTGTCACCCTTGACATCACATCACTCTATACGAATATACCACAGATGAAATGCATTGACGTAATGTTCAAACTATTGGAAACACGGACTGATAAACAACCCCCGTCAGCATTCATTGCAGAGTGCATACATATTGCCCTTAAAAAAAATTTCTTTATTCATAAGAATTCTTTTTATCAACAACTTAATGGCACAAGTATGGGGGCTACTTTTGCCCCCGATTTGGCCAATTTATATATGGATCATTTTGAGAACATCCATATATACAATGACACGAATCCCTTCGGGAAAAATATCCATGCATGGTACCGCTATATTGATGACATCTTTATGATTTGGCGCGGCACGATGCAAGAACTTACCAGTTTCAATATTTGGCTGAATCAATGCGAACTATCGCTTCAGTTTACGTGGGAAGCTAACAAGAAAGAAGAACTAGTTACTCTTACCTTGTAACGTTCTTTCGATGGGATGTTCCTCCGACGTATTCCTTATCTTAGATAGAAATCCTTCAGCTTTGCTGGCCTCGGAAAATTTTTTCGCCAGAGGGCGCTGCGCGTCGATGATCGCCGAGTCGATGACCCTCGACGGCCTCCGTGCCGACGTCGACGTCATCCTGCCTATAAAGGCCGCGCGCAGCGTCCGTTGCTCAGTTCCGTTTTGTAGTCCCCAGTAATGTTTTTGGATTAGACTAATCACCTTGAAGGAGCATAGGCTGCAAACCCACAGGAAGTCATACTGCGGGGATGGATGGGAGGGTCGATAAGGAATACGTCGGAGGAACATCCCATCGAAAGAACGTTACAAGGTAAGAGTAACTAGTTCTTCGAAGGGATTGTGTCCTCCGACGTATTCCTTATCTTAGATAGACTCCCATAGCAGTGGTATTGTGACTGGAGGCGGGAGTAATAAAAGTTATGTTACCCTTCCAGAATGGACAGAGTGTAACACAGCCTTGCCGAATCTAGTTTCTTGACTAGAGGAGGAATCCAGGCTATAGAATTTGGTAAATGTATGTGCGGACGACCATGTGGCAGCCGCACATATATCTCGAATTGGCACCCCTCTTTGAAGGGCTGAGGATGTTGCGATACCCCTGGTAGAATGAGCCCTTAGATTTTGAGGAGGCTCCTTTCCTGCCAATTTGTAGCACTCCAGAATGGCTAAAATAATCCATCTGGAGATGGTTTGTTTTGTTATTGGAAGGCCCAACTTATGTCCTGCATAACCTACAAAGAGTTGGTCTGCTTGTCTGATCTTAGCCAATCTGCTGATATAAAAGCTCAAGGCTCGCTTAGGGTCCAGCCTGTGCAGTCTCTCTTCCTCCTTCCCCGGATGAGGAGGAGGGTAGAAAGAAGGTAATATAATCTTCTGAGTGATGTGAAACTCCGAGACTACCTTCGGGAGGAAGTTAGGCTTCACCTGAAGAACAACTTTGTCCTTGTAAAAGATTGTATGTGGAGGTTTACACGATAAGGCTTGCAACTCGCTAACCCTTCTAGCAGATGTCAATGCTATTAGCAAAACAGTTTTGAGGGTGAGAAGCTTCAATGAACAAGAGTGTAGTGGTTCAAAAGGGGCACCCTTTAGGAAGTTTAAAATTAGGTTTAAATCCCATAAGGGAACTTGAAAAGGTTTCGGGGGATAAACATTAGTTAATCCTTTTAGGTATTGTATTACCAATGGAATTTTGAAGTATGAAGGCTCCTCTGCAGTGCGCTTAAAGATTGATAGCGCTGCGAGATAGCCCTTAATTGTGCCAACCTGTAGGCCTGAATTAGCCAGGTAAAGTAAAAATGACAACACCATAGGTGTACCACAAGAAAAGGGTTCAATATTCTTTTCTCTGCACCAGCTGCAAAATTTGTTCCAACGGCAGCGGTATAGAGTTTTAGTTGCCGGCCTTCTGGCCGAAAGCAACACCTCCATAACATCATCCGGAAGGTCCCAATCCTTGTACCTCAACCTTTCAGACACCAAGCGTGAAGGTTGAGGGTCTTGATGGCTGGATGGAGAACCTGACCTTCCTTCTGCGAGAGAAGATCCTCTCTGTATGGCAGTCGAATTGGAGGGCAGATGGACATGTCTAGAAGGTCCGGGTACCACGTTCTCCTGGCCCAATCCGGGGCAATTAGGATCATGGTCTTCCGAAACCTTCTCAACCTCCTGATCATTTGAGGAATGACAGGGACCGGAGGGAACGCGTACAGAAGTGGGAACTCCCAGTCCACTACGAACGCATCTCCTAGAGCTCCTCTCGGGGGAAATTCCCTTGAGCAAAATCTGTCGCACTTCCTGTTGATACTGGTGGCGAACAGATCCACTTGAGGGGTTCCCCAAAGGGCGAAGATCTCTTGAAGGACTTCCTGAGCTATCTCCCACTCGTGAGAGACTGTGCTCTGCCTGCTCAGAGCGTCCGCTGTCAAGTTCTTCTCTCCGGCTAGGTGAATTGCCGATAGAGAGATTCCTTCCTGAATTGCCCAAAACCAGAGCTGCATCGCCTCTCTGCACAGTGGTAGTGAGCCTACGCCTCCTCTTTTGTTGAGGTAGTGCATGGCCACTGTATTGTCCGTCATTATTAGGACGTTTCTTCCCCGTACAGACGGCAGAAAAGCCTTCAGCGCTAGTCTGATGGCTCTCAGCTCCAACAGGTTGATATGTAGTCTGGACTCCGATGGAGACCAACGACCGCTGATGGTCAAGTCGTTGGCGTGAGCTCCCCACCCCGTGAGTGAGGCATCCGTGACTACTGTTATCTCCGGCCATGGTTGCCAAAACATTTCTCCTTTCAGGATGTTCTCCCGACAGGCCCACCACTGAAGGTCTCGGGCTACTTTGACCGGGATTCGAAGGAGATCTGTCATCCTTCCTGAGAACTGTGACCACTGAGTTCTCAGTGCCCACTGGAGGGATCTCATTCTCAGGCGAGCCTCCGGCACGAGGAATATGCAGGATGCCATGAGGCCTAGCAACCTCAGAAAGTCGTAGGCTGGGAGATATTGGGCATTCTGAAATCTGATGACCATCTGCAGAATATCTCGAGCCCTCACCTCTGGTGGCAAGGCTCTTCCCAGGGAAGTGTCCAGGACTGCTCCAATGAATTGGAGTCTCTGTGATGGTATCATCTGTGACTTCTTTAAATTGAGGGAGAAGCCCAGCTTGTGAAGGAAGTGGCAAACATAATCTAGTTGTCTCTGAACCTGTTCCGAAGATACAGCTCTGATCAACCAATCGTCTAGGTAAGGGTAGACATGAATCCCTTCCCTCCTTAGACTTGCAGCCACAACCGACATTAGCTTGGTAAAGACCCTCGGGGCGGAGGTTAGCCCAAATGGCAGAACTCGAAATTGATAATGAGAGCTGCCAATTGCGAACCTCAGGTATCTCCTGTGCCTGGGATGGATCGGCACATGGAAATAAGCGTCCTGGAGGTCTAGAGATACCAACCAGTCCTGAAGCTGGAGGGCCTGAAGGATCTGAGAGAGAGTCACCATCTTGAACTTGTCCTTTCGGAGGAATTTGTTCAATTCCCGTAAGTCTAAGATGGGTCTCAGTCCTCCGTCCTTCTTCGGTATTATGAAGTAGGGGGAGTACCAACCCTTGTTCCTTTCCGCTACAGGTACCAGTTCTATGGCACCTTTCTCTAGCAGGTCTAAAACCTCCTGCAAGAGGAGCGGATCTGGAAGCTTCAAAGGGTTGTTCCCCGGTGGATGACTCTGAGGGATATGTAGGAAGGGCAGGCAGTAACCTTGGGCCACTGTCTCCAGAGCCCAAGCATCTGACGTAATAGCCTGCCATTCCGTCAGATGGTGAGTTAACCTGCCCCCTACTGGTGTTCTGTGAGGGGAGACCTCAGAGTGGTTTTGAAGCGGCTGATGCAGTTGCCGAAGGTAAAGTGGCTCCTGCTCCTGCGGGTGCGGCTTTCTTTCCCCTACCCCGTCCACCACGGGTAAATCTTCCTTGGCCTCTTTGAGCCGGTCGTCCTCTGCCCTTTCCATATGAGGAATAGTAACGAAAGGACCGTCCTCTCCACGATGATCCCGAAGGACGAAAGGTATTCTGACGGATAGCAGCTCCCAATGACTTGGCTGCTGCCTTGGACGTTTGCAGTTTCTCCAAACTGTCATCCGCCTTCTTTCCAAAGAGGGTAGAACCGTCAAAGGGCATATTCAAAAGCCTGGTCTGCACGTCAGAGGCAAAACCAGACTTCCTCAACCACGCATGCCTGCGGATTGTGGTACTTGCCGCCATGGCCCTGCTGATACTGTCAGCAGAATCTAGGCCAGTTTGTAGGGTCTCGCACATCGCATCTTTACCATCCCTGATGATGTTTAAAAATGCGTCCCTTTCCTCTCCTTCTTGGAGGCAGTCAGCCGCTGATGAAGCGCACTCCCAAAGGGTGTGGCTGAACCTAGCGAGCGTACAGGTCGCGTTAATAGACTTTAACGCCATGCTACAGGCAGAAAAAACCTTCTTAGCCATGGCATCATACTTTTTGTCATCCCTATCCTGCGGAGCAGTGGGGTATGCAGATGTGCTGCCTGATGAGGTTGCAGCCTGTACAACTAAGCTCTCAGGAGTAGGGTGTTTTGACAAATATTCAGGGTCAGAACTAGCCACCCTGTATTTTGTTGACAGTTTTTTATTTACTGCCGGGATAATTTCCGGCGTTTCCCAGTTTGTCAAAATCCTTCTCTGTAGAGCAGAGTGAAATGGAACCACAGGATCCTCCTGTGGGCCCTTGTCCAGTATGTCAGTGAGGTCATCCTGCTGAAAGGCAGGAGAAGGTGCAGACCAACCCATAAATTCTATGATTCTAGACATCAGAGCTCTATATGGAGTCTCCGCATGTTCTCCTGGGTCTGGTTTGATAAATTCTGCTTCAGGAGAAGTGTCCAAGCCACTAGCTTCCTGAAGTGCATCCTGAAGATTTTTTAATCCTCTTTCCTCAGAGGCGAAAGTCTCTGGCTCTGGTGATGTGGTCCTCTGTAAATCAATATCTTGGTCTGAATCCTCCCTTTCCTCAAAAATCGAGGTTAAAGGGGGATACTTTGGTTTTTGGAATGGTATAAACCCCATTTCCAATGCAGAAGGAGCCATCATCACAGGCCTTGAAAACGTCGATGTCGTCGACACCGACGTGAAAGTACTCGAAGGCGCCGTGAAAAGCGTCGAGAAATGTGTACTAGGCCTCGAGGAACTCGAAAGGATCGGAGTCCTGCTCGAGAACGACGTCGACGTTCTCGGCGTCGAGTCGGAGGTCTTTTGTCTAACCGTTGGCTGTGGAGTAGCCGTGGTTCTTTCCTTCACCGGCGTCGATATCGGCGTCGACGTCGGCGTCGACTCGATCGACTGATGCGCCGATGAATCCTTCGACAACGGCGTCGATGGCGCCGACCTCTGTTTCGAAGGAGTTTTCGACGATGGCGTCGATGATGCTTTATCTCCCGATGGCTCGAGGCGCTTTCGGGTTGACTTTTCCGCCGGGTACTGCGACTCGCGGCGTTTAGATTTTTTGGGTTTTTTACCCGGGGTATCACCCTCAGCTGTCTTCGAGGGGGACGAGGCCGCTTTCTCGAAGACGCTTAGCATCTTTTTCCTGAATTCCTCCCACTCAGCTTGCGAGCTGCGTTTTGTGGGGCAATGAACTCTCTCAGGAGAACTCGACGAAGATGACGAAGGGGATCTCCTACGTCTCTTCTTCGAGTGTCTCGATGTCGACGAGTGGTGGGAGCCACTTCGTGATCTAGAACGAGAGTGTTTTTTATGGTGAGGAGACGAACGTCTCGACTCTACCGAAGAAGCTTTCGAGGAAGTTAAAGTTGACCTACCTCTCTCGAGCTTCCCCCTACGCTCCTTCAAGGCTTTCGCCGTCATGGAAAGGCATTCCTCACACTCCGAACTCTGGTGCGTGATTCCCAGACACCACAAACAGACCCTGTGAGGGTCCGTCAACGACATTTTCTTCCCGCAGTCTCGGCACTTTTTGAAACCGGACCGAGGGGTCGTCGGGTCGGAGGAGGATGCCATCGATATCGAGGTTAGATATTATATCGAGAACTGAGCAACGGTGTTCCGAGGCACAACGAAGCGCGGAAAAACGGAACTGAGCAACGGACGCTGCGCGCGGCCTTTATAGGCAGGATGACGTCGACGTCGGCACGGAGGCCGTCGAGGGTCATCGACTCGGCGATCATCGACGCGCAGCGCCCTCTGGCGAAAAAATTTTCCGAGGCCAGCAAAGCTGAAGGATTTCTATCTAAGATAAGGAATACGTCGGAGGACACAATCCCTTCGAAATTCCTTTCTTAGACCTTCTCATATATCGTACATCTGATAACAATATTGGAACTAGTCTGTATAAAAAACCAACCCAAAAAAATACACTCTTGCATTTCGAAAGTTTTCATCCTCACTCACTTAAAGAAAATCTTCCATTTGGACAGTTTCTGAGGATTAGGCGAAACTGTTCAGATAAACAAGATTTCCTAGTCCACAGCGAAAAACTAAAAAATAACCTAAAAGTAAGGGGCTATCCGCCCCATACCATCAGAAGATCCTATAAAAGGGCAAAAAACACCCCTAGAGCTGCCTGCCTTGTAAAACAGGACCGTGTGCAGTTAGAAAAAATCACCTGTGTAACAACCTACACTCCGATCAGTAATGCCTTGAGGAGAACTATTCTCAAACATTGGAAAATGATTAATACCGAAGCTTTTTCTATCCCTCCCCCCCGTTTTGCGTTTAAACGGCTACAAAATATCGGGGATAGATTGGTTCACACGTACCCGAGACTACCCACCACGTCTTTGACTCAACCCACATTATGGAGTCTTCCGCCAGTTGTAGGCCATTTTAAATGTGGAAAATGCCTAATGTGCAATTTCACTAAAAATGTCAAAAGTGTTGAAGTAAAAACAGGAACATGGACTTTGAAAACATTTTCCAACTGTGCAACGAAATGGGTAATCTATTGCATCATTTGTCCATGTAATCTTATGTACATTGGAAAATCCAAACGTACCATCAGAACGAGAATAGGGGAACATCGTTCATGTATTAAAAATAACATCAAAGACAAACCACTAGTAGATCATTATAGTAAAATGAAACACTCTTTCAATGACCTTACCTGGTTTGTCCTACAAACTCTCGATCAACATCCCCGAGGGGGAGACAGGGACCTCAATTTACGTAAATTAGAACAAAAATGGATCCACAAACAAGATTCTGTTAACAGTGGACTAAATTTGTACATTGAATGGAACCTTTTTTTACACAAATAATTACGTGGTAATTTTGCTTCCCCTGGTTTCTTCTTTTTGAACATCCTTATATCTAGGGTCTATTCCGGTCCAAATAATTCCAATCCTGCACCTATGAGAGGTGGCAACAATCTTATTTTATCAAAATGAGTATGAACATATGATCTTCAACAACATCTCTCACAATGACACCAACATTCCGCCTTTCTTTGATATATACAACATTCTGACACGCGTTTAGCCTGATCGTATAATGGTGGTATAGCCAGGCGGTTAGCCTGACTTGGTAATGGCGGTTTAGCCATGCGGTCTTCCTGACTTTGCAATGGCGGTATATTTTACACAAAAAGTTTTTGTAAGACGTCCGGGGTGTAGTTCTATTCCATCCGGCCAGACGTCATCACGTCAGCGGCAGGTCCCTAAACCTTTAAAAAGATGTAAAAAAGATCACATGACTGTCGAGACGTTCCTTACAGACAACGCGATCGTCTGAGGTTGAGAAGCAACAGTCCCGTTCTCTTCGCAATAGTAAGTCTTTCTGCATAGGAAGTTGCCTTACACCGCAGCACACATTGGAAAAGTTTTATTTTACAACTTTCCATGTGCCTTTGTTATCTTTCAGCACGGGCTTTTTTCCGGAACGGCGTTCGAAACAAATGCTACTATTTCTGCATCACGCCGGCTATTCCACTAACTTTCCGCTGATGACATCCCCTTCAGCGCTCACGGAAGGTAGGAAGAGTGACACAGGCCCTCATCCTAATAGGTTATTAGGAATAATAAAAAATCTTTTGGAGATAGTGCCACCACATCTCATGTGCATTTATGCACTCTTCTTCTTTCTTTCCTTTTTAGCCATGGAAGGTCATTTGTTGACACATTCCGCTATGACAGAAATGGAGGAGGTACTTTAAGACCTCGAAATAACCTTTTGAAAAAAATCAACAAACTTCAGCTACACTATAAGGTATTAAAAATAACAAACACCTTGTTACAATGAAATGATCAACAAAAGTAGAATTATGCAAAAATAGGAAATGCATGTGCACATTAAGGTGTTCCAAAAGTGACAACAAAGACAACACAAAATAACTTACTTAATTTAATTTTGTCATAGTCATATATGAAAAATCACGTAGAGATTTCTTCTTGGGTGCACAATGATCAAGAGAAGACAGGGCAGGTCATAGAAATGGTGATGAGGCATGTTTATGAATGATATCTCAAACACAGCTAGTTTTTAATTTTTTGGTTTGTTTGTCTCTAGAGATATTCCAGTTAATATTCGAAACCCACTGTGAAGACGCTGAGTTTTGGGTCAAAAACACCTCTCTAACGTGTCCTGATGAAAGCCTTATTTTGGTCCTACACTGGCTGAATGGACAACAGTCAGCTACAAATGAAAAAAACGTTTTTGTTTTTTGTACCTATAAGGCTGGAAACAGAGCTATCCTGTCGACACTTTGTATAGATGGGCTTATGCCCACAGACTGTACCAACTGGGGACTCTTTGTAATAGCTTCACTATAAAAATATTCATGTTGACAAGTCACCCTTAGAATGACTAACATCACCTTGAGAAACAATAGTGTTTTGATATAGGATCAGGATGAAATAAGTTGACTCACACTGTGTTATCTCCATATGATTGTTTCATGCTATTTAACAGGATTGTGATTTATCTCTATTGTTCTTTGTGTTCTTTTAATAATTGAACCCACCGGGCTCAATATTTTATGAAGATTAATAAAAGTTAATATATTTGTGATAAAATACTAGCCTATGTGTTATATCTTGTGATATTTGCTTCAAACACAAGATTATTGTCAAAATGTGCCAAATCTTTGTCTAGACCTCAAGCCCATATGTGTGACACCAATAGGTAGCTTGTTCTTGGGAAATTGTTTTTTCTTATCGTGAGTAGATACCTGACAGCATTCACACTGGGGGGAAAGAGATATGAACACTGCAGATTACCGCAGGGATACTGTGAGAGCCCAAGCATATTCAACCGCATATTGCATGAAGACTTGGGAAACCTATCAGTTGAGAGTACGATCATTCAGTACGTAGACGATTTACTAGTGTGTGCACAAGACGAAGAAACATGTAGAAAGGATTCAACAACGCTCCTGACTCTATTGGCCAATAAGGGGTACAAGGTAGACAAGGAAAAGCTACAGTACTGTCTGACAGAGGTCTTATACTTGGGACAGCTGATATCAAAAGATGGAAAAAGAATAATCCCCGACAGGGTAGAAGCGATAAGATCAGTATGAGAACCCACAACAGTGAAAGACATGCAGAAGTTCCTGGGAATGTGCAACTATTGCCGAGCATTGATATTAGACTATGCAGCATACACGAGACCCCTACTACAAGCACTCAAAGAAGCACAACGGGAAAATAAAAAAATAGAATGGTCAGAAGAAATGAGCGCGTCATTCAAATCATTAAAAAAGTTAATTTCAAGCGCTCCAGTACTAGCAAATCCTGATTATGGACGCAAATTTTACCTATTCTCGCACTGCAAGGGAACACTCATGACAGCTGTTCTGACACAAAAGACGTCCCTAGGACACAAGCCTTTGGCTTACTATAGTGGTACTTTAGATGCCGTGATGCAAGGCCATTTCGCGTGCGAGCAATCACTCGCTGCAGCCGCGTTCGCGATTGAGAAAAGTGCCACAATAGTAATGGGATGCCCTGTGACATTGTTTGTGGAACATTCACTATTTGTAATACTTGAGAGGTCAAAAAGCACACTGACGACACAGCGGGCAACAGCCTACGAGATCATATTGTCTAGCGCCAATATCCATGTGGTGAGATGCAAGACAGTGAACCCCGCAACATTCATTACAGAAGCATGCACACTAGAGGACATGCAGGACCACGATTGTGCAACTTACACAGGAGAACGAGGGGAGGACACAGTGGTGTGTGAGAACGCCCTGAGCAAGGGGGAAGTGTACTTTGTGGATGGGTCTGCATCGATTGATGTGGACACGGGAGAAAAACATGTTGGCATGGCAGTGGTGAGGTTAGAAGACGGTGAATATGCAACACTAGTACAGTACCGCCTCCCATCACATTACTCCGCACAAGCAGCAGAACTGATTGCGCTCATAGAAGCACTACATGCAGCAAAGGGTTGCGCAGTGACAATATATACAGACTCAGCTTACATGACAACGACAGTACATGGAGGTCTAGCAAGATGGGGGCGGAGGGGATTTCGACGGGCAGACGGAACACCAGTACAGCATGCAGAATTGTTGAAAGAATTAATTGAGGCCCTACGAAACCCAACTGCGGTAGCAATAGTGAAGTGCCAAGCACATACATCCAACACAGACGTTGTGTCTTTGGGAAACGCGGAAGGGGACGCTGCCGCCAAGGCGGCTTCCTATTTTCAGAAATATGAAGCAGGTGAGTACATGCTGCAGCACAAGACAACCGAAGAGCTCCCAGAAGGGTACAACATGATGCCTATCACAAATACTAGAATTACAGGAAGGAGCCAGTGCAGACGAAAAATTGATGTGGACAAAACGAGGGTGCAGCAAGTCGGCGACAGACTTACTGTGGCGGCAAAATAACTCAGGGAAAGTGGTAATTCCAATCAAGTTATTGGAAATTGCATTTCAACAACTACACTTCCCTGCACACAATACCAAACAGCACATCGCAGCAGAAATACAGGAAGAATGGTTCGTGCCCTGTCTCCAGGAGCACGTATCTCGATTAGCGATGGAATGCACAACATGTCAGATATACAATTCAGGAATGACATTACGCACGCTACGGGGAACAATTCCAAAACCCATTGGCCCATTCAGAGAGCTACATATTGATTACGCGGACATGGGGGAAAGGTGTAATGGAGCACGGTATATGATCGTGGTTGTATGCCCATTCTCAAGGTGGGTAGAAGCAGGACCATGTGCACGACCTGATGCCAAAAGCGCTGCAAAGTTCCTAGTGTGGGAAGTGTTCCCGCGCTGGGGAATTTGTGACGTTATCCGCTCAGATAATGGCACTCACTTCGTAAATGAGCTTTTCAAGGAAGTTACTATATTATTGGGAATAAAACAAATTGTGTTCGATTTAGCATCCTCAAAGTAATGGCGTAGTGGAAAAGATGAACGGACTTTTAAAAGGCAGGTTATCAAAACTATGCTTTTCATTGAAAAAGAATTGGATTTACTGTCTACCCCTTGCGCTATTTGAGCTGAGAAATCAGCCAAGCAAGGACCACCATTTGTCCCCGCACGAGATCGTGACTGGGAGACGAATGAGCACAGCACACTCTCCACTGCGCGAACACTCAGATGCACACAGGAGCGCCGCGATATTGGGAGAAGAGTTCACAGACTATTTGAAGAAATTGACAAGGGCAGCGCGCGCAATATCAAAGCAGCTCTCTCCACCCTTCACAAGAGAGGAGGGAAACATAACAGGGTCTGTCACGGAGCCTGAACAACAGCTACAGCTGATGCCGGGCGAATTCATTTATGTCAGGAGTTTTGTGCGTCGATGGAATGCACCACGGTTCCATGGCCCATACGAGGTAGTGTTCTGCACGCCCACGGCAGAAAAGTAAAGGGCCTAAAATAGATGTACGAAAAGCATATGGTAATGTGCAAGAGGAGGCAGATGAGGAGGCACAGACAACAGCAAACGATGCAGCTGAGCAGAATGTCTGAATATGAACTTGTGTATGTGTGACAGTAACGGACCTGAATGGGAAAATGACTGATAAATATACTTGCATTCTTTTTAGGATGTTACTAGAAGAAAAAAAAAAAACGTTTTTTCTTTTATCTTGTGGACTTATATGTAATTAATGAAGTGATCAAATTATGACGTGTTTACACCCTTGTCTGTGAATACCCTTCCCCGCAACCCTACCCGCTTCCATTCCTCGTCAATATATGACTGGCACTGGTAGTGCCCACAAAATGTTTACATTCATGCACTTAATGCACTTTTATATCTCGAACAGGAACTACCATGGCATCTAACGGGCAGCCTGCAACGGATACACTTACTAGAGTTAGAGAGTGGTTAACTGAGAAATGCAGATATTCGTATGAATGTGGACTATCAGCGTGTATTACATTGTTTTTTACACTAATGTTTGGCCTGGTTACATTCTGGTTAATAGCGTTTATCTCTATCGAGATAAACGAGGGGGGAGGGACTAACAGCACTACTGTAAATAATGCAACCACGAGTGTAAATATTAAGGAAGGTGACTTCTTGGTATCGGACGGGACGAAACTTGTATGGGGTTACTATACAACACCATCCAATGCTGTCATGATAAAAAACGAAGAGCTACAGGGTGAAATGCAAAATAACACAGTGTCCTCGCCAAAGTTATCTAATTACAATGCTCACAGTTTAAACGACCGAAACCCCTCTGCCATATCCTGGTTGTATAACACCCCTACCAGCCAACCTGCCCCCATAGCTATAGACACATTGTCAACTAATAGGATGGAAGAAAATGGAAGGATGAAAGCAACACATGAAATATTATATGATGATTGGGTGAAGGGGGGCGGGAAGGAGAAAGGGGGGTCTACTGTGTCTGTCACCCTTGAAGCCGGGAAGTACATTAGGAAAATAAATAAAGAAAAGGGGAGCGGAAAGGAGGAAGTATGATGAGTACTATGGGTTAGGATTAGATAGAATGGAAGACCCACGACACCCCCACCAGACGAATAAATGGTATGCGGATATGAGTGCAACAGCTAAACAAACAACAAACGAGAGCTGCTATGTCTGCTCCCTCATTCCCCATGCTTCAGGTACACCCAAAGTATTGCTACCCAAAGAGTTGCCAATTATAGATGCCCAGTGTCTCCTTCATCTTACGTTGTGCAGGATTAAGAACACCTTCCAGGCACATGAAGTTACTTTTAGAATGCTGCAGAACGAGAAAACTTGCTACCCGAAGACGACAGGGGTGGTATGTCTGGAGGAACCATTTTTTGTAATACAAGGGACACTTTTTTCGGACAACAAGTGGAAAGATGAAGAAGTAATGTGTAAAGCTGAAGCACTAAGAGGTGTGGCACCAGAGAAATTGCAATGGATAGAACAAACATGCACACCAGTATGGAAGGAACACATTTCAAAACTAACTTGGGTGACCGCCATTGAAAAACCCTTCAAACTGCAGAACGAAATAGACTATGAACTATGTTTTAAAGGAGAAGGGAAAACCTCCATGGGGACAAACAAGAACTGTAACAAGACCCTCACCATCCCAGATATGAGAAAAGGGACAGCGGCCCTGATGGACACGTACTGGGTATGCGGCAACCAGGCATACCTGCACCTTCCCCCGTCATGGAGTGGCAGCTGCTCAATGGCCACTCTGCACTCAGCCCTAATGGTAATACCAGAAAGCCACATCGAGGGGAGCAAAAAGACACAGGAACACATACAACAGAGTGCAGCCCAGCCGACTGCGGAGTCACGGATGTTTGTCCTGTCTTCCGGGAGCAAGGAAGAGGTGCTGACCCGTAACAAACGGGCATCGAACTATATATCAAAG
Source organism: Ambystoma mexicanum (assembly GCF_040938575.1). Lineage (NCBI taxonomy): Eukaryota > Metazoa > Chordata > Amphibia > Caudata > Ambystomatidae > Ambystoma > Ambystoma mexicanum. The sequence goes on from NC_090938.1 coordinate 21,771,304, forward strand.
GCATCATCAGAACTGTTGGCTCAGATCCCAGACAGATACCGATTATTCAGCTCAGCAGAAACATTCTTTGCCTCACTCATCTCAAGTATCCAAGCAAGTGCAAACGCAAAATGGCTCCAGATAACACGCTGGGAATTGATTCAGCTGGCAAATGACACTGAAGAAGGGTTCAACGTAATAAAAGTGGAACTAAGGGCTTTACGACTGATGACAATGCAAAACAGGTATGTCTTGGACCTGTTGACGGCGATGGATGGAGGTGTTTGCCGAAAAATTGGAAGTGCCTGCTGTACTTTCGTACCTTCCGAAGACGCAGAAAACAGCTCCCTGTCCCATGTGATCGAAGCAGTACACAACCTAGGAGAAAAAATGAAAATGGAAGGTGGAGCAGAAGACAGTACGTGGTTCGACAACATCTTCTCCTGGGTCCCCTCATGGCTTGGAACGACTGTGAAATTTTTGATGCCAGCTGTGGTGTTCCTCCTTTTAATTTTTTGCATGTGCCAGGTGGGTCTTCGATGTTGTGCTAACGCAGTACCTAATGGTGCAATGATGATGGTGACAATGGGCAATACCCGTGGGACAATGCAAACTATGCAGGAAGTGCAGGTACAAACCGGAACTGATGACACACCCAGGTATCAGCTAGTGCCCAGGTATCATGACAAGGATATCATAGACAAATTATGGCACACCACCATCAGAGAGCCCCGTATACTAGAATGGTATCAGGAGGTGTGGGTAGACTTGGAAGGAGAGAGCGGATGTATATACCTAGCCTGTACCCCAGATGAATATGCTAGGAGGGGTGAGAGCTTAAGGGGGGTGTGCAGAGCCTGGATGCCGATAAAAGGCACACCAGCATGGGATGAGGAAGTTATGGACGAAGAAGAGTGTAGGAGATTGAATGAGTTAAAGAATTCGTTACTTAAGTAACGAAAGGGGGGAAATGTAGGGGAGGAGTGGTCCAAAAAACCCTCCTTGCCTACATCCCCTCCCCAGGTGAGGGCTATGGCTCATTGGGCGTCCCCTCAGACCACCCGGGCCCAGGTGGTGGAGGGTTCACCTGCTGAAGACATTGCCCACACGTATTGAATTTAGCTAGGCCCAGAAACCATTTTGCCTATCAAAGATGGTGTGAGCTCAGCGCACTGTAGCGCGGCCCCCACCCTCAGAGAGTTTCAATTATCCCTGTCGCCGCAGCACCCTGGCAGATCCGCTGTGAGCCCGTTCCCACGAACAAAACGGACATGAGCTAGCATAAGGTACTAACACTGTAACATTTCACCGTCCACAGTGTATCACTGCTCCCAGCATGACCCGGTCAGCAAGGCCTGGGTGATGGGGAGAACTGTAGAATGGTCATCCGATGAAAGCAGAAAAATACCCAAATACGAATGTCAAAAACTACTTGTAATACGTGTATCCTTTCCATAAAACTACTTCTACTAAAGAAACCTGTAAAATTGTGTAATCATTGTATGAAACGCATGTTTACATGACACCAGCAATGGAGGACCCACACCCCTGCAGGGGTGTGCAAATGATATAAAGCATTCCGGGGGATTATTCTCTATATGTATCATTGAAAACCGCACACCCCGCGGTCCCGCGCCATAACTGAACTAATGCTGCTAGAGTGCAGGGGAGGACGAATGCAACTATACATAAGGCTCGTGTGAAAAGACGCGGACAAATGCGCCAGTCATGTGTACATATCTACAGCCCTTATATGCCATTACCGCCGCGTACAATGGCGGGTCTCGTCCTCTATGCTCCACCAACTACACTACTACCTCACGTAATGCAAATATATATGTATATTACTAAATGCTGTAGTTGTTAAAATATAATGTACTAGTAAGGTGCTTAGACTGGCTATATTCGAGAGACATGTAGTGAATTGAAATGTATGTTTTCAAGTGATCCAAATGAGTATTATAAGGATGTTCAAATGTTTATGATGTTCTCATCGAAAGTCGGCAACACACGAGAAAAATACCTTTGTGAATATGTGCAAGGCCATTCTCCCCCCCTCCAACCTGCAAGGTCTGCCAAATAAGAGAGCTAAGGCCTGCGCCACGCTGCTCCACCTCCCCCAACTAGGCTGGAGCCGCTTCAAAGATTTGTAGTCCCCGCTACAGCACCCAAGGCCACGGCCTGCCACCTGCATTATTTACAGCCCAGCAGTAAACCTCCGCTTGAATACACAAATCCAAGGCGCCCCCTCGTAAACCCCACAACCCCCCGGAACACCTCAGACTTATGACCCGGTGCAACGAAGACACCCAATACTGTGGTAACACACAACAGCCCATTCATAATAACTTCTAACGAGACAGAAAGACATGTACCGCCCGCCCCAGGCCCGGAGACTTAGCCCCACGACCTATGGTACCAGTCAAACAGGACACTGGTAACCACGCACGGATAAATCACCATCAAACCCCTCACAAGGTGCATTCCTCCTGTGTTGCATTAACCTGTAGAATAACCTATTGATAGATTTACTAAAGAAGATAACATTGCAATGACTGAATGACTGCGGTGTGCATGGCATAGGGCAAATAAGTCAGGAAAACACATTCATCTCTGACACTGGCCACAATGGCACAACAACACCGCCCGGATGAACTCAGCTGACCGGCCAGGCCCAGCCCAACCCACAAGGTTGACCAGTGACGTCCTCCAGCCAAGGCCAACCACATCGCAGCAGCACCTATAGTTAGTCATCGCCACCCAATCCCACTGAACTTGTGCCCCTTAAAGTACATAGGTACTGATGACGTTTTTTGTAAATAAATACGCCCGTCTTTGCTATTGTCGGACAGAGCGCTCTCGGAGTTTGCAGAGTTCTTTGCATGCCCTATTCTGATTGATAAACTCCCATTTAAGCTCACCCGCACTCTGTCTTGGCTTTATTCCCGACTTGGGAGAGTCCGTCATTATCTCTCATTGCGGGGAGGATCGTGCTGGCTGGGGACGCTTGCCTTCACATAGTACCTGGAAGAGGGTGGCACTATGGAAGCTGCAGAACTTTTATGAGAAAGGGGGGATAAAATTGCCTAATTATGAAGTCTATTACGTAGCGAGCCAACTTCAGTATATCGCCAAATGGCTCTCAGATGAAGCGACCCCCCGAATCCAGGTTGTTTTGACATGATTGTGCCCCATTTTACTTAAGAGATTATCTGGCTGCCCAAGACAGAAATGGAAAAGCGCCCTAAGATGATGATGATGATGCTCGGGTGGAAGATGTGGCGCCAGGCATGCCAGATGATGGAGAACCCATTCCCATGCTCCCCGCAGGTGACACTAGCAGGGGGGAGAATAGCAGCTAAGGATGACAATCAGGAACCACTGGGAACCGGTTGGGCTAATAACAATGGGGGATTTATGGCGAGAGGGGACCATCATAGATTTTGCAGCGCTGGGGGAGGAAACAGGGTTGCATATGGGCCAGTATATTACGTATCACAGAATGGTGCAGAGAATTAGGAGAACATGGCCCGAAAAGGTATTGGAAGAAGAACCAGACGATATAGATACCATTTATGATATAACGGAGGGGAGGCACGAGATCTCTTGATTATATGAGATGATGAGGTCTAAGGTGGGGAAGGAATTAACACAACTGAGATTAGACTGGGAAGCGGAAGTGTGTTAGGCAGAATCCTGTGCAGTTCCCTTGGGGTCCATTGCAAAAAGATTAAGACTACAGGAGTAAGCAGTAAACCCAATTGGTAGCAGTCTGTACCATCCAGATTTACCTGGTAGCTGTGGCTGAGCAGTCAGACTTCTCTCAAGAAGAGTAACAAGCAAACACTGACCAGAGCTTTGTATCAAAAGTATATAATTATTTATCTAACACACACTTTAGAAAATACACTAGCACTATAAGTCAAAGCAAGTTCAAAACACAATCAGAAAAGTATTTACACCTCCCCTAGCAATTACTAGACAATTTCAAGTTAAAACACCACTTTGTCAAACAGAGGTGAGCGCATAACTTAGATGGAACTCCAATAATTAGGTTAAAGGGGGAGAAAAAGGCAGAGCATAAAAAAAAAACAGTTCCCAACACTTTTCTAAGTCCAAAGCAAGTCAGTGAAGGCAGTATACACTGTAGAGCCAAAGTTCATAGGCCAGGCCCACTTTAAATGGAGCAAGGCGAAATGTAACCAGGATCACACGGTTTAAAATGCACTAAAAGTCTTTGCAGAGTGTTCAAAAGAGGATGGGGCGATTCGAGAAGTAGAGTTAGAAGGTCTGCAGCCAACCCAGTTGGAAAGCCAAGGATTTAAGGGTGACCTTTAGCAATCCAAAGAAAGGGAGGCTAGGTGGAACACAGTACCTTAAAGAGGGAGGAAGCTCCAGCAGCAGCAGTTGTTCCTGGCAGTGGATGGAAGTCGTGGATTCGACCAGAGGAAGAGAAGGTCTCGTCGAGGAGGAACCTTGTAGTCGTTGCACTGCCACGGGAAGAGACCAGCCGCAGAGTTTGTCGGTAAAATGTGCGTTCCTTTTAATCGCGGTTAAAGTGGTGAAGCTTGCCTACCCGGTCGCCGGGGTGGTTGGCACGGGCGAGTCGACCAAGAGACGTCTTTGGAAGGCGAAGCGGTTGATCCCACCAGCTCAGAGGGAGACGACTCTTCCAGCAGATGATCTCTTGTCAGGAAAGTGGTGAGGTCGTTGCAGCAGGGCTCCACCGGTGATGTCGTCGTTGCAGATGGCTCAGCTTCTTCCCTCTTCGGATTTCTTAGGTCCTGTGGCGACTTCTGAGGTTCTAGTCCCAAAAGCCCTGCTTTTCTGCAGAAAGCCCCCCCATTCAACAGCCTAGCTGTCACTCAAACATGCTAAGTGGTGAGCCGGGCGGCTCACCACTGGGCCAGTCAGAATAGAGTGCGACTTGAGTTGCTAAACAAACGCAGACCAGGGTGCCAATTCCCCTCCCCACACATCCTGTGGAACCCAGAGAGAGTGGCACCATTTGGAGGGCTTATGTGGAGAAGCCCGCCAAAAAGTGGAACAAAGGGCTCGAACTTGGTCAGAGTTAGAGACGGACACGAACGCCATTTTAGAAAAGAGTTCTGGCAAAAAGATCCAACCATGGATTTAATATTAAATAAGCCGGCGGTATCTTTAACATTGCACCAAAAAGTGGTGCGTTTAAAATCAATGAGAAAAATCCCATAGGAAATATTCTGGTGGAATATTTTGCGTGGTAACCACTGCCACCAGCCAGAAACTCGACAAGGGGGGGACTGGACAGTGCCCCCTTGAAAACAGACCCAGGGGCAATATAATTAACCCCTTCCAGTACTTCCACAATATGATGGTTTGTACTGGTTCTGTTCACAATTTAGGACTAGTAAAGTCAATGGTGACTTTACATGCCCTGGGAGACAGTAGTCAGTCCCAGGGTATGGAGTCTATGTTTGGGAGTCACTATGACACCCATGTGTTACTGCACTGAGGGTGCTGTGTAACACATACACAAAAAATAGATGATACCCTATTGAGTAAAAAGAAAACCCAATAGACCATAAGCACACAATAAGTCAAAGACATACCTAAAATCATGTCTAAGAGTGGGAGGAAAAGAGTCTCACTCTTAGCAGGAGAAAAGAATAAACCCCAAAAATCCAGCAAAGCTGCTTGGGGACTCACTGGGTTTGGGAAATTAGCGTTATAAGAGAATTCTCCCTAACAAAGTGGAAGCCCAGATGGAGGACGGGATGTGGGAACATGCCCAGGGGTACCATAAAAAGGTGTCGAGAAATGTGAGATTGAAACAGATACAATTGTATATTACGCACAGCGCATACATGACACCCCAAAGGATATCTAGGTTTGAGAATGCAGGACGGCAAGCATGTCCTAAATGCGTGGAGGAAAAGGCTGGCATGGTACACATGTTTTGGTCATGCCCGGTCATTGAGCGTTTCTGGGGTGAAGTAGCACAGAAACTAGAGGAGAGGGGGGGTCAAGATTGTGGTGGGTACAGTATGGGTCTGTTTGTTGGGGGGATTCCCCAGATCGCAGAAACTCAAGCATGTGAGTAAATTGGAAGATCTAGCATATGTGCTCGCGAAAAGGAGAATTGCCATGGGGTGGAAGACATGCCAAAGACCGTGGGTGGAGGTGTGGTGGAAAGAGCTACAGAAATGGGCAGATGCAGAAACCATGGTATGGCAAGAAGAAAACTGCAAAAGAGAAAACGTTCCAAAACCTGAATCGGGCAGAGAAGGCTACGCTTAAGACTGTTATTCAAGGACTCAATAATAATTCGAAAAGCGGACAAGAGTGGAGCCATGGTGGTTCTGAACAGGGACAGTAACAACTATCAACAATTGGAAGGTAATCCAACGCAGAAATTGGAAAAGTTGATCCAACAAAAGGTGAGAAAAGCAGAAGGCGATGGAGCACGAAAAAAAAGGCGGATTTCCCAATAGTAGAAAAACCGAGGATTCCACAATTCTACATACTCCCAAAAATACATAAATCGCTCACTAGACCACCAGGGAGACCGATAGTATCTGGGTGTGATTCGATTTTGGAGCCATTGTCAAAATTCGCTGACCACTTTATGCAACCGATGGTCAGGGAAATGGCTTCATTTGTGAAAGATACCGCTCAGATCATAAAAGAGGTAGAAGGCAGACCTTTTGACATAACTAATGAGATCTTGATCAGTCTTGATGTAATAGCCCTCTATACGAATATACCACAGAAGGCATCACTCGAAGTCCTAGAAGAAAGGCTACTTACAGAAAATATTAGCACGAATACCCCGGTGTCTTTCATCATGTGGTGCGCCGAAATGGCATTGATGCAAAGTTATTTCCATTTCAATTGCACTTTCTACAAGCAAATACAGGGAGCGGCCATGGGAGCCACCCTTGCACCGAGCATTGCACCGAGCATTGCAAATCTGTATATGGAGGCCTTTGAAAAGAACAGCATCTATAGTGATAATCCATATAAAAAGAACATACTATGGAAGAGGTATATAGACGACGTCTTGATAATTTGGAGAGGAGAGGAAAACACTGCAACATTGTTTTTTGAGTGGATAAATCAACACAACCAACACCTAAAATTCACTGAGAATTACAGCAAGGCAGAGATTAATTACCTCGACGTGACAATCAAAGTGGGTGGACAGAAGGGAGAATTTTATGTGAAACCATATTAAAAAACCTACAGACCGAAATGCTTTGTTACACTACACAAGGTTTCACCCGACTCATACACGTGACAATCTACCCTTTGGCCAGTTTCTACTGTTAAAAAAGAACAGCACCAAAAGGACAGACTACAAAGAAGGAGCTAAAAAATTGAGAACCAATCTTCATGAAAGAGGATATCCATCAAATTTGATCAGAAAGGCCATGAAGAGTGCTAACAATAACAATCGAGAAGCATTGCTTGAACAAAACCCAAGAGAGAAAAATAAAGACAACTTAGTGTTTGTAAACACATACAGTAAACTCTCGAATCGGATCCAAAAAATTGTACATTGCAATTGGGGAATCCTTGAAAAAGGAAAAGTGTTGTTACAAAGGCCCTTGATGCCATTTCGAAGGAGTAAATCAAAGATCCGATCATGCGAAATGATATCACTAAACAGATCCAACCACAACTAACAGAAACCTGGGGGATGCGGGCACCAGAGGGACATCAGCAGTGTGGATCTTGTGTGTGCTGTCAACAAACCAAAAAAACAACAGAAATAGATCTCGGTCTGAGAAGTCCATGGAAACAAAAAGTCCTCACGTACTGCAACTCTTGTTTTGTAATCTATGTGATCTGGTGCCCCTGTAAGAAAATGTATATAGGGAAGACGGAAAGAAAAATTAAGATCCAAATCACAGAATACAAATGTTGCATAAAAAATAGAGTGCACTCTGCCCCCTTAGTCGGTCACTTCATAGAGATGTTACACAAGGTTGAAGAATTGAGGTGGTCGATTATCTATCTGGTGAAGCCCACGAACGACATAAATCTTGACAGGAGACTATCGCAGAAAGAAAAGGAGTTCATTTTTCTAACAAAAAGTATAGAATTGGGTTTGGATGAAAAAACAGAATGACAAAATCTAACCCATCCAAATAGCTATAATAAATGATAATAGGGTACTGGTTAAAACATGGATGTATGTGGGAACAGCCTGAGACATCGATTCACATATATCAAGGAAGACCCGGCTACAACCATGGGAATGGTGCCTAAGACAGGTGATAGGCGTGTGGGCCGACACGTTCGTACACAACTACAATAATGAGAGAAGATTGCGAGGATACTGTGGAATTATAGAAATCTAAGTAGGACCACACGGACTGGACGTACTCCAGTAAAATGTAAGTAAAACTGCACACTAAACGGTTAGACAAGTGGGATGCGTCACTATGTACTGATACTGCAGGAACAGCTACCAATGTAGCGTGGTATAAAAACGGTATACGACTGGAGACCAAATAGTTACGAATAAGAGCTAGGGGCACGGTGCGAGACCCTGGCAACATTGGGTTAACACAGGCACTGTAAGACAGAATCTGGGAGTAGAGCCAACCAAAGTATATATCTCCATTTGACAGAACGCATAGTCTAAAACGTACGTGTCGGAATGCCGGTGGTTGTCCCCTATGAGCAGGAGTGTTTTCACATGTTGGTGCGAGCAGATCTGAAAGAGCACGCAATTTAAAAACTTATGTGTCAGAACACCGGGGGTCCTCCATGACGAACGCAAGTAATCTCGCGTGTTGGTGCGAGGGGTGAAACCGCACGAATGGTGTGAACACTGGCGAACTCTGGGGCTGTACAAATGGGGGGCCTAAGGCTAGCAATGGAAAGACAGATTTAAATAATAAAATGAGCGAGTAAGAGACGTCGCCCCGACCGTGTGACGACAGTCACATGACCCAGTGTAACAAATAAAATGCGACGCATGAGATCAAAGGGATCACAGACGAACGGTCACAATGGAAGGTGACTCAACAGCCGGAGAAGACGGTAGAAGACCCTGACAGGAGCAGGGCAAGGAAGAAGACCCAGACAGGAGCAGGGCGAGGAAGAAACTGCACCACACAAGGGGCAGGACAACAGAAGAAAACACAGGTGAGACTTGGTGTGCCCGACAATTAAAGGAGTAAATCATAGCCATGTGATAGTAATATATTGGGCAGAGAAATGCCGATATGATTTAGCCTCCTTCGCCTTTTGTATCCCTTGAAATAGAAAAAACGTGGATCATAATCAATAATACAGCCATAGAGGGTTCTGCATCATCATTGAAAGAGATAGAGGGAACCGTGAAGTCTTGACTGATAGAAGCCAACTTATTAAGACAAATAACCAGGGATTATCTCAGCCCAAATTCGAACGGCGGGGTAAGGTTAAAAAATATGATTGTGCATGCCTTTTAGAAATGAAATATGTAGCCAATTAGAAATTAGGTAGGAATAATTTAAGTTAGAACTCTGGTGAATAGTAGGAACGTAGCAAAAACTTGGAAAGAATGATGCCAGTTTTTTTACCCAATGGCTAAAAACAGAGAAGTCCAAGATATACCGCACAGAAGAGAAATCAAGACAGTAGTGGCACAATGGGAGAAAAAGCGGAATTATACTAATATTTAGCTGAAAAGATATTTGGTCACCTGAGACAAATTAGAACACTAGGTCAGTACGGCATGTATAAAGCAATCCATTATCTAACCGTAAAGGATAAAAGTAGGACACCAACGATGCATCTTCCATGTTTCTCATACAGGGGTGCACCCTAGTGATCGAATAGAGGTGTCGAGAAGCAGTGCCCCAACATAGTCGTGTAGAAGCGTGGCCACAACAACAGATGGGCCATAGACCGAAGTAACAGAAACAAGCAGATCGTCATAAAGGTAAAATGTTAAGATGAATTTCGATAGGCCCAATAGGTTTTGAAGCAGCTATGGTGTACTTCGGGAGATCAAGTTACAAAAAATCAAAAGTGACAAAAATCTTACTACGAATGAACTGATCATGCTAAGCCTGAACCGAGCCAGAAAGAGTAATGATGTCAAAACAGATGTATACATGGAGCTAGTCAAGTTAATGACGCCCTTCTGCTGCAATAATTCTAAAACAGCAGGCTATATGTAATAATAATTATAACCGGGAGATTAATCGAGTACTAAAATTCGAATTTCCCATACTTGCTTCCCACCGTTATCAGTTTGGTGGTTGGACCGGAAAAAGGCATTAATGGGATGCCAATTGAAGCTAATCCTTCGAGATAATTCAAAAAGAAGACAGACAATTGCACATTTCAATTGAATGTGGTACAAAAAAAACCCTGAAGAATTTCCTAGCTATAAGCGTATAAGTGTGTAAAGAATGAAACATGTCGGGTATGGTATGAATGTGGTATGAAAGATATAATGAGTGATATGAACACAGTCAAATGTTGTATGGACTGGAATGTGCTTCTCTAAGTGAGAGGAGAGCAGACAGCAGATCTGTATTGAGATACTACTTTGACAAATTGTTAATAGATTAGAGTACTACAAGATATTGAGGTGCAAACTTTGAATCAAATACAAATGTGAAAAGTGTTTTTTTAGAAAATGTTAAAATTGTGTAATATTCTAGCTGTGATAAAAAAAATTTTTTATAGAATTGTGACAAAAAATAAATAACTATTTTTGATATAAATTTGAGTGGTATCTGAACATTTAATGAGCATCAATCATGTACAAAAAGGGAAAACCTGAATGGTGTTGGAGAAGCAAGTGACCGTGTGAATATAGTGTATTGTCAAACAAGTGTTTTTGTAGAGGGCTGTTCACAAGAGGTCGGTGTAAACATTACCTCTGGTCTCTTAGGAGTGTTGCATGGCAAGAAGCGAGCAACGTAGGAGGAGAGGAGGAGGTGGAGACCCTGATGGCCTGGAAACTATTGATATCGGAGTTGTTTGGGCCAATACAAGGCCCGGCAGAACCTATGGAAGGGGAGACCCTACCACGAGATGCAGGAACGGAATTAGGACAGTAATAGGCTCGGTATGAGGGGAGGGATAAGGGAAGCAGTGAACAGAATTAAGCGATGTATAACAGCTATTGATATGCACACTGCAAGTTTGGTTTGTATTGTTTGTTTGTTGCATAACGAAAAACAATGAGGAGATCCCAATAAAACCACTCAGGAGTGAACTCCTACCTTGAATTTGGGAAAAACGCGCGTTTCGTAAAGGCAAGTGAAACACGCGTTTCCAGTTTCCAGGCAGCATCAGTTGCGACACTGATCCGGTACTCGCACGAAGACTAAGGATCATCTGTGCATTCAACACCCCGCCACGAGGAATAATCGCCCGGCTGGGACTTGGTTCTACATTTCACGATTCCTGTTGAAAGGAACCAAAGGAATAACACTAACTTCCTAGAAGAAAAATGCCCAATTAATGTGGACCTTTTCTATTTACTAAGGGAGCGTCTACACTAGGACGGACAGCTACTTCAACAATCAAAACTCGTTTTTAAATTAAAGTTTCTCGAACCAGAGAAGAACACAGACCAATTGCTTGATTACTCCATTTTATGTTCATGACTACTCCTGAAGAAAGTCCCACCGCTTGTCTTAGAGGACTGAAACACGTTGAGTTGGCAATCTAATAGTAAAATCAGACTGTTTTAAAACATCTAGAGATCCATCAAGATCAAAAACCTATATCAATTAAGGATTCATAGCAAAGGTTAAAAATTGAAAATTTAAATGGTTGTATTTACACATGCGTCTATCTTTTTAGAATAATTGTTAATGTTAATGTTAATGTTAAAGGTCATTTGTACCGCGCACTATCACCACCGGAGTGGTCCCCTGGCGCTTTGGCGGCTCTGAAAGAGGGAGGGAGGGGTGGGTTAGTGGGTGGAGGCTGGAAAAGTGCAAGATTGCAGTGATGTGCTGTTGGCAGCCTCAGCCCGGTGGTTCCGTCGGCTGGGCCTGGGGTGTATGTGGCCGGTAGTCGTCGTGTGCTGATGTGCGAGTCTATGTGTGTTTTTGTTTTGTTGTTGCAGTGTAGTGAAGTTCGTGCGGTTTGCTGTGCTGGAGGTTTGTGGTTGTGTTTGGTTTGGAGTTTGAGAGGTGTATGCAGAGAAGGAAGTTGTTAGTGGTATTGGTTAGTTGGCATCTCTATCCTGGATTGAGCCGGTTGGGCTCGTGTAATCTTACACGACGGGATGCCTGTACACCCTGTGCCTCAGGAGGTACGTGCTCTTTTTTTTTTCTCCATTCGAGGCCGTTTGAGGATTTAGCTGTCCCCTCTGCCCGCTCCCTTAATAACTTTGCATGCTCCTCACCCCCCCACATGACTAGCGCAGCTGCTAGTGTCCATACTTCCGTTTGTGTGGTGATTAGTTGTGTCTTGTCCGTTCCACAGCTCGTGGTACCTAGTTGTGGCTGTACGGGTGATGGGGGATGGTGAGGGTTGGCTGGAGTCGTTGCCTCCGTCTCCCTGGGTCTCGCAGGTGGACCCCTGTGTCAAGGTCCTTTTTGTTGAGTCATTTGTCTTATTGTTGTTTCGGTTTTAGTCTCTGGTTTTGAAGAGCCAGGTTTTTAGTAATTTTCTGAATTTGAGGTGATCTTTGGTGCTCCTTATTATTTTTGGGATGCTGTTCCAGGTTTTCGCGGCTAGGTGGTAGAAAGCGGTTCCTCCGAGTTTCTTCTTGATGTAAGGTTTTTGTTCCAGTCGGATTTCATTGGTTGACCTGAGCGGTCTCGTTGGCTTGTAGATTGTTATTTTCTTTTGTAGGAATTCTGCTCCTTGTCCGCTGATTGCCCTGTGCGTTATGCACATTGTTTTGAAGATGATGCGCTGTTTTACTGGGAGCCAGTGTAGTGTTTTTAGGGCCGGGGTGATGTGGTCTCTTCTGGATAGTTTGAGGAGTAGTCTGGCTGCTGTGTTTTGGATCCTTTGTAGCTTCTTCAGTAGGTATTCCGGTATACCGAGGTAGAGGCTGTTTGCATAGTCGATGCTTGACATGATGAGGCCGACGATGGTGAGTGTTTTGTGTGTGAAGGAGAGGAAAGGTAGTATTTTTCTTGCCGTGTGGAGGAGGAAGAAGCATTTGACTGTTGCGTTTATTTGCGGTTCTAAGGTTAGGGTGTTGTCCATCAGGACTCCCAGATTTTTTACTACCTTAGATGGTGATGGTGCAGATCCCATTTCCGTTGGCCACGGGATGGCGGTTTCCTTTTGTTGGTTTTTGGATATGATCATGATTTCGGTTTTACCTGGGTTGATTTTCAGGTTGTTGGCATTCATCCAGTTGAAGACTTCTTTTAGACAGTCGGTTAAGTTTGAATGATCGGCTTGGGTGTCTTCGATCTTGTAGATGATTTGAGTGTCGTCTGCGTAGTTGTAGCATTTGATGTTGTGTTTCTTGAAGATTCTGATTACTGGGGTTTGATAGATGTTGAAGTACAGTGGTGATAGCGAGGATCCTTGTGGTACTCCACAGTCGTTGACTCGTGGGGTAGATTTGAATGGTTTGATCCAGACGGTTTCAGTTCTGTCTGCTAGGAATGATTTAGTCCAGCGTAGCGCTGTGTCTGTTATGCCTATGTCTGCTAGTCTTTTGGTTAGGGTGTCATGGCTAACTGTGTCAAAGGCTGCAGAGAGGTCGAGCAGGATAAGGGCAGATGTTGTGTCGGAGTCTGCGTTTGTTTTTAGGTCATCCCAGATGGATAGTAGTGCTGTTTCTGTACCTCTTGTGGGTCTGAAGCCGACTTGAGCTTGGTCTAGCAGGTGGTGTTCTTCAGCGTATTCTTGGGTTAGTTTGTATACGTAGTTTTCGAGGAGTTTGGCTGGGTAGGGGATGTTGGAGATTGGTCTGTAGTTGGAGAGGTCGTCTACGTCCCCGCTTGTGTTTTTCAGAAGTGGTTTGATGAAAGCCGATTTGAAGATCCTTGGTACTGTTCCTGTTGCCAGTGATAGATTTAGAAGGTTTCTGAAGTATTCTGCTGGTGTTCCTTGTGCGAGGATTGATTTGTAGATGTCCGGGGGACAGGGATCCATCGGTGAACCCGCTTTCTTGCTGTGTTTTACCAGCATTGCGAATGCCTCTGCTGATATTTCGGGGTAGTTATTGAGTTTGTGCTGCGGTTCTGATTTGGGTTCGTTTGGTTGTATGTCGCTGCTAGTTGGTCTCTGTTGGATGGTTTGTCGGATGTCGTTGATTTTCTTTTTGAAGTGGTCTGCAAGATTGTTGCATAGTTTCTCCGAGGGGGTTGGGGTGTTGTCACAGCCTGGTGGGTTTCTCATTTCTTTAATGATACGGAACATTTCTTTTTGTGTGTTGGTGGCATTTGTGATTCTGTCATCAAAATGCCTTCTCTTTGCCTTTTGAATTTCCTTCTTGTATGCGCGAATTTGCTTCTGGAACATTGTTTTGTTGTCTGGGTTGTAATCTTTCCTCCATTCCATTTCCATCTTTTTGTTTTCTTTTTTCATGGTGCTTAGTAGTGGGGTAAACCATTTTGCTATTGCTCTCTTTTTTGATGGTGTGAATGGTTTTTCTGGGGCCATCTTGTCAATTGTATCTGCAATCCATTTGTGTAATATCTCAGCTTTCCCGTCTAGGTCAGCTAGGTCTAGTTCTGTTGTGCTTGAAACACTTATGCCATTGTTATATTTGTGTATATTTTAGAGTGTCTGTAAATGAATTTTATATGTATTATGTTTCCCTCACTAACGAGAGTTTTTTTTTTACCAAACAACCCATAATAAAGTTTATATTTTTTAATGTAATTTTGGGTGAATGAGTAGCTGTTGACAATCCACTCTCCTACCTTCTCTATACTTTACACGTTTGTTGCATAAACCAATAAAAATTGTTTACAAAAAGTGGTAAAGCAATTTATTAGAATTCATAAGACAAATACGTACATGAAAGATGATTCAATCGAGCCAATTGTGTGTGTAATTCTTCTTTGTATTTTCAAATGAAAGGAACAACGCGTTTCGGGATAAGTAGTTCCCTTCGTCAGGTGCAATTGATCTAGAATGAGCTGCATTACTTACTGTAATAGCATTTGATGTTTGTATCTGCTTAGATTCACATGATGTGCATGTAGTCTGACATCTAGTGGTAATTCCAGAGTATTGCAGCTGGTCTTTCGAGAATCGAAAGGGGGACGTCGACATGGGCATGGTGGTAACACTATCCCTAACGTGACGTGTAGTGACCCAAAATCCCTCATGCGTCGAGGTCCCTCTGGTTGGATTTTTTTCTGCCGTGAGGGAGCCTTATGACTATCGTGAATACAGAGAGGAGTAAGATGTCTATGTTCCTTCTATTCCGAGCGGGGAGGAAGGGTGAGCGCATGTGAATCTAAGACGATACATTCATCAGAAATGCTATTACAGTAAGTAATGCATGTCTTCTGATGCTTGTGACTCTGCATAGAATCACATGCTGTGCATAGACTAACAAGCAGTACCCAGAGATGGTTGTGGGATGTGTGAAGGAACAGTAATAAAGAGATGTCTTAGTACCGCTTGTCCCACTTGAGAATCAGACCTAGCGTGTTTCTAGGCAGTAGTGTTTTGGACTCAAGAGAAACATTTGCAATGAGTGCTATGGAAGTGTTATGCTTGAACTAAAATGGTGCTGGTGCGCAGTGTATTCTGGGAGCGCTCGGAGCCATGATGGCTATTTACTTCATGCCGCAGTGAAAAGCTGCACACATTTTGCTGAGTGTTAGATTCATGGTGCTGAGAAAAACATGCTTTCCAAACCTGGTATGCGGTCAAGGACATTTCTGCTGGGAAAGCTAACGTTGTTATGGTTTGGTACTGTTCTCCGCGGAGCGTGTTTTTAGAGGAGGGAGGCACTCTGCTCCTTGAGGGTAGCTCTCGATTGACCCAGCTGGCAACCGACGGCTGCTCATCAACTGCGCAAGTGCAATTTTCAGAAGGTTCGAGAATTGACTCCCCTTTGTGGAGTGTGTATATATGCGGAAACCCGGAGGTGGTCAGGTGAGACTTCAGCCGGAGAAGGACGCTTTCGTCCGGCACTCCTGTGAGCTGTGGTGCTCTCGGCCTGGCTGTTCCCGGGGTCTTCCAGCCGCTTCTGGGCGAGATGAGGAATCCTGTTACGCTCACGGTGATGTATTTCCTTTTGAATTCTTTGCTTCTTTTGTGATTTATGTCTATATTACTTCTGTGAGTCATTTCTATGTTATTATTGGTTGCTTCTAAGCTTTGAATAAATAGCCGTATAAGAGCTGATTATCTTATAAGAGTGCGTGGTTGTGAGTTATTACGTCTGTCTACGTTCAAAGCATTTGCTCTGTAATTGCATTGGTGATCTAGGTTTTTCCGTGCACTCTGGGGAGAGCAATACATTTTTGGCGTCACAAACACGATACTTGTGATGAGTTGTTCTGAGTATTCAAGAATCTGTTGGAACGTAGATCGGATTCGGTTGTCTTGTAAGTGAGGTTTTTGAGTAGTGAAGTTTTTTCCTTTGCCAGTGTGAGTGTGCCTGTGGGAGTGAGCGTGGAGAGAAAAAATATATAGATACGAGGTTTTGTTTTGTTTGCGATAATGAGTAGTTTGTTCAGGAAGAAGAGCGTTACCGCTGGCGGTGACTGTTCTAATGTTGTTATTCCAGGCTGGACTAAGTCCATATAAGTTGGCCCAGGTGTGGGCATGTGGTGTAGGTCTAAGTGAAACATGGGATCAAGGATTGGGAGATGCCGATCCGGCTGATGTAATGGCATGCTTGCAACAAGTCCTAGTAGAACGTGGCAAAGAATGCGCGGCATTAGGTAGGCGAGGTTGGGTTCTTTTGCATGCTTATAGGAAAATACATCAAATGAAGGTGGAAATGAAAAATGAGGTTTTGCGATTAGAAAGAGAGCTAGCTGCAGAACGGCAGACTGCGTTAATGCAGCAAATTCAAATGAAACTGTTTAAAGATGAGGCTGACATATCAGGCGGTGGCCGAGAGGGCAGCAGTCAGAGTAGCCCGGTATAAGTATAGGAAAAGAAGGGGAGGGGTCAACAAAAGAGGTGGCAACTGTAATCGCTACCGCTGGTGTGGACTGGGATCGGATAAGTGGGATGGTGATATTTTTGATTCAACCAGTCTAGAAAGTAGTTCTGCAAATGAGTCTGAGCCCAAAATGGAAGTGAAACAGAAAACCAGTTAGAAGACGGCGAGCCGGACCCCACCCGCAGAATCCTGCTGGCGGAATGGTGGATTTAACCACGCTGGAGGATTACACACAACAGGAGGTTGGGAAATTATTACCCGTTTGAGGCAAAAATCAGGGGAAGCTTTATTGACGTGGATGGTGAGATTACTCGATGGGGGTGCTGCAGGGTTTTTTGGTAGATTCTACGGATTCACCGCGGTTTTTACCACTGTCAATTGACACCAATGTACAGGAGGTCTTAAGGGCAGGACCGCCCCCTGATGCAATTGGTCAAGATATTCAGGTGTCTTTGTTGCACCTGCTAGCCCAAGCATGTAACCGTAAATACCCTATTACCACAGATTGGCCTAGTGAAGAAATGAAGTGGTATACGTTGAGAGAAGCAATTCAAAAAGTCAGGGAGCATGCTATGAAAGAGGCTATTCACAGAGATGCTCCTGATCACATGGGAGCCGTGCTGCTCTCAGTTTCAACTCGAAACATGGTGATTAGAACTGCGCCACCCGCATACAAAAGTATCATTATGACTTTGCTCGTAGGTATGACGGGCAAAGCTACTGATGAGGTAGCAGATGCCATTCGGCAACTTGCAGATTTGGGGGAGTGGGATAAGAGCGAGAGCAAGCCACGGGAGAGAGGGGCGTAGTGAGAGAATAACCGAAGGCAGGCGGCAAGATAGTAGAGACTCCCGAGTGTCCCGAAAAGACATGTTTTTGGCTTTGTTAAAAGATGGTGTGCCACACGAAGAAATTGATGACATTGAAACCAGAGTAATGTATGAAATATACAAAAAACGAGGACTTGCAGCCAAAGAGCGCAATAAACAGGTTAAGAAACAAGTAGTCACCATGCCACAGGGGGACACCCCACCTTCTGCTCCCCCTGCGGAAGAACAAGACGAAGGGTCTATGGGGACACCTTCCCCGTACTAGCCAACATGCGCTGATTTGAGAAAGATGGTGAGTGCGATGTCAGAGGCGGAGTCGAGTCACACTCATTCGAAGTTTGACTAGGGCTTCGGCCAAGCTCTGGCAGCGCCTGCCCGCATAAAAGTGGATAGGCGGCCTCATGTTGATAAGATTTTTTTGGGGGCCAGGAAATACACAAGAGGTGCGAGCATTGATAGACACCGGGGCGGAGGCCTCTTTGATTCATGGTAATCCCACACGATTTAAAGGCAAACAGTTTACTATTACAGGTCTAGGGGGAAAGGAGACCCCCGCAGTACAAACGAAAGTGGAGATGAAAATAGGCAATTTGAATAGGCAGAAATACCAAGTGTTGATTGTCCCGATACCTGAATATAATTGGCTTTGACATTTTGGAAGGGTTAACCTTGGGACTTGGCGGTAAAACGTACCAGTTTGGGGTGAGTGCATTGATCTGTACACCCATTACCGTAGGCAAATTGAAGATGCCCCCAGTGCAAGTGCCAGTGGCAACCAAGCGGGTAGCAATGAAACCATATCGCATTCCTGGGGGGATGGGGGGCACAAGGAAGTTTCAGACACCATCAAAGAGTACGTGGAGGCGGGTGTATTACGCCCTATTACCATCGCATGGAACAATCCTCTCTGGCCTATTAAAAATGGAGATGGGTCGTGGAGGATGACGGTGGATTACAGGGAGTTGAATAAACACACTCCTCCCTTAGTGCCCGCAGTCCCAGATGCCATTACCTTGATTGAGAATGTCCAAAAGTTTGAGGGGGCTTGGTATGCAATGATCGATTTAGCCAATGCATTTTTCTCCGTGCCAATTGTCAAGAACAGTTTGCATTTTCGTGGAGTGGACGTCCGTAAACTTTCACAAGGCTACGGTACATACACAGCCCGACTGTCACCGGCTGGTGGCAGAGCACTTATACAAGATACCATGTAAACCCGACATACAAATCTCTCATTACATTGATGATATTTTGATCCAGGGCAAGGATGAGCACAGTGTGCAAAGCCAGTTAGATGTCATAATGGAAGGATTGAAGAAGGAAGGGTGGGAGATTAACCCGAGTAAAATTCAAGGTCCAGCTGAAACAGTGATATTCCTAGGGATTCAGTGGCATCCTGGGCATAGAGAAATGGTGGCAAAAGCCTGTTGAGTTTGAGAAGCAATTGCTGGCGTGTTATTGGGCCCTTGTTGATACCGAGCAGATGACGGTGGGCCATGATGTATTCATGAGACCAGAAATACCAATCATGCAATGGGTACTGAGCTCTCCTAAAACGCATAGAATAGGACATGCTCAAGAAGCCAGCATAATTAAGTGGAAATGGTATAATCAAGACAGAGCCAAATTGGGAAACGGTGGAGTGGCAAAATTACATGAGCAAGTAGCCAACATACCGCCCTCAGATTACATACCACCGGAAGTGCCTGAAAAACGTGAATCTCCCGTGAAATGGGGAGTAACTTACAACGATTTGACCGTGGAGCAAACAGAGCATGCTTGGTTCATGGATGGTTCAGCTCGATATGTGGGAACTGAGCGGTACTGGAAAGCAGTGTCGTACAATCCCAAAACAAAAAAGATGTTGACAACAACAGGGAAAGGGAAGAGCAGTCAGTTTGCAGAGCTTTACGCAGTTTACCAAGCATTGAAACAAGAGACCCCTGGTCAATGTTATGTGTACACAGACTTATGGTCAGTGGCGAATGGATTGGCAGTGTGGTTGCCAACTTGGCAAAAGAATGGGTGGAAGATTCATTCAAAAGAGTTGTGGGGAAAAGAACTGTGGCAAGATATTGCAGAAATGTTATTACAAAGTGAAGTCACTGTATATCATGTGGACACGCATTGTGCCACAGACTCATTAGAACGTTGGTTTAATTCTGTTGCAGACGAGCACACCAAGATTTCATCTGTGGATGCAGAGGCTCAGGAAGATGATTTGGAGGGTTTGGCCAAATGGGCCCATCAGAAATGTGGGCACCTTGGAGAAAAGGCTACTATCAGGTGGGCACAAGCTCGAGGAATCAGTCTTCCTTTAGAAGTAGTGAAAACAATCATTTTGCAATGTCCAGTGTGCCAACACCAACTGCATAGACCTATCCCTCAAATTGTTCGAGGCACATTGAGAAGAGGAACATTACCAGGTCAGATTTGGCAAATTGATTATATTGGTACTATGCCAATCAGTAGAGGTTATCAGTATGCATGCACTATTGTGGATACATACTCAGGATATTTGATAGTTTTGCCGTGCAAACGTGCAACACAACTGAACACCATCAGGTTGTTAGATCAGATCGTACTACATTATGGAGTGCCTTTGCAGATTCAAAGTGACAATGGGTCACATTTCAAAGGCAAATTAATCCAGGGGTTTTGTCAGGAAAAGAGCACCGAGTGGCTGTACCACGTGCCCTATTACCCAGCTGCTGCAGGGTTAATTGAACAAATGAATGGGTTATTGAAAGAACAGTTGCGCAAATCTGGAGACGGCAGTTTGGCAAGCTGGCGTGATCGTGTGTTTGATGCGGTGCAAGTATTAAACAATAGGCCTGTGTATGAACATGAAACTCCTTTGATGCGATTAATGACTCCTACTTTACAGGTTCAACCCAATTCAGACAGAGAAACACTATTGTACTGGGAAATTACTCCAGGTTCTTTAGCTCCCTATCAAGCAACTCCAGAGTCACCAGGGGTAGACTTGCATTCCCATGAAGAAATCAGATTAGACCCAAGAGGGATAGTTGTAATTGAAACAGGGATTGGAGTACAAATTCCCCCAGAGCATATGGGATGGATTGCCCCTAGATCTGGCCTAGCATTGAAGGGAGTTCAAGTGTTGGGAGGGGTAATTGATGCTGATTACCAAGGCGAGATTAAAGTCATCCTAATGAATAGTGGGGACCAATTGTTATCAATCCACAAGGGTGATCGAGTGGCCCAATTGATCATTATTCCCAATAAATTGTCCATGATTAAGAAAGGGGAGCCTCCTACAGTGTTAACTACCCGTGGGGACCGCGGTTTTGGCTCTTCAGACAGTATGGTACTGGGTGCAAAGGTGTGGGTGGAAAAGCCAAGTGGCCCACCATTCCCCGCAGATGTCATTGCATCAGGCAAAGATCAAGTAGTTTTAGTTATGGAGCCTGGTAGAAAGAAATGGCAATATGTACCCGCAGACAAATGTTACCTGAGAGAGTGATGTGCAACATTGATATCTCTTTTCTGGGTTTGCCTTGTAGATCCTGTGTCTGGCTGGTGTAATTGTGGTACTAAATGGACTCCATTTGGGAGAGTTCAACAGTCTGCTGTTACCAACGAAAAATGTCATCTGTGCCAGTGATCAAGGGGATACTGATAGTGATGAATAATGTTGTCCCAAAGCAGCCTTATGCCGATGCCGAAACGCCAGCCAGACCGAAGACATGGATTCGTGAAATGCTCAAACACATCAGGAGCAAGTGAAAACAACCTTGATGCCAGTCATGCGAGACGTATTTTCAGGAAGGCGAAAACATTCTCCTATGATCACCCAGACGGAGAATATGTGGATATATCTGGCACAGCAAGTATGTCTTACTGATGTGCCCAATGCTGAAGCGTTATTCACTACGTGTTTAGTAGCAGTGCCGATGCTTGTTCTGGTTTTAAAGCATATCTTCGGCGTCTCACACAATGATTCTTTGGTTCAAGACACTGATATTAGGCAATCTTTTTCCGTTTATGAATTGTGTAGGTTCTGCCAAGAGACCGATCGTAAATGGAGAAATTTGACACGCGTTATTACTTATAATATAACCCAAGGTGATGTATGTTATTTTATGACCTGCAACGCACAAGAAATTGGCAAATGCCAACAGATCGATTTAACCAACAAGCACAATCATACAATGTTTGATAGACTATGTTTGCGGGTGCCACGAAAATGCACCAGTGTAAATAATACTGTCTTGTAATCATACAGTGAAAACTGCCAGTCATTTGTATCCTGTGACACTTCCAACAGGATGGCTCTTTTCATGTGGTAACATCACATATACTTATATTCCAGCTAACATTTCTGGAGGTCCACATGCTTTAACTCGATTAGGACCAATGATGTTTCCTTTACACCCTGCAATAACTCGAGGTAAAAGGTCAACTTTCAAATCTCTAGGTCTATCTCTTGATTGTGATTCATATGTACACTTGTTATCAGAAGCTGAGGTTCTAGCATTAACCCTTTCATTAGTGGGAGTTTGGGGTTTAGCTGCTGCAGGTTACAAATCTGATGAAATTAGCATGTTTAGTAGTCAAAAGCCTTAATCATACTTCTCTGGCATTAGAAGAATTACTCCTCGATAGTCAAGTTATTAGAAAAGCAACTTTGCAGAACAGAGCTGCTGTTGATTATCTATTACTAAAGCATAATTTAGGGTGCAACGCATTTGAAGGTATGTGTTTCAATTTAAGTGACCATTCACGATCTACTGAAAGTCATATTCGAGGTTTGAGGGATCTCATTCCTCAAATGTCTCAAGATCGTACTGGGAATTGGTGGGATTGGTTATTTTCATGGATACCTGATATTGGGGGTACACTATGTTATGCTTTTGCTTGTATTTTTATTATATTGTCTATCATAATAGCTTGTTGTTGTTGTATTCAATGTATTGCCAATTTAGTTTTAATGTTTCGTAAGTTTCAGAGACCGGCTCCTTTGCCACCGGGCTATGGAAGGTAAATATCCAAGGGTGGAATTGTTATGCTTGAACTAAAATGGCGCTGGTGCACAGTGTATTCTGGGAGCGCTCGGAGCCATGATGGATATTTACTTCATGCCGCAGTGAAAAGCTGCACACATTTTGCTGATTGTTAGATTCATGGTGCTGAGAAAAACATGCTTTCCAAACCTGGTATGCGGTCAAGGACATTTCTGCTGGGAAAGCGAACGTTGTTATGGTTTGATACTGTTCTCCGCGGAGCGTGTTTTTAGAGGAGGAAGGCACTCTGCTCCTTGAGGGTAGCTCTCGATTGACCCAGCTGGCAACCGACGGCTGCTCATCAACTGCGCAAGTGCAATTTCCAGAAGGTTCGAGAATTGACTCCCCTTTGTGGAGTGTATATATGCGGAAACCCGCAGGTGGTCAGGTGAGACTTCAGCCGGAGAGGACGCTTACGTCCGGCACTCCTGTGAGCTGTGGTGCTCTCGGCCTGGCTGTTCCCGAGGTCTCACAGCCGCTTCTGGGTGAGATGAGGAATCCTGTTATGTTCACGGTGATGTATTTCCTTTTGAATTCTTTGCTTCTTTTGTGATTTATGTCTATATTACTTCTGTGAGCCATTTCTATGTTATTATTGGTTGCTTCTAAGCTTGGAATAAATAGCCGTATAAGAGCTGATTATCTTCTAAGAGTATGTGGTTGTGAGTTATTGCATCTGTCTGCGTTCAAAGTATTTGCTCTGTAATTGCATTGGTGATTTATGTTTTTCCGTGCACTCTGGGGAGGGCAATACAGGAAGCCCCGGTGCCCAGAGTAGAGTGTGCTCTAGGCTTAAAGGGCAGATCTCTCTTGGCAAGAGTGAAGCACAGTGTCATGCAGTTTACAATCCACCTTGAGATGGCCAATTTTCGAGACAGGGCCCCCTTCTCTACCAGTTGCCACTGAAAGAAAAACTGGTTTGTTTTTCTTAGTGGTTTTGTTTTTTCCAGATAATATAGGACTGCTTTCCTCACATCAAGTGTGTGGAGGCTTCTTTCTGCCACGTTAGTGGCGTTCTGGAAGAAGGTGGGTAGTTATATTGAGGAATTGTGACAAATGGGTCTTGGACTGAACGTGCCTGCAGTTCACTAACTCTTCTTATTGAAGTGACTGCCAGCAGGAAGGCAGTCTTGTAAGCAAGTGCTTTAAGGCTAGCCTCATCCATAGGTTCAAAGTGAGGTCCCATCCGTCTAGTCAATACCACATTCAGGTCCCATCCGGGAGCTGGGTTTCAAATAGGGGGATGGAGTCTTTTAACCCCTTCCATAAAAGCCTGTATTACTGGGATTTTCCACCACAAAACCTTTTTCTGGGATGTAGTGGAAGCTGAAAGTGCAGCTAAGTGGACCTTCAAGGAATTAAAAACCAGACCCAAGTCTAGTAGGTGAGTCAGGTACAAGACAATATGTGACTGTGAGCAGTCTATGGGATTGATGCTCTTGCAATTGCGCCAGATGACGAAGCACTTCCATTTGTTGGAGAAGCAATGTCCGGTGCTAGGCTTTCTTGCTTCTCCAAGTATGTTCATGCACCTTTGAGGAAGCTGGAGGTGTCTGAACTCTGACTTCAGGAGCCAGGCCGCCAAGTTGAGAGTTTGCATGTATGGATGTAGCGTTTCCCCATTGTCTTGTGATAGCATGTTGTATGGGCATGGTAGTTTCCTCGCAGGGGAGACCGACATTGCCATGAGATGAGAACCAGGGTTGGCGGGCCTACATAGGGGCCACCAGAATCTTCGTGACTGGTCCCGGGTGCATTTCGTACACTATCTTGTTGAGTAGGAGAGTTGGGGGGTGAGGGGTGGCTGGAGGGGAAGCAAACAAATTCCCATGACCATGTTATCCAGAGACCATTCCCCTTGGAGTGGTTCTGCGGTTAACAGGAGGCGTAATCTGGGCATTGTGAGTCTCCAGAGTTGCGAACAAGTCGTTCTCTTGGAAGCCCCATTGTGCGAAGACGTTAGAGACAATGTCTCCATGTAATCGCCATTCGTACTCTGTGGGTAGCGGAAAGTCTCTGCTGAGCACGTCTGCCAGAAGATTGAGTTCCCCTGGAATGTGTTGAGACAGGAGGAACACCTGTGTTTGAGAGCCAACTTCCAAATTTTCTGAGACAGTTTGGATAGCCCTGGACAGTGCGTGCCCCCCCCACCCCTTTGTTCAGGTAATACACGGCCGTTGTGATGTCCGCGAGGACCAGTACTGTCTTTCCCTGTAAATGTATCTGAAAAGCCTCAGGGCTGTGAACACTGCTAACAATTCCAACAGGTTTATGTGGTTGGATGCTACTGCTGGGGACCAAACGCTGTGTGCCGTGTGATGAAGGCAGTGAGCCCCTTCACCCGGTGAGGGATGCGTCTCTGGTGGGAGTGGCTTCTACTGCAGGGGTGGTGAAGGTTTTCCCCTGCAAGAGGTTTTCCCTTGACCACGGCAGAGAGAACGAGGACTGCCGAGACAACCACTAGATCATCCCATTGTCCGCTGGCCTGACACTATTGGCTGGAGAGCCACTCTTGTATGGGGTGCATGTGCAAACGTGCTGTGTGGAACTAGATAAATGCAGGAGGCCATCATCCCTAACAGTCACATGGATTTGCGTACGGTCACCTCGTGATTGGCTAGATAGTGAGGGATCTGGAACAGCATGTTTTGAACCCTCTCGTTGGAGGGGAAGACGAGGCCGTCCTTGGTCCGAATTAGAACCCCCAGAAATGACTTGATTTAGCTGAGGGCTGGACTTTTTCTCGTCGATCGAGAATCCCAGACTGAAGAGGATATCTACAGTTTTCTGGGTATTTGATAGGCATGTCCCGTACAAATTCCCTGTTATTAGCCAGTCGTCGAGGTAAGGATAGACTGTCTGCACAGGTGAGCTGCTACTACCGCCAGTACCTTCGTAAACAATCTTGGGGCTGAGGCAATGCCGAAGGGGAGGACCTTGAACTGATAGTGCTTGTCCTCGATCATGAACCTTAAGTATTTTCTGTGCGTTAGCAACATTGAAATATGAAAGTATGCATCTTTCATGTCCAATGTTGCCATGTAATCCCTCTGTGTTAGCGGTGGGATTACTTCCTGCAATGTTGTCATTCTGAACTTTTGTGGCGTGACAAACTTGTTCGCTGGGTGCAAGTCTAACACAGGGCACATGGTGAGATCCTTTTTGGGTACAAGGAAGTACACTGAATAAATACCCTTGTTTACCTGTAGAAAGGGGACAGGTTCGATGGCGCCCTTTTCTTGTAGGATCTCCACCTCGTGTAGCAGAATCTTCAGGTGTTCTGGTGATAGGTGTCTGGATGTTGGTGGATGGTATCAATGTGGTCGGCTGAACTCAAACAATAACCGTGGGCGACAGTCTTGAGCACCCACTGGTCTGAAGTGACCCCCTCCCATGCGCGAAGGAAAGATGTTATTCGTCCCCCTACTGGGCAGGCATAGGAAGGGACCCGGACTGGTGAGTCATTTTTGAGCGGAGGCCGGGGAGCCTCTTGGGGAGGAGTTCCTACCACTGCCTTTGCCTCTTAGCTGACCTCGGTTGGTATTGTCCTGTAGCAGTTGTGCCCTCCCTTTCCTATTTTCCTATACTGTTGTTGGGGGGGGGAAGGGGGACGTGAAGGATTACCTCCCCAAAGGAAAAAGAGTTATCCTCCTTGCTGTTGGTAGGGTCTTTCTGTAATTTGATTTACGGACTCGAGAGCCCCATGTTCCTTCTTTGCTGTTTCTAAGGCATCATCTACCGCCTTCCCAAACAAATCAGCCTCCTCCACTGGTTCGCTTATAAGGGATGCCTGTGTCCCGGGCTTAAAGCTGAATTTATAAGCCAGGCGTGCCTCTTAAGAAGGCTATCCTGGGCCAGGGCCAGCCAGCTGTTTCTGCTGCATTCAAGGTGTTCTTAAGGATATTTTGGTTGGGTTGTCTCCCTTCCGATACAACCGCCAGCAGGCGTGATCGTACCAGTTCCGGAACTTCTTGTAGGCCCTCCTGAAGTAAGTATCATTGTACGTCATTATAACTTGCCAGCAGTGTAATGTTAGCAATCCTGGTGGAATATGCGTCTGACTTAGTGATGCGCTTTCCGACAGTGTTTAATTTTTTCCAGTCCTCATATGGTAGTGCCTCTGACGTGGACAACGGCACTCCGGCCCTCATTCTGGTAGTACTGTCTACAAGGGAGTCTGGATTGGCATGGCCCCAGATGTACAGCAGGTCTGAAGAGAAGGGGCAAAAAAGCTTCTCTAGCCGAGGGTTGACCGCTCTTTTAAGAGATGGGGATAACAATGAGGGTGCAAGGCGCTTTTTGATAGTTAAGCAGTGGTATTGCATGACTTGTGTGTTTTTTTTTTCTTTCAAGATATCTTCCACAAAGTCTGTGTCCTGTACTGCCTCTTGTGTGTCAATTTCAAATGGTCTGCCGCCCTCTTTAGGATTGCGTTGAAGACCATTTGGCCATCAATGTGTGAGGCTTGCCTCAGAGGAGGCGAGCAGGGAGGGTTTTAGTGGGGGAAAGCCATGGTGCTTCCCCTGCCGGCTGTTCCTGACCCCAGCCTGGGCACTGGTCTGGTGTCTCTTCACAAGGATTTTCTTCCTGACCGTAGTTCTGAGAATTCTAAAACCTCTTCCTGGGGTAATGTACTGGAAAGTTTTTGTACCTTTGAAAGAGTGGCAGGAATAATCCTCCCTAGGTCTTTTTGGGGTAATACATTTCTCAAAGAAGTCAACAAACTTTGAAAGTTTTTCCATATATCCTTCAAACCTAACTCTGGACCATAGAGATGAAACAGAGGTCTGGCGGTGAGTGGAGGGGCAGGTCTCTTCAGGAGGACAGGGGTCCCTAGGAGGTCGAGATTTGTCAGTCATAGCCTTGGGGAGGGGCTGTGACCCTTCTGAATATTCCCCGACGTTTGGACGAGTCTTTAGACTTATTCGCTGCCGAAACAATGGCCGCAAGACTCTCGCGTAGCTCTTTGTTCGAGGTTTGCGGCGCCACCGAAACCCTTGGCGCCTCAGAGCTTGTGTTTGGTGCCGACGCCCTTATGGCTGGAATGCCCAGATGCATGCGGGGAGGGCGGCTGATCATGAGGCTCAGTGGGTGCCGTCAAAACTATCGACTGGCCCCTTGGTGTCTGTAGCTTCCTCGACGAATCTGTTGAGGGAGCTTGTGGGGTTGTGTGCTTCTCTTTTTGTGCTGTGGGTGTGCCGCTGTTGCCGGGATGTTATCTCCCCATAGCAGCACCGGTGGCCTGCCTGCCAGGGCCGGCAACAGCCACTTCGGAACCTGATGGTTCCGCGGAGAGGTCAATGGCCTCCACATCGGAGCCATGGCTGCCACTTAAATCTTCGTCACTCGAGGAGGCGGCGGGGGTACCACTCACGGCCTGCATGGCGTAGCCCGCTCACTGCTTCGTCCATCTATCTTTTAGCGTCTTTGGAGGTAAAAATCGGCAAGACTTGCAGGACTGCTAGTCGTGATCACGAGGCAGACACTTGTTACACCTTTGGTGATAGTCCTTCCACGGGTATTTGCCGTTGCAGAACAGGCAAAGCTTACAGGAAATGCATTCTACAAAGAATCAAACCCAGGGCCCCACTCTCCCTACTGTACAGGCCGCGATCGACCGAAGCACCAGCCGGCGAAGTCTGTAGTCTTCGGCATAGGTCCAGAAGTAGTCAATGTTGAAAGGATAAAGACTAAATGACCGACGCACAAGGGATTTTGGGTACACTACACGTCACGTTCGGGTTAGTGTTACAAGCACGTCCATGTCGACGTCCCCTTTCGATTCTCGAAAGACAAGATGCAATACTCCGCGATTACCACTAGGTCGGACGATATGCACAGCATGCGATTCAAGCAGATTCACAAGCATCAGAAACAACATAATACACAATTAATCTTGGTTTTTACAGTAAGAGTGGTTTTTCATATTTTACATCATACTGCATCCAATACCTAAAGACAAGGATACCTCTACTGTACATCTCGGAATTCTCTAGACAGAGTCTGCATCTGAGAAGGATTATACCAAATAATGGGAAACATCTACACCACGATCCCCTTCTTCAAAAGCTCTTGCCAAAACCTCCCACGATGGCCTACAAAAGGGGTAGAAGTCTTACTCATTAAAGCTGAGAAGAGTCCACTAGACAAACCGAGGACACAGTCTACGCGGAAGAAAGGAGCGTTTCCATGTCTCCAGTGTACCAACTGTAGCCATGTGATCAAAGTAAATTCCATTCAACATCCCCACACTGGCCAGAAGATATCTCTAAGATTTTGCCATCTGTAATAGCACAGGTTTTATCTAGGCTATAAAATGCCCATGTGGATTACTGTACATGAGACAGACTAACAGAACAGCCAAGGAAAGATGGCTTGAACACAAATCCAACATAAGAACACAAAATAACAAATCACCGGTTGCAAGACATTTTAAAGATCACAGACAATACATCTCAGATCAGATTGGTTATACTGGAAGTGGTGCACATCCCATCTAAGCGGGGCAATAAGTCCAAGAAACTTGCACAAAGAGAAATGCGCTGGATCCACTTGTTGAAAACAGTGCATCCAAGAGGCATGCACGAGGAGTTCAACCTACAATGCTTCCTATGAAAAAACCAACTCTACCCTGCCTCCAATTTGAACAACAACTGTCATTTGCATTGTTCTATAATTTGCAAAGCTTCTGTATGGTTTTCTGGTCCATTACTCTGCTAACATAACAGTATCGTTCTATTGTCTGTGTTGTACTTTTTATTATATATTAGATATACTTCAGCATTATGCTCTTTTGTTTGTTTATTTATTTGGTAATGCGCGCCAAACCCTTAGGCAGCTGGGTGCAACAGGTACAAGAATACTATTGGTTAATTAGCTTTGAGATGAAGGGCGCTAGGTCTCTTGCAGCATCTTTGATTATTTGTGCGGGACAGTTGTCGCCCTGACAGTTAGATGGTTTCAGAGAGATGATTTTCTCGGTTTCCTGGATGGAGACTTTAGAAGGGTGTCGTGGTACTAGTCTCTTTAATAGTGGTAGTGAGTTGTGTCTCAGTAGGTAAAAGGGAGGCTTTTTTGTTGCCAGTTTGGATTTGGAGTGAGGTTATTTTGTTGGTCAGGGCATTCTGAATGCTGGTGCACCATTGTTTTTCCTTAGGTGCATTATCTATGGGGGAATAGGGGATTCCAATTCCCGGAGGATCAAGAAAAGTTCCTTAGTATTGGAGCTGGCCTTGGATATTGTTTCATTGAAAAGGTATTTTTTTTAATGCAAATTATTTCTTTTGTAGTTATTTGCGAAATTGGTCAGTTGTATTTTATTTTTGTCAGAGGGAGAGTGTCCCCATAAGGATTGTAATTTCCTTTTTTGAAGTCTTAGTTCTTTGAGGTAGGTTGTAAACCAGGCATTAAGGTGGTCCTTCGGTTTATTTTTTTGCAGTTTAACTGGCGGAATGATATCTAGGGCCTTTGTCATGGTATTGTTAAAAGCCTGAAGGAGGAAGTTGGGGTCGGAATTACTTGTTAGAGAGTTGAGGGATGGAAGGAGGTGTGGTAGAAGTTTATCTGACGTGATTTTTTTTTCCAAATAAATTTAAAGTGAATTAGATATTTACTAGTGCCATTATTTTGTGTTCACTTAACATATTTAGTAAATACATCCCTAATACAGGATTTAACACATTATCCAACTATTTTTAGTCCTCTCTTACCGTTAACCAATAATCGTTTAGTTGGAGAGTTGCATTTTACGCTCTCTTTACCTACCTTTGTATTCTATCTGCACTGCATGAACTCCAAGAACCATTTGCTACACATGTCAGTTACATCCTAGATCCGCCCCGTTCCACAGGAGGAAAGCATTGTATAAGCTTCCCACATGTGTTGCACATTACCTTCCCTACACTTACATCATTCACCATGGGTGTCTATTCCTTACATAACATCTTACTTCCTAACTGTTCTAGTTTATTTCGTTCGACGTTCTAGTCCTCTTTCGATATCATCTTCTTCTATTAATCCGCACAGTTGCCATAGTTTCACAACTTGAACTGTGGTTGTGCGTCGACTGCTTGCCTTACGCTGCTGTATTTTCATTCCGTGACTGGAAACAGTAAGTTTAAGGTTTAGATATATGCGCATTGATCCATAGATCTTGTACTTATACTCTTGCCAGTGTTCTATCTCTTGTGAGATAAACTTGATTCACTTACAATAGTAATCTGTTGCAGCACGCACACCGCTGACGCTGCCATTGTCAGATTTACCCATCGAGCGACAAACTAATGTCTTTTTTGATGATTTGAGACTTCCAGTCATAATTTACGTGTAGTTTTACTACTGGGTAAACACCACTCTTTCTTTATAAACTGTAGCTGGCACACGTCTCTTGCTTGATCTCCTGCATACCGTTTTTTTTATCTTCCATTTCTGCACAGAGGTCTACCGAGGAGATAGTCTTATCCTATGTGACCTACTAAGATCGAAACTTCTCGGATATTACCAGAGGTAACTGCTTACACATTTAGGCCCGAATATACTCCACTCTCAAAAAGGTGACCAGGCCTTTCACCATTTCTTTTTAATCATCCTGATATTTCTTTGACTACTATTTCACTATCAAACAATGCAGATACTACGACTATTACATCAGTGGTTTTCCCAAATGCATGAACTAGTGAGTTGCCATGGAGTTCGAGTGAACGTTTCTTTTTTTTATTTATTCGCGTGCATGACTAATATTTGTTCAACTCATTTTCATGATCCTTTCAGCCACCACTACTTCTCTCATCTCTAACCGGTGTGTCGCCAGTGATCTCTGCCTTAATGCCAGTAAGACCGAGATTCTCCTCATCGGCACACCTGCTCCCTCCTTTCCCGTCATACTCTGGCCGGCCTCTCTTGGCCCTCTTCCTGCTCCCATCTGTGAGGCTAAAAACCTCAGGGTCATCTTCGACTCACACACTCGCCTTCTCTCCTTACATCTCTGAAGTCTCCAAGACGTCACACTACCAGCTGCACCTCCTCAGATGCATTCTTCCTTTCCTCTCCTTCCCCCAGAAGCTCACGGTCTCCAGACCTCTGGTTCTCTCTAGGCTGGACTACTGCAACAGCCTCTTTCTAAACCTGCCTGCCTCTACTCTCCACCCTCTCCAACTCATCCAAAACAGGACTGCGAGACTGGTCCTTGACCTGATGCCCAAGGACCGTATCTCTCCAGGACTGAAATCTCTGCACTTGCTCCCAGTGGCAGCGAGGATTAAGTTCAAAACCCTCTGCATTGTCCATAAGGCCTTCTGGGGCAGGGGCCCTCAATACCTTCAACGCTCTCTTCCTAAATATCTGTCTTCTGGAGCTTATCGCTCAACCACCTCCAACTCCCTCAGGGTCAGTCTGTTCTCCAAGCAACGAGATGGTGGTAGATCTCTTTCTTCTGCTGAGGCCTCCCTCTGGAACAGCCTCCTTGGCCCTCTGAAACTTGAGGAGAGCCATCTCTGGAAGCACCTCAAGACCTTCCTCTTTGCTTCTGTTTTCTCTCCTCTGCTCCCCTGCTGATCTCCTGGTTGAAACTGAAACTGCACTGGTTTACCTGGCTACCCTCTGATCTCGGGTCCAGGCCCCCTCCCCTCCAGTTGCACACCTGCACTACACCCCTGGCAACCATTGCACTCGGGGACTGTTCTGTATCCCTACAGCTCCCTGCCAGCACTTGACACCCGTTGTCTGCGCCTACCCTTGCACTTGCCACCAGCTGGCCACACTTGTTATTTATTGTCTTTATTTATTGTACAGTTATCTTATGTATTGCACTGCCCCCTCCCCTTTTCCCCCTGCACTTTGCGTTCTCAACATCACCTGGCCTAGTAAGATCGCTGTCTCCATCTTCCCTCTGTTCCCCCTCCCCGGCCTCGTCTTGCCTTTAAACACTTGTGTGTAGGTGCGTTATAAATGCCATATTTATGATGAAAAATATGAAAAACCACTCTTACTGTAAAAACCAAGATTAATTGTACATAATGTTGTATTCTAGATCCATTGCACCTGACAAGGGAACTACTTATCCCGAAATGCGTTGTGCCTTTCATTTGAAAATACAAAGAAGAATTACACACAGAATTGACTCGATTGAATAATTCTTTCCTGTACTTATTTGTCTTATGAATTCTTATCAATTGCTTTAACACTTATTGGCTGAATTTCAGCACACAGATGTGCAGGGGACAGGAGTGCCCGAGTCTCTTCGTTCACCATCCTGTATTCCTCAATGATCTGAAGACAACCTGCTCTGAAACTCAACAAAGGTGAAGGAGAAACTAAAGCAGCAGGATTGGATCCCGACTATAGAGACAATGCGCAGTTTAAAAATCCCAAGATCCCCTACATCGTTTGATAAGCCTTGTGGTCAACATCCAACATATTTGCGAAGTTTCCCTGATGCCAGAGGATGCTCTGAATGCTTAAGATTCCGTTTGAATATTCTACCTACCAGAGATCAAATGTATAAGACAGAGGTATCTGGAAGTTAATTATTTTTGTACATTGTGCGCAAAGCCTGAGCATCAACCCCTAAGACACTTGATGCTCGAACGTGATGGAACTATGGAGATACAACTAAAAAGATTTGCTGGCTTTGTGGATAATAACTAGTGGTTATTCTCCGATAACTTCTGGGAACTATTGGTTTCAGGCAACGAAGGTCATCGGACTATGGAAGTTTTAAAGATTTTATAGGGATTGGTCTTATTGATTTGTATTAAGTGACGTTTAATTGTTTTATGTATGTATTGATGATTATTTCAACCAATGAGTTGTTAGAAGATGTGTTTTTGTTATTATGCTCATTTGTTTTATTTCTTTTCTGAAAAGCTGTTTTTCGGCTGAAACACAATAGAAAAAAAAACTACCTGGGGCTAGTTTTGGCTCCCCAGATCAACCGATGCTGAAAAAAAACACCCATTTGGATTTAACTCTGCATTTGGGACAATTGATAAATAATCCTTAGGACATACCTACAACATTTAAAAACAAAGGGTCATAATGTGATAAGCTTGCATCTTGTTTCGAAGATTTTCAAAATGCTATGTCCCATCTCCTCGTTGCACAGTTGCAGCTCCTGGTCACTGATTAATGCTGGATATCCAGGAGCTGATTTTAGCTCCTGTTTACATTTCGTTCCCTGGGATGACCCAACTAATAAAACATTTTAACAAGTCAGGGTCACATGCTTCAACTATACAGATGATACACAATCATTTACACAGTGTGGTGAATCTGGGCAATTCACCCCTTCTCCCCAGAAGGGAGCCACCCCCTTTGAGGCTACGGAGGTGAGCCTGCTACGCAAGACCCTTCCTAGAGGTCTGGGCAAGTGGGACCTCACTAGGAGGGACTATGGGGATAAGGACTCCCATTCCAGCAAGGAACTCCCAGTCAAAACTACCCTTTCTGCCTTTATGGATGTCTGAAAAACTGCTTAATTCCCTGTTACACTGGTAAATACGAGCATTGTACTGAAAGTCTGAAATAGCCGCCATACCACGAACAGTCGAGAGAACGTATCGGGCACCGGCCCATCTCATCCAAAGAGAAAAGTGATAAAAACAGACAAGGCTGGAGGAGCCGACACGTTCGCCAAGTTAAAAGAATGAACTGAAAAGATTGTGAAAAGACACAAACTGTATGTTAAAGTTGAGATAACCGCCAGTGTATCAAGAAAGCACAGACCGAGGTTCCATGATTGCAACAGAGTTAAAGGAGCAGACTACTCCAACACAGACACCACAGTGCATAAATCACACGGAGCAGTGTTAGTTTTACTGAGCAAGAACCCTAAAGCTAAATTGTATATTAAATTACTTTTTCCCCACAGAGCCGTTAGGGAGATTTATCTTTTTTATGCTTCATCCACTCTCCCAGTGAGACCCCCCAGCACTTTGCTGGACTTCTGGACCTTTTTTATATCCCGATATCCTTTAAGAACTGTGATCTCTGTGGTTTACTTTTTCTATGAAGTTTACTTTCCTCCACATCTCTTTTAAGGCATCTGTATTTTACTTTTGCAGCACACAGCTCCTTATGCGCTGTGTTGCTGGGAACCCTTTGGGTTCTCCTTTGCGATTCTTACCTTATCCTTACTTTCTACTGTTCTTAAGGCTAGAGAGATACTTTGTATCTCTCCTAAAACTTTATATTCTGAGAGATTGGCACACGCTACCTTATGTGGAGTGCCAAGGGGATGCTTAATATCCCTCTACTCTCTGCTCCTGTGACTGTCTAGTCACAGACAATCTTCTAGTTATGGCTGGTGGCAGTGGATGTGTTCTACCAACTATTGTGCTATTTTTTGCCGCAGAGTGTATTCAGTCCCGGTTGTGCACAATAGGGGCAAGTACTAACTTAGGGGCTTTCTTTTTTCACCATTTCTAGCGTGGCTGTTCTTTGTTAGCCCTTCTTCTACCATTCTGGGGGGAGGAGGTCTGTGTGAGTTATGCCTTTGGTGGGAACCTCTGGGTGTCCCCGCCTAGACTCCAGTGTGTTTTGGCTGGCAGGAAGTGGGGGGAGGAGTTTTTCACTCCCCTGCTCTTTGTCTGCCCGAGTGCCTGAATGGAACCAGCTCCCACTGGGATATGGCCGTCCTGTGGACAGCCACCCGCCGCTTTCTGTAAACTGGTGAAAGAGATTGCAGAGGAGTGTGTGGAAAATGAATAAAAAGGTGAGGTTCCTGAGGTGAAAGGCAAGCCAACCACTGGAAACTAAAGTAACCGAAGAAGACAACCAGAGACGCTTGCAGACCCTTTGCAACACTGCAGCAACCACTGCTGTCCTGACCCTGTTTTCCGTGCGACAGAGGAACTCTGAAGAAGAGTACTCCTTCATTTTGACTGGTGGGAACAATCAACGAACTCCAATCTGGGCTATCTCCCGTGGTGCTGTGCCTCTCCAGAGCTGCAGATCGCGAATACCATACCAGAAGACCGCCAACCTAATTGAAGTGCATTGTCTTTGAAAGGCCGAATCCATCTAAGTCTTTGCTGACCTCCAGGTGAACCCCGAGAGGCACAATTTGACTCATCCAAGTGCCCTCAACCGAGTGCAGGACTCCAGGAACTTAAGAAGATTGACCGGGTAACTGTGTCCTTTGTTGGTGCTGCAGAAAAGGTGCCCAAACAGCATATTGATTAAATCTGTGCCAGAGGTGCTTCCTCGAGACTGCTGCTCAGGGATCCCGTCCATTGTCCTGACTTTCGTTACCACACCTAGGAATCCGGAGGTCGGGTCCAGCCCTGCCACAATGACGTGAATCGAGCCACAAACATTTCTTCAAACCAAAGGAACTGTGGGGAAACAGGTATTGCTTGCCTTAATCTGAGAAGTTGCTGCAGAGTGTTGAGTGCACGTAGAGGTGTCCCGCGCACACCCCTCTTAGCTCTGACCCAAGCCTCTGCTTGTGTCCATTCAGTGAGCCCACTAACCGGGTCTCCAACGTTGGTTTCATCTTTTTGCATCTTTAAGACTAGAAAATATCCACAAGAGTTTGAGTTCTGCTGCTTTACATGACTTTGAGCCCCTCCGAACTGACTAGGGTCACATTTTAGAATTTAAAAGCCTTGTTGTGCAAAGAAACTGCCCCTAGAAACTTAAGTTCTGCTAGTGTTGTACTAACCAACTATTTTCCTTCCAAAAAGACTATTTTATGTGGTTTTGCCAACTAAACCCAATTACAGTAGATCTGTGTGTGTGCGAGTGTGCAGTACTACCCATAATACGGTATAACTGATTAGTGTCAACATTTGTAACAATTGTAACCGCAAGCAACTACAAACCAAACAGTGGCCTTTGAAAAGTATCTACACGTAATCTTGTGTGTATTGGTTTACTGTGCTAAGTATTTAAAAGTATATCTTGTGTAAATATAATAAATAAGTTTTAACATACGTGTATGTGTCAGTGTTTCTTTGAATTACATTAGTAACTAGGTTCAGTGTACTTACCTAAAGCTCACATTTTCATCTTATGATAAGCCCAACTGCTCTGCCACTCTACCAGGGTTCCATGAGTAGTACAGACTGATACTAAGAATTGGGGATCTACAAACCATTGGGATAGTTTTGTAAAGTCTTACCTCACACTGGACTTTAGGAAAACGCCTCTAACAAGAGCAAACCGATTTTTGGAAGTCCCAACGCTACAATGGTGAAGGTGGGAATATTTAAGTCGTGCTGGAGGGGTTGGAACATCTACAAAGAACGATTTCCACATCAGAGGGAGAGGGAAACCCTCCGAGAAGAAACCTGTTTTTCCAAAAGAATTTTGGTACAGTAATTGTGAAGGCAATCTATAAGAACTTTAAAGACTGAGAACAAGTCAACTACAATTGTGCCAGGCAGAAGTCCATATCAAGGCTGGTGCACAAGCCTCCCTTTTCTTTCTTTTGAGCTAGGGATTTATTTCTTAAGTGGTAGGGCCAGATAGAGACTTTATTTGGACTAGACAAGCACCCTTAGTTTTACTTTGTTAGGTAGGGAATGTCCCCCTTAGCGATAGGGCTAGTTAGGTATTTAAAAAAGAAAAATGTGTGAAACATGACCACATGTGGTCCAAGTCAGTCACCACAAAGGCTGCACTAGACCCCGGCACATGCCTTTCACACGTAGACACTTTGAGGATGAATACAAACGTATAATCAACACAACCAAAATAGAGCTTATGATCTGCAGCACAATGCTACCAAACCCTACACCATTTCCATGGCACGATGAAATGGACAACTGCCCACGACAACCATCAGTAACCCCAGAGTCATGGACAGCAACCCTACCCTGGAACCTCAGGTCAAAGCCATCCTAAGCCGATGCTTCCACCAATTTTCCGATAAATTATGCCATGCTTGAATTTTATGCACAGGGCCATGGCAAGTATTACACTTGTACTGTCAGGGCAAGACTTTGTCAACAGCTTCGATCTCCAACTTCTGAATATTTACACAATAGAATATTTACACAATAGACAAAAAAAGTGTTCACTTTGTGGCCAGCAGGTTGCGCCTGAGAGTGAAATAAAAAAATCAGCCCAGCACTCTGCACACCCCACGGATTTCTAATCAAACTGGTGACTCCTTTAAATAATGAGCCTTCTACACTTGCATACCCTCAAGACTACCTCACAGCACCCACCCACATGCCAGCTCGACGTGGGTAGCTAGCAGGGACTTGACCACCCATACCTACCTTCGTATTGGCCAAAATGCACACATGCATTCTAAACTCTTCTGACTAATTTCCCATACCTTGGACTTCGGTCCCAGAGGAAATTTCACCAACAACGCTTTGAGGCCATACTAACAGGAAAAGGCACTATACAAATGACAATTCCATTACATACAAAACAACGCGTCCACGGCAGAGGCTCTGAATCCATTACAAGAAAATGGATTAGCAATCATTAAGACAGCGATCCAGGAATGATTCACTAGCACCAGCACGGATTATCCTTCTGCTGCTCAACCAAACTCTGTGGCCCAAACACCTCTGCAAAGACGATAAGCACCTAACCTTCAGGGAACGGCAACAAATGTAGATATTCAACTAAAACAAGACTGGGACCAGCAACAAAACCTACACAATTGACTCCCATCACAAACCCGCAGCGAAACTTCGAATACCTATACACCTGCATGTGGTAATCTCAACCCAATTAAGCGCTCCCTAAAATGACATGATAATTCCTAGAACCCACACATCTTGCTGACGAGGACTACTGGAAAATGGATGCATTTAGGTCCAATGCCCCGAAAGAGAAGGGGAATCCAACAAATAAAACCAAAATCAACAGTCTGCCAGAAGCACTTCCCAAAAAGTAGCATTTACCTGGCTCCCAAATACCCCCCACCACTTTGGCATTCCCCCCCACTACTTGTACCCCTGGGTCTACCCCCACTTTGCAAACTGATGTCGTCCTGAAATCTATCACCACCTTACACTGCACACACTATCCTCCCACACATGGCTTGCTGAGGCCTACCATTTCCACATTAACAATCTACCTACAAAGAAGCGACATCTTTAGCTATATCAGACCGCACATAAGCCGCTAATCCAGAGCCAGAGCACTCATCCCGATCCTGCAGATAAACATATTACCAGGTGTCAAACCCATAACGCCCGAGTGACGCTCAGGGTTCCGGTACATCTGACCTGCAACCATAAACCCCATCCCGCAAACAAGTCACCACCATCCCCCTTTTCTCAACTACACTCAAGAGGCTCCTAAAACATGGCACTATATAAAGACCACTTTGTATTTCTCCACTACATCCTCCTCCGTTTTCCATTGAAGCTTCCTAGCTCACCTCTACCCTCTGGTGGAATTTTTCCGTTGGTTACAGGTCTACTTCACAGGATTCTATATTTTCATACATGACCGTTCCCCCCACCCAATGTTGTACGAGTGGGGTGCGTGCCAGGGTGGTTGTGTTGAGAGAAGGTGGGCTTACCTCGTCTTGTTTGGCAGGCGATACAGGAACCAAGTGTCGCGCTGGTTGAGCGTTACCTAATTTAAAAAAAAGTGAGTGTTATGTGGAGGGAAGATAAATGCTCCAACGCACGCCTTCTGAATTCCAATCTGAGAAGTGCCTTGCCATACATTCACAAATAACTACTCAGACAAGGGGCGCTGCAATCGTTTATATACCCCCGACCTGCCCTGGAGCCCACATTTGCTACTATGACATGCATGATGGCACCATAACGCGCTTCACAATGCAGCAGCATCTACAGCCACTTCTGCTTGGTTGAGTGATGTGTACGATCAGACTGTTTCAGAGCCACTGCCATGTCCATAACCAGGAAACATAGTACCAAGATCCAAAAGTAGGAAATACGTACAGTAGTTTAACAGAAAAAGCGACTCATCCGTTACAATAGGCACTGCTGGAGGCACTTCGCCACAGCCGTTCGGCACACTGCCACCTTGTTCCTCACTTCGCTTCTCCTCCGGCCCACCTGTATAACTGGAATGAGAGAAGAGGACATTGTTCAAGAAATGTAACCATTAATACTGTATCCAGCTTAAAAAAAAAAAAATTAAACAAAATCAGACTAAAACAAGAGACCCCATCAATGGACGGCAGATTCCTTAAGAAACCACTGCCAGTGGAAGACCATATGGGCTTGGACAGCCCTACATGGCTTTTGGGGCAGCAGCTGCCAGGAATATCTCCGAGAAGGTCATTTGCCTTCACAGTGGGACCTTCCTGTAAATTATCTCAAAGCAGTGACACCGTCAAAAATAAATGCTGAGAATACCAGATTGACAGCAAAGGCCGAGAACTTAGATCTGCATTTGTTTGTGGCCCGATTGCAATCCCAGCAGGACAATGGTGGTTTTATATCGGACAGGTGGTGCCTTCACTGTATGGGGAACA
Organism: Ambystoma mexicanum; assembly: GCF_040938575.1. NCBI lineage: Eukaryota > Metazoa > Chordata > Amphibia > Caudata > Ambystomatidae > Ambystoma > Ambystoma mexicanum. The sequence goes on from NC_090938.1 coordinate 21,811,612, forward strand.
TGTGTTTAGATTGAATATTACCACTATCATATTGTATGAAATGGAGTTGTGTTTTACAATGGGCATTTTTACATGCGTTCATGTCAGATATCAGGCCACTTGGTGGAACTCCTGTTCATGGGACAGAGTTATGGTCTTACATGACAGCTCTGGAAGTCCGTGGCAAAGGAATCCCCTTCACATGCACATCCAGTTATGGGCCACAACCTAATCACTGAAATATGCAAACCACTGCTGATTGGGAATTGCTCTATGACCAAAGGGACCTTCAATGAAGCGCTCTGGGAACAGAAATGGAGAAGCAGACTGTGGCATACAGACAAAGGCACAAGTCAGGAGTTAGCCGGGGGTTTGAGGCCACTACGACTTGGTCCAAAGTTTTAATATGGCGGTTGGTATAGGTAGAGGTGGTGACCCAGCTGCAGTCCTTGCTGTCCCTTATTCCTTCCGAAGAATTCCTTAAAAAACCCTTCTATGAAGAATGCCTCTTTCCTCAACGCCATTTGACGAATAACTGCTAAGGAAGACCTGCACTGGCTCCAATTATTGGAGGACTGTGGCAGGTGGAGAGTGGCGGGGTAGTTGGACTAGATATGCAAGCTGAACATACACAACACTTCAGTCCATTGATGCAAGCACTTATTCTCCCATTAGCTTTCCCAAAAAGAAAGAAATCATGACAGTCCCAGCTGTTTAGTGCTCACCTCAACCCGGTGTAGTTGCTCCAGTCACCCACTGGGGGCGGTATCCCAATAGGGGGGCAGTTCACACCAGGTTGCGGGCTGGCATTCGGCACCCAGCCAGCCGGATACGATGGGGCACTGGTTGGTGGGCACACGTACGGCCACTGTGCAGGGGGAGCCCAGCCCTGTGACCAACCACTACCTGCCTCATATACCTGGTTAGTACCTTGGTAATTGGCACGGGCTGCCATCCGGGGCTGTGAGATGGGAGGAAACATGCCATTAGAGCTGAAACAGCACAGGTGAAAAAACAACAAGTTAAAACATGACGCAAAGCAGAAAAGAAAAAAAAACAGATGATGGGAAAAAGATGTCATTGCGAGTGCTCAAAACCTTAGATTAAAGGGCAATGAAACATTTGGATAAATGCCATAAAGCGAAATAGCAGAAAACAGGCATTTTGGCACTACCACAGGTGGTCAGATCATGGTGCATGCTGGTGCCCCTTGCCTTTCCATCACAAAAAAACAGAAATACACTAATCTAGTTAGCCCTATAGCGACAATTAAAGCTATTTTATGACGCATGTTAACCAGAGAGCACTATTCAGGTGCTTTATGGTCATGAAAGGAAGAAGCCAAGATACGCTGGGCAACATGATGTCCAAGTTCGTGCTTGGAAATGGCTACAAAGGAAGCGTATGTTTGACAAATCTCAGACCAATGGAGTGCCAAGTAGAACACAACTATCCACAGCTTCTGCTGTAGGTCTTCATAGACTGGCACTGCAAAGTTTCCCCATTCTAGTCCCATTTTTGTACTCATAGCACATTGGTCTCCATTCCAAGCCCCATCAATCTATGCGCTATTAAACCCCATCATCCCAATCACATGGCTTATTCCTTAATGATTTATTAGCATTCATAAAGTGCGCAGACAGTCTCATGGAAATGGAATAGCGAGCAGCTGTTACAAGTAAGCAGGAAGCAGTGTGGAGTGGGTATGTAAGAGGGAGAGTTAGTTGAAGAGCAAGGTTTTTACCATGTTCCGGAAGGTCGAGAGAGAGGCCTCAGGTCTAAGATGGTTTGGTAGGGCATTCCATAGTTTAGGAGCGATATGGGGGAAACCGATACCGCCCGCGTTGACCCTCTTGATGGAGGGGATAAGCAGTGGGTTTGCACAACAGGCTCTTTTGATACGCGAGGAAGTGGCTCTGATGACTTTCTCTGGACAAGTAAGGCGGGCTGTAAGTGCAAGGCACTTGTGAGTCAGGGTGAGCGTCTTGAAGGCAATACGTTCCTTGACCGGGAGCCAGTGGGCTAAGCGCTTGGCATGTGAGATGTGGTTTCTTTTGGGAATGTTTAGTGCTGCTCTGAGAGTGTTATTTTGAATGACAGAGTCTATTCAAGTTTTTGGCCGAGGTGCCTGCTAGGAGGGCATTAAAATAATCTAGCTTGGCCCCAATGATCGCTCTATCTATAGAGAGACAATTCTGATTAGACAAATAAGGTTTTACTGCATTTAATAATTTGGTCGTGAGAGGGGAGGCAATCAAGCTTACCTGCCTGGACATGGAGAGTCTAGATAGACACCTAGTGTCTTAACTGATGCAGAAACAGGGATGACTATCATCAATAGTGAAATCGCTATATTGATTACCAAGCTTACTGAGGGTTTCATTAGTGCCGACTAAGAGTATCTCAGTCCTGTCACCATTGAGACATAACCGATTTGCTGCCATCCAAGCTTGAATGGTGGCATACATCTTATGGAGGGCTTTGGCATCGTGTTCATAGGAACTAGAGAGTGGTATTGGGACCTGTGTGTCATCGCCATAGTTTGTGTATGCTATGCCGAAGGTGTCTAGTTTGTCGAAGTAGCGGGCGTGGCATTCCTGTGGTAGCTGCTTCTTAGCGGTAGGTGTGGTGGTTGAGAGATCAGAGTATTTGTTTGTTCTGGCAGGTTGAATCCAGACCGATTCTGGCTGTGTTAGGCCTGAGGAGAACACCTAGGCTGGAGGGTGTGTAACCAGCAGTGTTTAGTTAGGGTGATGGGGAGTATGAGGCAGATGATGGTATGAGACCAGCTATACCGAATGGTGTCATAGTATTGCTGTGTTCCATTTGAGTGGTGGTGTAGAAGAGAGTAAGCGTGGAGATGTGAATATGGTGGTTTAGGCCTCTTGTGATCGAACCCACTCCAATAGTTCCATGTGCTCCATCCGTTCCATGTACTCAGACTGTTGCATGCAGGGATGGGTTTTCTCGCTGCCTCCTCTCCTTGAGCTCTTTCTTGCCCTGCCTCTTCATTATTTCTGCCACCTTCATCTTCCCATTCATTTCCCCTTGTTTGTTCTACTTCTTGTCCCAGGACCGACCATACCCTCTGCCCATCCTTTTCAATACAAACATTCCTTGTTGAACCTTAAACAAAATATCTCCCGACTTCCAAGCCCCTATTTTCTGCACCTTATCTCTGGTTAAGCTTGGATTTTTTTTTGGGAGGAGTTCTATTTTGTTGAGCAGGGCTGCTTGTATACTAGAACACCAAACTATCTTTAGGGAACTCGTCAGGGCTTGTGGTTGGGGTAACTCAAGTCTCTGAATATGGCGAACATTTCCTTCGACTGGGACATGGCATTAGTTATCCGCATGTAAAAGAGTTGGCCTTGGCTTTGATGATAGCAGCTTTATACTGTGCAGATAACTTTTTTAAGTCTTCCCTAGAGGAGTCACTGGGATTAGATTGCCATTTAGTCAAAGTGTTACGTTTACAGAGGCGTAGGGCCTGTAGTTCAGCTGTGTACCATGAACCATCAGTTAACGTGCATTGATGTTTTCTCTTTTTTATATTCTAGTGGTGTGAAAGCATCAATTGCTTTTGTGAGGGTGTCTGGGTAGATATCTGCTAATAAGCCACGGTCATTGGAGAATGTTGGCTTAAGTGCAGGAACTTCTAGGAAGGGTAAGAGGTTGTTCTTGGTTAATTTTTCACGAACTTCTAACCTTAGCTGGGAGGTGCATAGATAAGTGTTTTAGTAGTAGAAGCTCTGGGAATGGTGAATTGTATGAAGTTATGGTCAGTCCAGGGGCAAGGGGAGTTAGAACCGATTCTGGTGGCATAGTTATGGCCGGCCACCCAGTCGAGGGTGTGACCTTTGCAGTGACTGGGGTTTGTGACTCTTTGCACTAAGCCCATGTCTTTAAGTTCTTTTGACAGGGCTGTGGGCTGCTGTGCGTTTTGGGTCATTTAGGCCCAGATTAAGGTCGCCAAGCAGAATGGTTTTAGTGGCCGTCTTGAGGTTATCCCCTAATGGGCGGAGATGTCGTCCCTGAAAGCCTGAGGCCGGGCCTGGTGGCCGGTAGACCAAGTGTATCTTAATGGCGCAGCACAGGGAAATGGTAAGTTTGGCTGAGATGAGATCCGCGTTTTCCCAGGGGAGGTTGAACATTCTAAGTGTGAGGGCTCCTTTGGTTATAAGAGCTACTCCCACCCCCCTCCCCCCTTTCGTAAGCCGTCTGTCTTGACGGACAATGGAGTATCCTGGTGGGAGGGCTAATGAAATAGCAGGATCGGACACTTCATGAAGCCAAGTCTTGATGATGGAGAGTAAATCGAGATTGTGGTTGGTGATGGTCATGGATCTCCGAGGGATGGGCGGGGAGAGATTGTGAGTTTATAAGGGCACATTTAAGGGGGAGGAGGGGCGTGCTATTTTTAGTTGAAGGGATGGTTGGGGGTGCTGTGGAGGGATGGGGAGGGATACCAAGTGTGCCAAGCGGGCCTTGGGGCTTTGTAGTATGAGCTTTGGGGGTATGGTGGGTGTTTTTGAGGAAGGGGTTAGGCCTTGGTTGGAGTATTTTGGTTATTATTGCATTTTTAAAGTGCTCACACAGCTCGCGGGCATCGAGGTGCTGTTACAGGAATTTATTTTTTTAGTTGCATAATTATTTTTGTCTTAGTTGCACATTTATAACGCGCATAAATACCCAGAGGTTTCTAAGCGCGGACCCCGGGATCGAACCTGTGTTGCTTCGTGTCATCTTGCTTCCAGATTGATGCCCCTCATCTCCCGCCTCCTTTTACACCCATCCTTCTGCCTAGTCTCCCCCATCAGTCGCACCCACTCTCACAATCCCCCCAAATAAAAGAAAACATGTCCACTTGCACAATTTCTGCAAGTCCAAGTTAATTTCAGACAAAACAAAGATTAAAAAAACATTACAATTAACATTTCTTTACACTACATTGTAGCAATGCTATACAAGGTACTTACGTCCCTGGGGTAAGGGCTGCTTGCATCCTGTGGGTACACAGTGCCTCCCCATCCTGCACCTCCACCTTGTGGAAACATTGTTTTCTGAGCGAGCAGAGCCTCCTAGGGAGAGAAAGAGCAAGTATAAACAAAGAGAAGTTGTGAAAGATTACGGTTGCAGTGGGTGGCTAGCCTCCAATGGCGCAGCAATCAGCACATGAACACAAGGGAAAAGGACAAAACAAGGCTGCAGGGAGTAGCCAATCTCACGGGAGTTTGCTACGGCTGATCAATTAAAAGGTGGGGTGGGTGGGGAAGAGTTACCTCGCAGTATGCAACTAGAGACACAAGTGGCCTTGCATGAGCCAGCTGATCACATATGAAGGTGGGGGATAGGAGAGAGGAGGTGGAAGTGACAGAGGGGCTAGTTACCACGGGGTTCTGAGAAGCCAACTTAAAGGTGTGTGCAACCACTTTACACTTAAATCTCTGACCAAACTTTCAATGGTAACAGAGCGTATAGGCTTAGACTCGGGAAGGGGTAGGCTTGGTGTGAAATACAGTAAACTGTGAAGCCTGCCAAGGAAGAGACCACACAGGGAAGTGTAAAAAAGTGAGCATCAAGTTGAACACTCCACGGGTAAGTAAAATCACAATTGAAAATTGTTAGGTCTGTATCTTATTGGTATGTATATAGTGCATTCACTAAATTGCTGTGCAGTAATATCAGACTGTACAATAAACAAATGCAAAATAGTCAAGATCTAAGGAGGAGTTTTTGAGTCTGAAAAAGGTGAAAGAAAGATTTAAACTAGGAATGGCAGATGTGAAACGAGAACATTGAATAGATTAGAGTTTCTGTGCGAAGAGAAGAGGCGCTGAAGCAAGACTGCGCACAAGGTGGCCTAGGGACAGAAGAGGTGGAGAGATTGCAAACAGGACGAAAGGAGAGGGACAGGGGAATCAAGAGGACAGATATAGAGAAACACATGCACATCCACAGTTTGGTCAAACCAAAACGGGCTGCCTAACACTTTTGAATTCAATACAATGAAGCGTAGGGATTGTGACGAATCTTGAGATTCAGTCACCTCTCCCCAAAAGGGAGCCCTTCCTTTGTCAGGCCGAGGAAGGTGGGGGTGCTTTGCAATATTCCCCTACGGGTGGTGAAAAGCTGGACCCCACAGGGAGAGTCCCCTCTTGGGTACAAGGACTCCTGTTCCACTGAGAAACTCCCCAAAACCCTTTTCTTTGGGACCAACAGTAACATCAGGGCTTCAGAAAAGCCTCTCGGACCAAGCCACTGTGTTATTGTACCAGAAGACCCAAGACTCAACCTGAAGAAATATATGGTAAAACTACCAAGAAGAAGACGACTGAGCGAGTAATACTGATCGCTCAGTGGTGGAAAACCAGCAATAGTGGGACAAACGGAATTGACAGTAATGAAGGCTGCTCAACTGGAGGAGAAAAGGGACTATAATCATCCGCTGGGCAGGACCCAACAATGTATCAAAAAAAGGGAAGAAGGATTGTTGTCAGAGAAGCGAAAGCCGGGAGTTTCAAATCAACAGTGTCATGGAAGCTGACCGCAAGATCTTCAGTAAGAACGAAGAAACCAGCTGGCATATGCAAAAAGCACCGAAGGAACAGAAGACCAAAAAGTACAGGGGAAGAAAATCCCAATAGGGAGCCAGTGGCGAGTGGTTGCGTGACCCGCGATAGGTGGACTGTTCGGTTTGGCAACAATACTGGCCCCGCGGACAAGAAGCAGAATTAGAGACTGAAAGTCAAAGTGGTCTTGACTCAAACAAAGTCCCTACTCTGCATGCAGGCCCGGTGATGCCAACCCGCAGGAACCAAGTTAACGAGGACTGCGGAGGATCCAGGAGAGAACGCAGAAGGAACAAGTTACTTACCTGTAACTGGTGTTCTCCAGCATGGGTCTGGCATGGATTCACATGCTCATGAATATTCCCCGTCGTCAGGCTGGGAATCCTCGGTAAAGAAAAAAATCAGTATCAGTTTTGTTTCTGATCTGTCTTTCGTAGTAGTAACCAATCACTGATCTCTGCGTCATACTGACCACAGCCAATGACTGCCCTCTACCTAAGCCCCGCCTCTGGCAGCCATCTTCAGATTTGGTAGCACGTGAAGTGGCAGTATGACCAAGTGAAGAGCCGCAGAGGGGTAGGCGGGAGGGTTCGCATGTGAATCCATGCCAGACCCATGCTGGAGAACAACAGTTACAGGTAAGTAACTTGTTCCTTCTCCAGCACGGGGTCTGGCATGGATTCACATGCTCATGAATATAAGAATACATAGCAGTATACACATGCACAACCACGGGAGGTGGCAACAGGCTCAACATTAAGCATCTCTTACCTCCTCACCAGGCTCACCTTAAGCGAACAGGTTGCGCAGCACTACTTGGCCGACCCTGGACTCCTCCCTGGAGTCCCGATCGACGTAGTAGAATCTTGTGAAGTTGTGCGTCGACCTCCATGTAGCAGCCATGCAGATGTCCAGCAAGGGCACACCAGACAGGAACGCTGGGGTAGCAGCAATCGCTCTGGTCGAATGGGCTCTGACGGCCGGGCAGCGGTCGGTTTGCAACCGGTGACGGTGCATGATGCAGCCGGAGAGCCATCTGGAAATGGAAGCCTTCGAGAGAGCCTTCCCTTGATCCACAGGTCCAGAGTTCACAAACAGCTGTGATGTCTTCCGAAAACTCTATGTGAGGTCCACGTAGAACTTCAGCGCTCTAGCCACATCCAGCGAGTGCAAAGTCCTCTCGGCCAGAGACAAAGAGGACGGGAAGAAAACTGGCAACACCAAGGGCTCGTTGAGGTGGATGTCCGACGGCACCTTGGGCATAAAGGAGGGGTGCGTCCTCAGCACCACCCTCGTGTCGTGAAAAGTCAGTATGGAGGCTTGCAAGATAGGGCCTGGATCTCTCCCACTCGTCGTGCAGAGGTGATGGCCACAAGAAATGTTGTCTTCCACGACAGGAACTTCAACAGCGCCGAATGCATAGGCTCGAATGGGGCCCCCCCCGATGAGCCTGGTCAGCACCACGTTGAGCTCCCACGCCGGGGCAGGGGCCTTTACCGGCGGGAACGATCGGAATAGTCCCTTCATAAATTCCTTCACCAGGCGATGAAACCACAAGGACACCCGTCCTGTAGTTCTGGTGTATCGGGAAATGGCAGCCAGATGTATCTTGATGGAGGCGTGAGCCAGTCCAGCTTTGGCCAGCGACAGTAGGTACAGCAATACTTGAGGGGCCGTAATCCGCAAAGGGTTAATCTTCTGTGCACGGCACCAGACAGAGAACCTCTTCCACTTATGTCCATAGCATTTGAGAGTTGAGAACGCCCTGGCTTTTGCAAGAACCTCTCTGCAGTCAGCCGGGATATCGTATCCTCCAAACTCTAGTGCTGCAGGAGCCAAGCCTGCAAGTTCAGCGACTCCGGGTCGTGATGGAGAATGGCGCCTCCTTCTCTGAAGAGAAGATCCGCGTCCGTCGCCAGCTTGATAGGTGGGGACACTGACAAGTCCAAAAGGTCCGGGAACCAGATCTGTCTCGGCCACGCTGGTGCGACGAGGATCATCCTGCACCTGGACCTCTTGAGCTGGTTGATGAGACTGAGCAGCAACGGCAACGGAGGGAACGCGTACAGGAACAGGCCGTCCCAAGGGAACGAGAAAGCTTCGCCCATGCTCCTCGGCTGGGCGAACCTGCTGGCGAACCTCTGGCACTTGGAATTCGTCGCCGTCGCGAACAGGTCGATCTGGGGTTTGCCCCACCGTTGAAAGAGCCGATCCACCTGGTCCTGGCGTAGTTCCCACTCGTGGCACGAGCGCCGCTCCCTGCTGAGTGAGTCGGCGATGGTGTTTATCATTCCTGCCAGGTGGAAGGGAAGCAGAAACATCCCCTGGGCGACGGCCCAGTGCCACAGATCCTGGGCCTCCTTGGATAGGGTTGGGATCTGGTGCCTCCCTGCTTCCGGATGTAGAACATCGTGGTGGTGTTGTCGGTGAAGATCCTCACCACTTTGCCCTTGAGGGACGGAAGGAACGATTTGAGCGCCCAGAACACGGCTCGTAGCTCCAGGATGTTGATGTGAAGAGACCTCTCCTGCGGGAACCAGAGGCCTCTTGCGTGAAGATCTCCGGTGTGGGCCTCCCATACCTCCAGGGAGGCGTCCTTCGTTACCGTCTCTTGATACGCCGGGGCCTGAAAGTCCATGCCTGCCGCGAGGTGCGCACGGGCACCCCACCATAGAATCGCCCGACGGAACTCCTCATCGAGCGGGATCCTGTCTTTGAAGCTGCCCGCCGCTTGAATCCAGCGGGCGTCGAGGAACTCTTGTAGCGGACGCAACCGAAGTCTGCAAAGGGGCACAAGGTAGATGCAGGAGGACATCATCCCGAGGAGGGACTTGATGGACCTCACTCTGGCAACATCCGTGGCTAACAGGCGCTGCACCCTGCCCAAAATGGCCTTCGTCCTTTCTTCCGACAGTGATGCCAATCGCTTCACTGTATCGAGCTTTGCTCCCAGAAACAGTGTCACCTGCGACGGGACCAGATGGGATTTGGGGTCGTTGATGGCGAATCCCAGCTCCGTGAGCAGGTGGACGGTCCTCCCTGTGTGTTCGACAGCAAGTTCTCTTGACCTTGCATGGATTAGCCAGTCGTCCAGGTAGGGGTAGACGTGGATCCCTTGCAGGCGCAGCCGCGCCACCACAGGTGCGAGGCACTTGGTGAACACCCTGGGTGCCGACTTTAATCTGAACAGCAGGGCTCTGAATTGGTAGCGACGCCCCTGGACTACGAATCTGAGGAACTTTGTGTCCTTTTAGAATGGGGATTTGGAAGGAAGCATCCTCCAGGTCCAGTGACGATAGGAAGTCGCCCTTCTCCAGCTGTCCCAGCACGTGCTGGAGGGTGACCATCCAGAATTTCTGTGCCTTGATGTATTTGTTCAACCGACGCAGGTCCAGGATGGGGCGCCAACCGCCTGTCTTCTTTCTGAAGAGGAAGTATCTTGAGTATACTCCGGAGCCCCGGAGCCTCTTGGGGACGAGTTCGACGGCACCCTTCTTGAGCATCGCCCTTACCTCCAACAGCAGTTGAGGGACGTGATTCTCCTTCCTGGCCACGGGAGAAATGCGAGGACACTTCTTTTGAAATTGCAGCAAGTTTTCCGCAGGCCAGGGTGTCCAGCACCTAACGGTCGGTGGAGATGGACTCCCACATGCTGACGAACTTCGTCAGCCGGCCTCCCACCGGGGTGCTTCGGTGGGGGCCCGACGCTATGGCCGGTTCAGTCCTGCTTGGAAGAGGCCTTGCCGCCTTGGCCTCCTTGCCGACGGCGGCGAGACCCTCCTTGCTTGCCGCGGCCTCTGTAGGCCCCCTGGGACGAGGAGCGGGCCACCTGGCGGTAAGTAGAAGAGCCGCCGCTGGATCCCTTGGAGGCTCCCTGTCTGCCTCCAGAGCTCTGAAAGGGCCGCTGTTGCTGAAGGACTCCTAGGGCTCGGGCTGTTTCCGTGTCTGTCTTGATGACCTGGAGGGACTCATCCACCGTCTTTCCAAACAGGTTGTTGCCGTCGAACGGCATGTCCAACACTTTGGTCTGGACGTCCTGGCGAAAGTCCGTCTCCTTGAGCCATCCTCGTCGTCGGAGGCAAACCCTGTTGCCCAGTTGGCGAAATCCGGTACCGGCAATGTCCGTTGCCACTGTTATGGCGTGATCCGATGCCACCTCTCCTTCCTGCAGAATCTGTAGGGCCTCCGCCCTCTTGTCGTCCGGTTGGAAGTCTATCTTGAACCAAAGCTCCCCGTCGTTAACAGGCCACAATCGCTGTCTGGCAGGGAAGTGGAAGTTGAAGCCGCCGCACCTGACGATTTCTTCTTGGCCGCTGCCGAGACGACAGAGTCCGGCGTGGGCTGGCCCCTGAGGCAACAGAATTGTCTGTTGTGTCATCGCCGCCGTCGTCGTCCATCGCCGTATCCTCCTGAGGGTCCGGCAAGGGGGATGAGGGCGTCCACAGGCCTCGCGGGCACAAAGGGCGGAGCGGCATGGACTCTCCTCCGCTTGTTCGGAGGACTTCCCGACAGGCCTGGTTCTGGATCCTCCATCGGGGTCTGTAGTAACCTCGTCCTTATCTCAGTACATAAGGATTGGATCGCCAACAAAATGGCTGCCGAGCTATCCTGGGGCTCGGGTAATGGCTGCGACGGACGGGATGGCTGCTCCACTGGGCCCTCGTCGTCGCCATCGTTGCGATCTTCAATCACATCAGCGGGAACCTTCCCCTGGGAACCTCTCGTTGAGGCCTTTCATGGTTTCCACCGGATCCTCCTCGGAGGCTGAATCCGAGTCCATAATGGCCACAGGCCCCCACCCCCTCCCTTTTTCCGCCAGGGTCTTCACGGGGGTATTAACGATGGTCTGGAAAGAGGATTCCCTCCGCGGCGGCAGGGAAACTCTAGGCCCCGAGGCCACCTCCACTGGCGTAGCCTCTGCCGGCTTCACCAGGGCCGCTGCGACAACCTCGATAGAGGCCTTTACGCCGGGTGGATCAAGGCCCTCACCACCTTAGGTGCGTCCTGGGCCTTCGCTTTGGGGGGAGGGTCATCGCCTCGCTCCCCCTCTGCTCCCTTCGAGATCGACCGGGGCCTCTCCAGAAGCTTACCCGGGTTCTCGGACTTACTCTTCCCCGAACCAGAGCGCTGGCTCGTGGTTGATCGTGCCGGGGAAGTCGTGCCCTGCCTGGCAGCCAAGGAGCCCGACCTTTCGGCGATCCCGGTGCCCGCGGACTTGAGGTGCTTGGCCTTCTGTTGGGCCCTCGTCGCTGGGGCGCCCTCACAGGACTTAGAAGACCGCTCAGACTTTTTCTTCGCCTTCTCACCTGTTGTGCCCTTCTCCAGCCAGGCGGGAACGACGATCTTGCTTGGTCCGTTCCGACAGGTTCTTGCAGAACGCACAGTCCTTCTCCACGTGCGTCTTGTCCTCATGAAAGCAGTAGAGACATCTCGAATGCTCGTCCTACTTGAAAACATTTTGCAATCTGCATCCTGGGCAGCTCCTGAACAGCTTGGATCCGGGCGTCGAGCTTCCCTTGTCCTGGGCCATGTCCGTTGAGGTAGGCCACATATCTTCTGGAGTCCTCCAAGAAGCGTAACTCGACGAAAACTTCACCCTTGAGGGGCGTAGAAGAATTCCGAAACAGGTCCCCGTTATCGAAGTAGAAACGGTGGAGCTTGAGGCTCGATGAACCGAAAAAATGAGAAAAATCTCCTGAAAAAGCGCAAAAACGCAGTAAAAGCTCGAGAGCTAAAACACGAGGACTCCCCAACACTTGAACATGCGGTAAAAATCTGAGGATGGCTGCCAGGGGAGGGGCTTAGGTAGAGGGCAGTTATTGGCTAGGGGCAGTATGACCCAGAGATCAGTGATTGGTTACTACTAAGAAAGACAGATCAGAAACGAAACTGATATCGATTTTTTTTTTCTTTACCGAGGATTCCCGGCCTGACGACGGGGAATATTCATGAGCATGTGAATCCATGCCAGACCCCATGCTGGAGAAATAGAAGTACCATCAGCATACTCATCCCAGTGAATGGCCAAACATTAAGAAGGGTGAAACCAATCCTAAAACCCATGCAGCTCGTCTCAGTGATACGAGAGAGAATCCAGAAATTGAGAATCATTAAGGAACTCAAGTTTCTCATCTCAATAATACACAAAGTGCCCAAGAGAATAACCACCAAAAGAGACTTTCAGAGGCACTTCAGAAACAAACCTAGTCAGATATTCAAAAGCCAAAAACACAGAGGAGACATTTTCAAAAGGGTAGAGAAAGAACCAGAGACTTGGAAGAGTCCCCTGGACGAAGTGTCTTAACCTATTCCGAAAGACAGCGTGAAAACCATCTAAAACTGAAATACTGAGGCTGGGAAAGGCTATACAGGAGAAGGGGGGTCATTCTGCTGGGCTTTTGTTGTTTTGTCTTAGTGGTAGGGTCAGTGTAGTTAGTTCAGTTAGGCCGGGAAAGCCATAGTTGAGGGATAGTGAGGACTTTATTTATTTCAATAAAGTCTTATCAAGAATGAAAAAATGGCCTGCCTCTTTGACCTACCTCAGTATATACACAGCTAATGTGGGGAAGAAAAAGTCTAAGAGTAGTATCACCAGCCTTAAAATGGCTAGTAAACCTTAACACACCAGAATAATGCTTTAGAAGTCCATCCCTATCCTTTTCAGAGTTCAGTCTATTTTAGGGGGGAGATCTTATCAAGCAGGACTGTCAAAAAGTCACAGTAGAAAGTTTACAGTTAGTCCTTGTGCTATGGAGGGGAAAGACTACCAGTCTCCAATCCCTGCGGTCCGGGTCTATAAGTAGGTCTTCCTTCCTTGGCCACCAACCAGTAAAAGTGGCAGAGGGGTGGTTAAAAGGAACGGTACACACATTTCATGACTCCCAACAACATGGTCTATATAAAAATATATTCTTTATACAGAAAAAGGCAGGTGCTAAAATACTGCACTAACAGTTAAGTAAACTTTACAAAACTAATATGCAACACTGAGGAAAATGGCAAGTTGTCAAGAGTTATTTAGAGGCTTTCCTAGAGAAAATACAGTTACAGGTGAGTAAACCTCTTACCTAGGGCAGTAAAGTAGACTTTTTAAAGAGTTAGGGCAACCACTTTTCGCAGTATTTTGTGGGAAAAGACTTCCATTTATCCAAAAGAGCAGTTTATGGAGTACTGGTTGTACTTAGGCCAAAGAAGACCCTTGGTGTGGAAGATGGGACCCACAGAGAGATGCAGCCTAAGAAAGGACTCAACAGCAGTACCAGGGTCTCGAGGGAGCAATAGCTTGGCCGCAAGAAGCAATTCTGCAGCAGCCGTTTTTATGGTTTCCAAGAGCAGTCTGTGCACATTGGTGGCCGACCACCAAGCATTTGAGTGCAAACACAAGGCCCGCCCGAAGATTTACAAATTCAGCACTTCCTGGTTCAAGCAAAGAGTTTAAAGAAAGAAGATGATGAGCATAGCGCTAGTTGGTAATGCAGTGTTTTAGTCATCTTCTGGATCCGGTTTTGGCTGCTGAGGATTCAGTCGTATTGGCAAACCAGAAGGAGGACTCTGACCACTGACTGACATGTTTTTAAAAATCTTTAGTCAAAGTAAAATAACTCTTGCACAATTTCTATGAGGGAAGTTCCCAACCTAAAAACAAACTAATGGTGTGTGTCAAAGAAAACAGTCCTTGGTCCAAAATCCAATACAACTAATCTGGCCCTACCACTTTGGAAAACTGAAAGAGAGGAGCAATGACATCTTTATTTGGCTTCTGCGTGGCCCACTCACTTGGTCAGTCGATAGTTCCAAATTAATTCATTTTTAGATTTATATGATGCATTACTCACTGTATTTGTATCTGCTTAGATTCACATGCTGTGCATAGGCCAACATCTAGTGGAAGCTGCAGAGTATTACAGTTGTGGTTTTCAAAACTCGAAAAGGAACGTCGACAGGGCGGGCCAGTAAGACTATCACTAGTGTGGCGTCCACTGTACCCATGATCCCTCATGCGTCGAGGTCCCTCAGATTGCTATTTTTCTGACATGAGGTGTAGCGCAAGTACAGTTGTATCCAAGCAGATACGTATCAGACAAGCTCATAAGCATCCGTGCGCCTTCTCTCCGAGGGGAGGAAGGGTGGGTCGCAGGTGAATCTAAGCAGATACAAGCATCGGAAATAAGATTATGGTGAGTAATGGATCCCTTCTGAAGCTTGTGGAATCTGCTTAGATCACATGCTGTGCATAGATTAGCGAGAAGTGGAAGAAGGTGGGATGTGAGAAGGTTCATGAGCGAATAAATGTCTTAGAACCGCTTGTCCCACTTGTGTATCTGTCTTGGAATGAGTGTCAATGCAGTAGTGCAGAGTGAAAGTATGTATAGAGCTCAATGTAGCTGCTTTGCAAATACTGTCTAAGGGGACATTTGCAATGAAAGCCATAGTGGCCCCAGTACCTATTGTGGAGTGGGCCCTTGACGTAAAAGCCAGTGTTTTATTAGAAAGGGAATAGCACAGTTGGATACATCTCACTATCCACCAAGAGATGGCATTTTAGAGATGCAATCTCCTTCTCTGCCTGGTGCTATGGAGACAAATAGTTGATCTGTTTTTCTTAGCGGTCTGGTCTTGTCTACGTAGTAGAGGACCACTCCCCTCATATCTGGTGTGGAGTTTTACCTCAGCAGAGCTTTTGGGTTCCTGGAAGAAAGCCGATAGCTCAATAGACTGGTTAACATGGAATTTGGAAATGAACTTGGGTGAGAACCTAGGGTGAGTCCGTAAAACCAGTTTGTCCTTATGTATAGTAAATAAAGGACCCTGCACTGACAGAGCATGGATTTCACCGACCCTTCTTATGGAGGTGATGGCTACTAAGAAGGCAGTTTTTTAAGTCGGGTGTTTGAGACTAGACTTGTTTGTTTCTTCATTTGTAATGCGCTCCAAACCCAGAGGCAGCAGGGCGCAGCAAGAAAGAAGATGCGAAGCTTATAATGTTACAGAAATATACAATTATGCATAAATATGCATGTACAAAAAAATGGCAGAAATATACAATATACAGCATACTATACAATAAGAAAGTTAATACAGTAGCAAAATGCAGTGATATATATATATGGGATACATTACTCACCGTAATCGTATTTCTGATGCTTGTATCTGCTTAGATTCACATGCTGTGCATAGGCCGACATCTAGTGGAAGCTGCGGAGTATTACAGTTTGTTTTTCGAAAGTCGAAAATGGGGCGTCGACACAGGCGTGCCAGTAATACTATCCCTAGTGTGACGTCCACTGTACCCAAGATCCCTCACGCGTGTAGGATCCTCAGATTGTATTTTTTCTGACATGAGGAAGCATGAGGAGTAGCGTGAGTACAGATAATCCAAGCAGATAGACAGAAAGGTAAGACTACAAGCAATCATGCGCCTTCTCTCGGAGGGGAGGAAGGGTGGGTCGCATGTGAATCTAAGCAGATACAAGCATCAGAAATACGATTACGGTGAGTAATGTATCCCTTCTGAGGCTTGTGGAATCTGCTTAGATCACATGCTGTGCATAGATTAGCGAGCAGTACCAGAAGAAGGAGGTGGGATGTGAGAAGGGTCATGAGCAAACAGGTGTCTTAGAACCGCTTGTCCCACTTGTGTATCTGTCTTGGAATGAGTGTCAATGCAGTAATGCTGAGTAAAAGTGTGAATAGAGCTCCAAGTAGCCGCTTTGCAAATGGTGTCGAGGGGAACATTTGCAATGAAAGCCAGAGTGGCACCAATGCCTCTAGTAGAGTGGGCCCTTGGCGTAAAAGGCAGAGTCTTTTCAGAAAGAGAGTAACACAGCTGTATACAGTTGATAATCCACTTCGAGATAGCGCCCTTAGAGACGCGATCCCCCTCTCTGCCTGTAGCTACGGAGACAAACAGTTGATCTGTTTTCCTTAGCGGTCTGGTTTTATTTACATAGTATAGGACCGCCCTACGCACATCTAGGGTGTGTAGTTTCACCTCAGCCGAGCTTTGCGGGTTTTGGAAGAAAGCCGGAAGCTCGATGGACTGGTTTACATGGAACTTGGATATGAATTTAGGTGAGAACCTAGGGTGTGTGCGTAAAACCAGTTTGTCCTTGTGGATAGTAAAGAAAGGATCCTGCACTGACAGAGCCTGAATTTCACTGACCCTTCTTATGGAGGTAATGGCTACTAAGAAGGCCGTTTTATAAGTCAGGTGTTTGAGACTACTTTTATGCATGGGTTCGAATGGGGGTCCCATGAGCTTAGCTAGCACCACGTTGAGGTCCCATCCTGGCGGTGGGTTCGAAATAGGAGGGTGAAGTCTCTTTACTCCTTCCATGAAGGCTTTAACCACTGGTACTTTCCACCACGAGACCTTGTTATGGGATGTGGTGTAAGCCGAGAGGGCTGCCAGGTGTACTTTCAGCGAGTTAAAAACCAACCCTGCATCCAGCAGGTGGAGCATGTATGTTACAACGTTGGAAGGAGTGCAATCAACCGGGTTGATTTGTTTATTCAGGCACCAGATAACGAATCTTTTCCACTTATCAAAGTAACAGTGCCTTGTATTTGGTTTCCTGGACTCCTTTAGAATGTCCATACACCTCTGTGGTAATTTGAGATGTCCAAACTCTATGACTTCAGGAGCCATGCTGCTAGGTTCATAGAGTTGGGTTTCTGATGCACTGTTTGACCCTGTTGCTGGGACAGTAGGTTGTACCAGGCTGGGAGTCTGATGGGTTCGCACACCGCCATCCTGCGTAGGTGTGGAAACCATGGTTGTCTCGCCCACATGGGAGCAACTAGGATGAGCGTCATCGATTCCTTGTTCATCTTGTACACCACCTTCCTGATGAGGAGTTGGTGGAAAAGCGTACGCAAACATCCCTGACCAGTTCATCCACAGGGCATTCCCTTGGGAGTCTGGCTGGGGGAACCTGGATGCAAATCCTGGGCATTGTTTGTTTTCGCTTGTGGCGAATAGGTCTATAGTGGGGAAACCCCACTGAGAGAAGAGATCTTCTACTACGTCTCTGTGAAGGACCCATTCGTGTTCTTCCGGGAGGGAGTCTCTGCTTAGAGTATCCGCTAGGGAATTGAGCTCCCCTGGAACATGTTGCGATGACAGGAAGATGTTCCGTCTGAGTGCCCATATCCATATTTTCTGGGCAAGCTTGGACAGATTTGGCGAACGAGTCCCCCCTTGCTTGTTCAGATAGAACATGGCTGTCGTGCTGTCCGTCCTGACCTGCACCGACAAGTTTAGTAGATGGGGCTCGAACGCCTTTAGCGCTCGGAATACTGCCAGAAGCTCTAGCAGATTGATGTGGTTCTTGGCTACTGAGTGAGACCAGAGACCCTGAGCTGTGTGGTGGAGATGGTGAGCTCCCCACCCAGTCAGGCATGCATCTGTAGTTACCACGGCTTGTACTTCGGGATCGTAAAAGGGTTTCCCCTTTGCGAGATTCTCTCTTGTCCACCAGTGTAGGCTCTGTACGAGTGTTGGCGAAACGACCACTAGATCGTCCCAATGACCACTTGCCTGAGACCACTGTTTCGCCAACCATTCCTGCATGGGACGCATGCGCAGACGCGCGTGGGGGACCAGGTAAATGCATGACGCCATCATGCCCAGTAACCGCATAGCTTTGCGTACTGTTATCTGTTGACCTGACTGATAATACGGAATTTGCAGAAGTATATTCCGAATTCTCTCTTCCGAAGGGAAGGTCAATCCTTTCTGAGTATCTAGGATAGCTCCTAGAAACTGTTTTGAGGTGCTTGGCACCAGACTTGACTTTTTCTCGTTGATGGAGAAGCCTAATTCGTGGAGGAGGTCGATAGTCCTCTGAATGTTTGACCTGCAAATTCCCGGGGTTTCCCCCGTTATGAGCCAGTCGTCCAGATAAGGGTACACCGGGATTGCTTCCCTGCGTAGGTGTGCAGCCGCCACCGCCAGTACCTTGGTGAATACCCTTGGTGCTGAGGCTATCCCGAATGGCAGTACCTTGAATTGGTAGTGGCGGCTGTCCACCTTGAAGCGCAAGTACTTCCTGTGCGCTGGGAGCATGGAAATATGAAAATAAGCATCTTTCATATCCAAGGTTGCCATGTAATCCCCCTTTTTTAGGAGGGGGATTACCTCTTGTAGCGTGGTCATACGGAATTTTTGGGGCTTGACATACTTGTTGGCAGGCCGTAAGTCCAATACTGGGCACATTGTCAAATCTTTCTTTGGCACAAGGAAGTAAGTTGAATAGATACCCTTGTTTACCTGGTGTCCTGGGACGAGTTCTATCGCGTCCTTTTCTAGCAGAATGGCGATCTCCTCGAGAAGGATCCTTTGATGCTCTAGGGAGTGCACTCTTTGTCGTGGAGGATGGTTCCGGGGACGCTGCAGTAGTTCTATACAATATCCTGCGGATACTGTTGACAGCACCCATCTGTCTGAGGTGATCCCTTCCCAAGCTTGGGTGAAGGTGGAAATGCGTCCCCCTACTGGGGTTGCGTGGCAAGGGACCCTGAACTGAGCGTCACTGTTTTGGTGGAGGCGTGCCACCTCCCTTGTTGGGGCTGCCTCTGCCTCTTCCACGACCTCTCTTGTTACCCCTGCCGTAACTCTGGGTAGACTGCTGGTTGTTATTCCATTGTGTACCCTGTCCCTGGGCGACGAAAATTACTGTTCCCCCTCTGGTTAGGGGGTTTGTTGGTAAGCTGGCCAAGGGATTTGAGAGTCTCATATTCATCTTTGGCATTTTTAAGTGCGTCTTCGACCGCTTTCCCAAACAATAGGTCGGGTTCCACTGGCTTGTCTATTAAAGAAGCCTGGGTTTCTGTCTTGAATCCCGACTGCCGTAACCACGCATGTCTCTTGATAACAGTACCTTCTGCTATCAATCTCCCTGCGTTGTCCGCGGCGTCGAAAGTTGCTTTTAAAATGCAACCAGACACGGCTCTCCCCTCTGCCGAGATTCGAGCCAGCTGGCCCTTTAACGGTTCTGGAGCAGAGGCAATGAGCGCCGCGACTTCTTCCCATTGATGGCAATTGTAACTAGCCAACAGGGTGGTGGAATTCGCAATCCTTGCTTGGTAGGCGGACGTTGAGGCTACCTTCCTGCCAAACCCGTAAAGTTTTTTGCTCTCCTTGTCGGGAGGAGCTTCTGATGAAGATAAGGGCGTGCCAGCCCTTTTTCTAGTGTTGGTAACCACTAGGGAATCTGGTTTAAGATGTCCCCTTATATACAGAGGGTCAGACTGGGCTGCCCGGAAAATCTTTTCAATTCTGGGGTTGACAGCTCTGGTGAGGTTCGGATTCACCAGGGAAGGATCTATTCTTCGTTGGATGGATTTGAGGATAGGGATGGTCTGAGCGACCGGTCTTCTCTCTCCTACAAACTCCTCCGCGAAGTCCCTTTCCTCCTGTACACCGTGGGTGTCGATGTGGAAGTGTTCCGCTGCTCGAGCGAGAACCTCGTTAAGGAGGGGCTGGTTATCAACTGGAGAGTCAGTAACTGGGGCTTCGCTTTGTACTGGGGAATCTACTCTGTAAATTTCCTGCTCATCTTCTCCCTCCTCCAGGTCCTCATCCTCTGCATAGTAATCTGTCCCGGTTTGTTCTTCCATAATGTTAAACTCCTGGTCCTCTTCAGGGAAAACTTGTCCCTGGTAACTGGGGAGTGGAGTAGAATATGGAGTGGAGTAAGGCTGGACCTCGAAGGGTTCAGGTCTGTCGAACCGGGGCTTTTTACTTAGCGGGATAGGATCGGAGGAGCCTGAGGGTGTGGCCCCTTGAGGGTTATATGAAAGAAAGTGTTCTGGGTTCTTATCATAAAAATCAGCCAAGGAAGACATCCTAGACATAACCCTGTCTATGTCTTCACTGGACCATTCCCTGGAACAGGGTATTACTTTAGCAGGTGATGATTTATGGGACTTTTCAAGGGTAGACTTGTGTTTGCTTGTCTGCCTAGGGTGAGAGGATGGCTTTACAGGGGTGGAAGGCTGTGCTTTCCGCTGTTTCCCCCCCTCCCCGTGCGTGGAAAAATGTTTTCCCTGTCCCTTGGAGGCCCCAGAGACTTTCGACGCCTGGCGCCGAGGGTCTGGAGAGGTATCTGTGTGCTTCGGGCGTGGGGCCTCACTGGTGTTAACCGCGGTCTTGGTATCTTGGAGCGCGGCCTGGGGGTGGAAGTCGTCTTCGTCTCCCGACGATCGAACTTCCGTTAATGTGTGTAGCGAGGCACTCTTGGCAAGAGTGGATGATTGCCTTGCGTCGTGAGGCGATCTTGATCGAGAGCGCCCAGAGGACACCGAGTCGGACCGTTCTTTTTGTGCCTCTTTCCGGGAAGTCGACGTCGTCGAGGTCCGGTTGGTCTTAGTGTGTTTAGTGTGTGTTAGGTGTGTAGCGCTTGCGTCGCCGGGGGTCTTCCCCATAGCCGCCCTGCCGGACGACCTTCCGAGGTCGGGGACCTGCGCTCGTCGGCTGTCTTTCGACGCCGTAATGCCCTCGCCGTCCGAAAGTACGGCGTCGCTGCCATCGCTGAAGGCGCCCTCCGCTGCCATGGCCTCCTGCCTGGCGTGGTGGGCCCAACGCTTTGTCGAACGGTCCTTAAGTGTCTTAGGTTTAAACCTACTACACGCTCTGCAGTTCGCTTCGGGGTGATCCCTCGGCAAGCAGAGATTGCACGTGGCGTGCCTGTCGACCCAAGGGTATTTGCGATTGCACTTGGGGCAGAATTGAAAAGGGGTACCCTCCATACGCACCTTAAGGCAGCGGGCTGCTAAGTGTAGGAATATATAAAATGCAACTATATATCAAGAGTGAAGAGTATGTACCACCCCCCCACTCTCCCTACTTGTAAGGGCCGAGGCCAGCGGCCTACTAGGCCCGGGCCGAGGCCAGCGGCCTTCCGAGGCCCAGATCCGTCGTGCAGCAGTCGACGGTCGATGACTTCTCCAGCCGTCGTCGAGGTTGAGGGTCGACGTTGGGGTGGGGAAGGGAATGAATAAGAATTATAATTATAATAACAGCAAAAGTATGGCTAAGGCCAGGGAACTCCGCAAGATGCTTCCGACCAGTATGGCGGAAAAAAACAATCTGAGGATCCTACACGCGTGAGGGATCTTGGGTACAGTGGACGTCACACTAGGGATAGTATTACTGGCACGCCTGTGTCGACGCCCCATTTTCGACTTTCGAAAAACAAACTGTAATACTCCGCAGCTTCCACTAGATGTCGGCCTATGCACAGCATGTGATCTAAGCAGATTCCACAAGCCTCAGAAATATATATATACACAACCAAGACCTGTAAGTGTCAATGGGTACAGATGTGTGGATTACTATGAATAGATAGGATATCAAGTACAGTAGTTGTTCATTATCCTATTCTTAAGTAGGAGGGCTAGGGGTTATTAGCGTTCAGGTGTTGGATGAGGTTCTTTCTAAAGTGTGGGTAGGGTTGGTCAACTCTTAGGTTATGTGGCAAGGAATTCCAAAGGGTCGCAGCTTTCACAGGGAAGCTATTGCCTCCATTGGTGGAGAGTTTGAATCTTGGAATTGTCAGGCAATTAGAATTCACGGTTCTAGTCTGTCTGATGGATGGTTTCCTCTTGATTCTGTCCATCAAATAGCTTGGCGCAGCATTATTGAGGGCTTTGAGAGTTAGGGAGGCCGTTTTTAGTTGGATTGTGCGCTCAGTGGAGAGCCATTTATGTTGGCGTCTAGTGGCAGTGATGTGTTCTTTTTTGTTTATGCCGAGCGCGGCTCTAAGGGCATTGTTTTGTAGGATTTGCAGCCTTTGGGTAATTGATTTATTGGCACTGCTGTAGCGAGCATTGCAGTAATCGAGTCTGGAGAGTATGAGGGCTCTCGCCAGGATCAGGCATCCATCATTGGATAGGAATGGCCTACCTGCTCTGATTAGTTTGCAGGTGTACGCGGTGGTGGATGCTAGTGAATTGACCTGTTTATTGAATGATATAGTGGAATCCAGATAGAAGCCGAGAGTTTTTACCTCGCTTGAAACTTTGATGATATTGCCATCTATGTTGAATGAGGTGTATTTAGAACCTAGTTTATTAATATTGGCATGCATACCCAGGATGATTAGCTCTGTCTTATCATTCAGGCATAGGCCGTGGGATGCCATCCATGCCTGAATGATGATACACCCTGTTCACCAACTCTGTCCTTACTATGATCCCCTGAAAGTGGGAGGAGAATCCGAGTATCATCTGCATAGTTGGTGTAGGTGATACCCAGAAGGTCCAGATCGTCGAACAGGGGTTTGGTGAAGATGTTGTATAAAGTTGGGGAGATGCAGGAGCCCTGGGGGACTCCACAGGTGATGGGAGAGGGGTCAGCTGGTGCTGAGGGGGAGAAGACCCATCGTTCTCTCGCTCAAGAAGGATTCAATCCATCTGATTGCTTCGCTTGAGAAATGGGCTGCTGAATCCAAGTGTCTGCATAAAACCTTGTGATCCACAAGGTCGAATGCAGCGGAAAGGTCCAGTAGGAGGAGGAGAGCTGTCTTACCCTTATCCCTCAGTTCATCTATTTGGGTCTTTAGATCGATAAGGGCTGTTAACGTCCCGTGTAGGGGGCGGAAACCCGATTGTCTGGATCCTAGTAGTTTATGAAGTTCCAGGTGTTTTTGGATCTGGACGTATGCCAATTTGTCCAAGATCTTCAGTAGAAAAGCTACCGTGGTGATGGGTCGATAATTGGTGGGGATGAGAGGATCTAATGTCTGCTTCTTAAGGAAGTTGAGCACCCAAGATTGTTTTAAGTTGGACGGGATATTGCCTGAGGAGAAAGAAGCGTTAATAAGTTTGGCGATAAATGGTGATAAGTCTCTGGCTGCGTCTTTAATTATGTGTGCAGGGCAGATGTCACCTTTGCAGTTAGAGGGTTTGAGAGATAGTATAATTTGCTCAACTTCCAGGGTAGTGGTTTTGGTAAAGGAGAATTTGTGTGTGCGATAGGTGTAGTGTCAGGCAAGTGTTTAGGTGGGCTGGGAAGATTCAAGGAATCTTTTTTTTAGTTGGATTTTGTATTGTAAGGTGTTTATTTTATTTGCTAGTGCCTGTTGGATATCTGCACACCAAGTTTGATCCTTAGTGCAGGTATCAGGCGTGTCAATGGGGGACTCAAGTTCCTTCAATATGGAGAAGAGTTCCTTCATAATGGAGTTGGAATTGGCGATGCGGTCATTGTAGGAGTTCTGTTTAGCTTTGCAGATTTCATTTTTATACTGTCGTGAGATAGTGGTGAGAGTAGCTTTCTTATCCATCTTTTCATTCGGTGGGCATAATTTCCAGGCATATTCACATTTTCACTTTTTTAGCGGAGGGCCTTAGGTTCAGGTGTAAACCATTTATTTAGATGGGTTTTAGGCTTACTGGTGCAGAGTTTTAGTGGGGCTATTTTGTCCATAGTGTCCAACATGATTTTATTATATTCATGAACCAGAGTGTTAGGGTCTAGATTGTCTGGCAGTGCATTAAGAGTTGGGAGGATGGCTGGAATAATTGTTTCCACTGTTATATTTTTCTCATTTCTTGTTAGGCATGGTGGTGCTATTGGCACAGCTATAGTGGGTGGTCTGGAGGTCAATATATTAAAGGAGATCAGGGAGTGGTCAGTCCAAGGTAGAGGAGAGATGGATGAGATGACCGCCGAGCAGTTAGCATTGGCAACCCAGTCCAAGGTTCTTCCCTTCAAGTGGGTGGCGGAGTTAACTTTTTGGGATAGTCCTAAGGAGGTGATGGTATTAGCTATTGTTAGTGCATGTGAGTATGTAGGGTCATTGAGACCAAGGTTAAAGTCACCTAGTAATAGCATTTGTGATGTGGTTTTGACATTATTGGTTAATAAGCTATGTAGATCCTCTTCAAAGGTCCCTAGAGGGCCAGGGGGTCTGTAGACTAAGTGGATGGTAAGTGATGAGGTGTTATTTATAGGGAGTTTAGCGGTGAGGGATTCACACGATTGCAGAGTTTGGGTGGTGACTAACCGTAGGGCTAGTTTTTCTTTGGATATGATGGTGATACCGCCGCCACGGGTGGTGCCCACATGGCCCTGCCTAGATATGGGATGTGCCAGCATAAGAGAAGGTCCTGCCGCATTGTGTAGCCATGTTTCGGTTAAGGCGATGAAGTCTAATTTGGCTTCAGTGATAAGATCTGCTATGTTAAGGGCATGGGCGACTAGAGATCTTGTGTTGAGGAGTGCTCCGTTTAGGAATGAGCATCAGTTTCAATGCTGAGATTCGTAGAAATAGAAGGTTTTGTCTTAGTTCTAGGAGTAGCAGTTACTTTAGTGGCTAGGGGGGTGGTCTGGTGATAGGGGGCCCTATGTTTTCTGGTATGGAAGCCTTTGGTTTCATATTTGGCGGTGGAAAGAAGTCTTCTAGGCGGCACATGCAGTTTAGAGAGTCTAGCGCGAAGTTTGTTGTTGCCATCGGTGATGGGGCAAGGTAGTGAGGCGTAGGTGACTAGTCCTGGCCTGCAGTAGTGTTTAGCGCAGGCGGGGTCAGAAGGATGAGTAGCTAGGTCTGGTGCATTGGGAGCTGTCTCTAAAGGGGGAGCCCTGTTGTGGATATCCTGGCTGAGAATGTCCAGTGACAAGGATATGGCCATTGCGCAGAAGGGGATTATTATGCGTAGCATCTTCTGCGGGGCAGACGAGGTGTACTAGTGCAGGCAATGGAGAGGCAGTAGGGGTCCTTTCCAGGTTAGGTTGGTGGGGTCTAGTTAGATCAGGTGGTGTAGGGAGAACCTAAATGGTAGATTGCAAGTGGATAAAGTTCTAGGTACCGTCTCTGGGCGCTTTAACACTATGGCTGAGGATTTTGAGCGCTCAGGTTTGTGCACAGCAAAATTTGTAATATACACCTAAGTAAATAGTACCAACGTAATTGTAATCAGGGTGAGTGCACATGATCATATGCAACTTCTTAGGTGCACCACTGCATGCATCACAGATACAAACAATACGGTGGGAGGTCAATAAGTGCAGTAGCTTAGCAGATCAGCAGAATGAGTGTGTAATGCTCACGTTTACAAGCAGGCGTGTTCCGTATACAAATATATGGGCAAATCAAACATGACTATGTGCAGAGGGTAAGTTGTGCATAGGCTCAAAGGGTGGTCCCATGAGCTTAGCGAGTACCACATTAAGGTATCAACCTGGCGGTGGGTAAGAAATTGGAGGGTGGAGTCTCTGTACCCCTTCCATAAATGCTTTGACGACTGGTACCTTCCACCATGAGACCTTGTTATGGGAAGTGGTGTAGGCTGACCAAGCCGCCAGGTGTACCTTCAGCGAGTTAAACACTAACCATGCATCCAGTTAGTGGAGCATATAGGTTAGAATATTAGGAGTACAATCAACGGGGCTGATTTGCTTAGTCTGGCACCAAATAACAAATTGTTTCAATTTATCATAGTAACAGTACCTAGTGTTTGTTTTTCTTGACTCTTTCAAGATATCCATACATCTCTGCGGTAGATTGGGATGTCCGAACTCTGACTTCAGGAGCCATGCTGCCAAGTTCATAGAGTGTGGTTGTGGGTGCACTGTTAGTCCTCGTGCTGGGAGAGTAGGTTGTACTGGCACAGGAGTTTGATGGGTTTGCACAACGCCAGTCTGCACAGATGTGGATACCACGGCTGTCTTGCCCACATAGGAGCAACAAAGATCAGCGTCATCGGTTCCTTGTGTAACTTGTTCACCACCTTCCTCATGAGAGGAGTCGGGGGGAGGGGGGGATCGGGGGGGGGAGCGTAAGCAAACTCCCTGACCAGTTCCATCCATAGGGCGTGTAGGGGAGGACTGGTCCAGGATACCCCTCTCGCCTGCGTTTCTTCCCCAGGTGAGGGCTATGGCCCATTGGGCGTTCCCTCATGCCACCCGGGCCCAGGTGGTGGAGGGCTCACCCACTGGAGACATTGCCCACACGTATCGAATGCCCACATGTATTGATTACAACACAAATTTAGCTAGGCCCAAAAACCATTCTTTGCCCGGTAAAGATGGTGTGAGCTCAGCGCACTGTAGCGCGGCCCCCACCCTTGGAGAACATCCCTGTTGCCGCAGCACCCTGGCAGATCCGCTGCGAGCACGTTCCCACGAACAAGACGGACATGAGCTAGCGCAATACGCTAACATTGTAACAGTCCACCTCCCGCAGTGTACCATCACTATCAGCATGACCCGGCCAGCAGGCCTGAACAATGAGAAGAACAGTAAAATGGTCCTCTGATGGCAGACAGTCTTTATATATATGTATATATTAATGTCAAGACCTCTTGCATTATTTCTTTCTTCCACAAAATACAAATGCCTGTAGAATGTATTAAAATGAGAGAGTATGCTCCCATGATATAGGCTATGGCGAGCTCGCACCATTGCAGGTGGATGCCAATGATAAAGGAACGCTCCAGGGATCTGTTTGTTGCGTGTATCACTGGGCAGCCTACCTCACGTGGTTTCGCGCCATAACTAAAGCTAATGCTGCTAGAGTACACGAGAAAGCGGATGCAACTATACTATGAACTCATTAAAGAATGCGCGAGAGTGCACGTATCATGTGTGAATGTCTGAGCCCCTCATATGCCACCACCGTCACGCACGGTGGCGGGTCGTTTTCTATGTACTCCACTGATCTAACCACTACCTCATTTACTGCGAATGTATATGCATGTAACTGAAACACTGTAGCTGCTAGAGTGTAATGTACAAATATGATGCTCGAACTGGGTATAATCGAAACGCACCCAGCAAAGGTTAAATGCATGTTTTGACGTGATTTTAAATAAGTATTATAGAAAGTGTTCAAATGTCTGCGATGTCTTTACTTGTATTCAGCAACACACGAGGGAGATACCTTTGTGAAAGCGTACAAGGTCTCGATGTATCCCCCTCCCTCCCTCAGAAGGCTGCCAAGACATGAGAACAGAGCCCCGCTCTGCGTTATCACGCCTCCCCCGACCCGACTGGAGCCGCTTCAAAGACTTGTAGCCCCACTGCAGCACCCAAGGCCGCGGCCAGCCACCTGCATTATTTACAGCACAGTAGTAAACCTTAGTTTAAACTCAAGCACCCCCTCGTAAACCCCACAACCCACCGGACTGTCTCAGACTTATGGCCCTTTGCAATCAGGACACCCAACACTTTGACAACACACAGCGAAACATCCATAACCACTTCTAACAAGACAGAAAGACCTGTACCACCAGCCCCAGTCCCCGAAGCTTAGCCCCTCGACCTACGGTCCCGGTCAACAGATCACGAGTAACCAGGCCACGATATATTATCTCCAGACCCCTCGCAAGGTGCATTCCTCCTGTGTTGCATTAACCTATTGAAAGATTTACTAAAGAGAATAGAACTGTAAATGACTGAATGACTGCAGTGTGCATGGCAGAGGGCAAGTAAGTCAGAAAAGGCATTCATCTCTGCCACAGGCCGCCTCGGCACGCCAGCACCGCCCGGATGAACTCAAGCCGACCTGCCAGGCCCAGCCCAACCCACGAGGGTGACCAGTGACGTCCTCCAGCCAAGACCAACCACACCGCAGCAGCACCTATAGTTAGTCGTCGCCACCCAATCCCAATGAACCTGTGCCCCCTATAGTATGTAGGTTTTGATGACGTTTTTTGTAAATATATACGCCTGTCTTTGCTAGTGTCAGACAGAGCGCTCTCGGAGTTTGCAGAGTTCTTTGCATGCCCAATTCTGATTGATAAACTCCCATTTACGCTCACCCGCACTCTGTCTTGGCCTTATTCCCATTTTGGGAGAGTCCGTCATTGTCTCTCATTGCGGGGAGGATCGTGCTGTCTGGGGACGCTTGCTTTCAGGCGCTCCCCTTGGAGCCTGGCTGTGGGAACCTGGACGCGAAGTCTAGGCATTGACTATTTTTGCTTGTGGCGAATAGGTCTATAGTTGGAAAACCCCATTAAGAGAAGATGTGTTCTATGACTTCTTCGTGTAGATGCCACTCGTGTTCCTCTGGTAGGGGATCTCTGCTCAATGAGTCTGCTAGAGCATGGAGTTCCCCTGGAACATGTGATGACAGGAACATCTTCTGTCTGGGTGCCCATTTACAGATTTTTTTGTGCAAGTCTGGATAGATTTGGAGAGTGCGTACCCCCCTATTTGTTGATCTAAAACATCGCTGTGGTGCTGTCCGTCAGGATCTGCACTGACAGGTTTGTTAAATGGGGTTCGAACGCCTGGAGAGCTTTCAATATTGCCAGAAGTTCCAGCACGTTGATGTGGTTCTGAGCTGCAGTGTGAGACCACAGACCCTGGGCTGTGTGATGAAGCTAGTGAGCCCCCCCCCCACCCTGCAAGTGAGGCAACCATTGTGACCACTGCTTGTATCTGTGGGTCGTAGAAGGGTTTCCCCTTAGTCTGGTTTTCTCTTGTCCACCAGTGAAGATTTTGTACCAGTGTTGGCGAAACAACCACTAGATCGTCCCACAGATCGCTTGCCTGAGACCATTGTTTCGCCAATCACTCCTGTATGGGAAGCATGTGCAGGCGTGTGTGAGGGACCAGGTATATGCAAGATGCCATCATGCCATTTAAACGCATTGCTTTGCGCACCCTTATCTGCCAGCTGGCCTGATAATGTAGTATTTGCAGTAACAAATTCTTCATTCTCTCCTCTGAGGGAAAGACCAATCCTTCCTCTGTATTTATGATAGCTCCTAGGAGCTGTTTTGAAGTGCTTGGCACTAGGCTTGATTTTTTTCTCGTTGATTGAGAAACCCAATTGAAAGAGGAGGTTGATAGTTGTTTGGATGTTTTGTCTTAAATCGGAGGCGATTCCCCTGTTTTGAGCCAGTCATCCAAGTAAGGGTACACTGGGATAGCCTGCCTGCGCAGGTGCGCTGCCACCAGCGCCAGTACCTTGGTGAATACCCTTGGAGCCGAGGCTATTCCGAAGGGCAGCACCTTGAATTGGTAGTGCTGGTTCGCTATCTTGAAACGCAAGAATCTTCTGTGCGCTGGGAACATTGAAATATGAAAATAGGCAACTTTCATATCCAATATTGCCATGGAATCCAACTTTTTTAGTAGCAGGTTTACCTCTTGTAGCGTAGTCCTGCAGAACTTTTGTGGCTTGACATATTTGTTCGCAGGCCTCAAATCTAATACTGGGCGCATTGTTAGATCTTTTTTTGGCACAAGGAAGTAGGTTGAATAAATACCCCCCCCCCCCCGTTTACCTGGTTGGCTGGGACCACTTCTATGGCCTCCTTTAATAGAAGCGCTGTTATTTCTTCTAGAAGGCTTCCTCTGAGTGGACTTTTGTCTCGGTAGGTGATCGCGAGGACGTTGAAGAACTTCTATGCAGTAGCCCCCTGCTACCATGGACAGCACCCATCTGAGGTGATACCCTCCCATACGTGGGTGAAGTTGGAAAGGTGTCCTCCTACTGGAGATGCATGGGAGGGTACCTGGAGCGGAATGTCACTTGCTCTGAGGTGGGGTGCCACCTCGAGCTGGCCCCCTGCCCTGATTATGACCTCTACGTTGTCCTCGTGGATAGCCCTGAAAGGTTTGTCCTTGGTTGTTGTCATAGGAACCTTGGCCTTGGTTGTATCCTGATCCCCTCTGAGAATTTTGGCCCCGAAGGTGGCAAAAATTGCTGTTACCTCTTTGCCCCGTGGGCTTGTTCGTGAGCTGACCTAAGGACTTTAGAGTGGCATACTCATCCTTTGCTGTCGTAAGTGCGTCTTCTACAGCCTTGCCGAAGAGCACACCAGGTTCTACTGGCAGATTAATTAAGGTGGACTTTGTTTCTGGGCTGAATCCTTATTGGCGAAGCCATACGTGCCTCTTTATAATCGTGCCCTCTGCAATAACTCTCCCTGCATTGCCATCCGCGTCAAAATTTGACTTGAGGAGACAAGTAGACACAGCTCTTCCGTCTGCTGCCACCTGAGCTAAATGAGATTTAAGTGGCTCAGGTGCGGATGAGAGTAACGCGGAAACCTCCTCCCACTTATGGGAGTTGTAACTTGCCAAAAGTGTAGCATTAGTCGCAATTCTTGTCTGGTAGGCTGCAGAAGAAGCTACCTTTCTGCCCATTGCATATATTTTCTTTCTCTCCTTATCGGGAGTAGCCTCGGAGGAAGCAAGAGGTGCGCTTGCTCTTTCGTGTGGTGGTAACCAGCAAAGTGTCTGGTTTTAACTGGCCTCTTATGTATAGGGGGTCTGAAGGTGCAGGCCTGAACAGTTTTTCACACGCGGGTCAGCGGCCCGTGTGAGATTCAGTGCCTCCAAAGAAGGTTGGATTCTACGTTGCACAGATGTTAGCAGTGGGATAAACTGTCCTACTGTCTTCTCACAACAATTGTTCCGAAGTCTGTCCTCCTGTACTTCCCGTGTCTCAATGCGGAAATGTTCTGCCGCTTTGGTTAAGACTTCGATGAGGAGGGGTTCATTATCTACAGGGGAATCTACCACTGGAGGGTCCTGATTAATAGGAGAATCTATGGAATACATGTTCGCCTCCTGGTCTGGGTCCTCATCGTCCCCATAACAAAGTTTGTCTGTATCCTGCTCTGGATCTATTTCAGGGTCATATAGATCTATAATTCTGCCCTGTGCAGGGACATCAGACATCAGAACAAGCCCTCCTGGTAGGGGGCTGAGAGATAGAGGGTTGAGAGCCAGAAGGGGCTGAAGTGGGAGGGGTGGTCTGAAAGCTTCGAAGGTAATCTGGATTTTTTTTCAAAGAAGTTCACCATAAAGGTCATTCTTCGCATAACTGTCGATATCCTGCAAAGACCATTCCTTTGAATTTGGGATTACAATGTGTGGAATACCCAGGTCTTCATTAGTTGGAGGTATAAGCTTTGGCCTAGAGTCTTTAGGTTTCTCCATGGGCTTGGATAAAATTCCCTTTTGTGAAGACCTGTCCTAAGTAGGACTCTTGTCCCTATAATGGGTTTTAGAGGATTTTTTATGGTGTTTTTCCCCACCCTGGGGCCCCGAGGAGTGTGTAACAGACTTTTTGGAGCCTGACGTTTTACTAGATGAAGAACGTCGAACTTCGAGTGTGGGGGCCGAGGTCTCGTCCGCGGACGACCTTTGGAAGTTGTTTTTCGTGCAACACCCTTGCAGTCTTTCGACGTCTTAGCCCTGTCGTGTGGCGATCTTGAACGAGCTTGCCCAGAGGACCTGGACTCGGTGGACTGTTCACAGGGTGTCGAACGTTGTCGAGTATTCGACTCATCTGTCCAATGTCGACTGGGGCTTGTGTTTTGTGGTGTGTGCTTTTGAAGCGCTCCTGCCGCCGGATGTAGTTCCCACAATATGGTCGCAGGCCTGTCCTACGCTTGAGTAGCTGAAGCTACTCAGGTGCCCCCGCCGTCCGAAAGTGCGGCGTCGCTGCCATCGCTGAAGGCTCCTATCTCCATGGACTCGAGTTGCATGGCGAAGTGGGCCCAGCGCTTAGTGGAACGGTCCTTCAACGTCTTAGGCTTGAAGAGCTTGCACGCTAGACAAGACGTTTCAACGTGGTCTCTCGGGAGACACAAGTTGCAAGCTAAATGTTTGTCCACCCAGGGGAATTTACGTTTGCACCTAGGGCAAAACTTAAATGGAGTGTTTTCTTTAATTCTGGGTAAAGGGGATGGCAGCTGGGCGAACAAAGTGTAGGAAGGGGAGAATATGCATTCTAAAATGGCCTCCTAACAATGCCCCCCCCCCCCTCTCTTCCTATTGTATGGACCTAGGCCCAGGGCGGCCTTCCAACGGCGTACGGCCCGTCGCGATGGTCTCCGACAGCAGTATTCTTTCTCTTTCCTTGACGTGGTCTTACGGCAGTCGAAGAAAGGATAGAAAGAAAAACTATCGTAATTATACAAATTCAATGGCTCATCGCCGAAAGGAACTCTGCTATACGCGTCCGTTTAGTATGGTGGAAATAAACAATCTGAGGGACCTTGACGCGTGAGGGATCATGGGTACAGTGGATGTCACACTAGGGATAGTATTACTGGCACACCCTGTCGACGTCCCTTTTCGAGTTTCGAAAACAACTAATACTCCGCAGCTTCCACTAGATGTCAGCCTATGCACAGCATGTGATCTAAGCAAATTCCGCAAGCCTCAGAAATGTATATAAAACATTTTTTAAAAAGTTCACAGCTTTCTCACAGACTGTTAGTCCTCCATGTGGATCCCTCTTTCTCTGGGGGTGTCCCTGGTGTTTTGAGGTCAACTAGTGTGATAGCCGATTTGTAAGTAATGCAGGGATGCAGACTGCAATTCATAATGGTGTGGTCTGGGGGTGTGGGCTCAATAGTATTGAGATTGAGAATATGTTGTACAGCGAAGGAAACGGTCCCAGCTGGTGGTCCGATCTCAACCCGGTGATGCTAACTGGGAGATGTCGAGCGCTTTTGAGGGGGGGGCAGGGGGGGTCGGACAGAAGGGAGGGGAGAGATTAGGAATAGGGTCTTCTTGATGCAGAGTGTAAGCAGATGTGGAGAAGTGGAGTTTTCGGCTTGGCCGCCCGTGAATGGAGGATGGACTAAGAGGACCGAGATTGGAACACAGCAATGAATCCAGACACACAAGAGGTATGCGTCTCAAGGTGGGCACGTTGAATGTCAAGGGGAGGAACTCTCCCACGAAAAGGTCACTAGTGGCCATGGAGTATCGTAGATCGGGGCTCGATGTGATGTTCCGGCAGGAGACCAAATATGCCAAGGAAGAAGAGCGGAGGGTCCAGGGTGGGGGGCATGGGACAGGCATATTGGGGCTCCGGATCCTTGAGGAAGGCTGGGGTGGATATTCTTATCAGAAAAATGGATGTGACCAAAGTGTGGGCGGAGGTGAAGGGTAGGGCCCTCTTGGTGCTGGGCACTATACAAAAAGTGTGCTTCACGTTGGCAACGGGTTACTGCCCCAACCAGGGTCAGGTCCGGTTCCTGTTGAAAACGCTCCTGAAAATGATGCTTGAGGCTTCAGGCCACATAATCCTGGGCTGACATTAAGCTGGACAGGCAAGTGGGAGGTTCAGGAGCACAGGACTCACCTGGGAAGTGGACCAAGGAGGTCTTGGAGTTGTTGGGGGTCTATGGGCTTAGGGCTGCATGAATCGATTACTTATACATCTCGAGGGGGCTGTGGGATGTGGGGTTAGGTTCTGAGATTTCCTGTAACATGGTCAGACCATGACATTGTCACTCTTGACCTGAACAGGCTGGGTTTACCGCACAGAGGCTCCAAGTGGAGATGTAACGAGTCACTGTGGAAGCACCCTGTGTTCCTAGCGCAAATGTCCGAGGAAATTGGGGACTATTTTTCTTATTAAATACTGGGGAGGTCCCAAGGAAGACTGTGTGGGAGGCAGGGAAGGCGACATGGAGAGGGATCCTGAGAAGGGAGGGAGCCAGGAAGAAAAGGGAGCGAAACTTAGTGAGAATGGGTTGAGGGAGGAGATTGCACATCTTGATGGCACGGTAAGGGATGCCACTGAGGAGAGGGAGTACAGAGTGCAGGAGGCAAAGAAGAGGGAAGAGCTTAGACTCCTTGAAGAAGGCCAAACAGTTAGGAACCTACAGTTCCTAAAACATATGTTTTAAGATAAGGGAGATAAGGCAGACGCGCTACTGGCAGCCAGATTGAGGGCTCAGCGAGCTGAGCGATGGGTGGTGCCATTGACGAAGGGGTAGGGGCACGGGATACAGGGGAGGCGGGATTCGGGAAGCATTCGCAACATTTTATGAGACCCTATACAAGTCGGAGGACCATCTGGGGAGAGGAGAAAAACTCGTACTTGGATGAAACGCAGATGGCGAGACATTCTCGGTAGGCTACGGATGCTCCAATTACGGCAGAGGAAAATCAAGAGGGTAGTGTTAAGGTTGCCATTGGGCAAGGCCCCGGGGCAAGATGGGTACACGGCAGGCTTTTACAGGACATTCATCTCCCCTCTGCTCCCCTTTTATGGTGGAACTCTTAATGATATTCTGGAGAAGCCCGGGAATCATTCTCCCGGGCATTAATCACTGTGATACATGAGGAGGGTAGAGACCCTGCTAGATGTGGATCCTACAGCCCCATCTCCCTTCTGAACATCAATGTCAAGATTTAGTTTAGTTAGTTTATTTGTAGAGCGCAGCCAAATCCAACGATAACTGGGCGCATAGACATGGTGGACAACAAAGTTACATAAAGGTTGCACATACGCGATAAGTAGGTAGCAAGACAACCGTGTTACACAATGGTTCGCGACAAGGTTACAGAATACATTACGAAGTGCATTTTTTATTCTTACTGCGATGGGAGCCATGTTTTTACTTTAGCTCTGAAGGCCCAGAATGATTATTCAGCCCAGATTATCATGGGGAGTGCGTTCCAGCATTTCGCTAGCAGCACAGGGAAGCTAGATACCCCAGCTGTTTTTAGGCTGAATTTGGGAATGTTCAGTTGGTGCATGCAAGGTGTTCTGGTGGGTCTGGAAGAACTATGCCTGGAGAATTCGTCAGATAAGTAGCGTGGTGCAGTCAGCAAGAGGCATTTGTGTGTGATAACAAGCAATCTTAGTTTGATTCTGTCTTGGATGTGGAGCCAACAGACTTCCTTGCTAATGGTGGAGGTATGGGCTTTGCGAGGAAGGTTAAGGGCACATCTGAGGGCATTTTTCTGAAGGACCTGCAGTCTGTTCAGATTGTGATTAGTGGAACCCAAGAAGAGTGTGTTTCAGTAATCTAGTCTGGACAATATAATGCTCTGGATGGTGTAAGGCAGCAGGTGGTTGAGAGGAATGGCTTACAGGCATTGATTAATTTGTTAGTGTAGGCCGTGGATGAGATAGTGGTGTTCATTTGTTTTTTGAGTGATGATGTTGATTCAAAATACACAACTAGCGTTTTGACTTCTTTTGATACTTCATTATATTGCTGTCAATGAGGTCCAATTTGTTAAGTCGAGCCTGTGAACCTACTATGAGTAGTTCCGTCTTGTCGTCCTTCAAACAGAGGCTATGGGTGGCCATCCATGCTTGAATTTCAAGGTAGATTTAATTCAGTTTGGCAACATCTTTCTCATAATTCCCAGTGAGTGTAATGAGGACATGGGTGTCGTCTGCATAATTGGTGTACGTGACCCTCAGTTTATCAAGTCGGTCAAAAAGGAGCTTGGTAAAGATGTTGTAAAGTGTGGGGGGGAAATACAGGAACCTTGGGGTACTCCACATTGGATTGGGACGGGGTCAGCTGCAGCCGCTGGTGCGAAGACCCTAGTCGACCTATCGAAAGGAAGGACCGAATCCAATTGGTGGCTTTCTGTGAGAATGCGGCAGCCGGAGAGAGGTGTTGGGTGAGAATTTGGTGGTCAAGTAAGTCAAAGGCTGTGGAGAGATCCAACAGGGGCAAGATTGCCAAATTGCCCTGGTCTTTGGCTTCATCCATTTGGATTTTTAGATCCAGGAGGGCAGTTTCAGTCCCATGCCTAGGTCTAAAGCCGGATTGTCGCAGTCCTAGGAGATGGTCTTCCAAATGTTGTATTTGGAGGTATGCCACTGTCTAGTATTTTAAGGAGAAAGGGGGTGGTAGTAATGGGCCTATAATTAGTAGGTATGTTAGGGTGTAAGTTGGGTTTTTTGAGGAGAGTTAAGACCCACGCCTCTTTGAGGTTGTTGGGTACAGACGGGTTTCTGAATGTGGAGTTGATCAAGGTGGCGATAAGGGGGCTAGGTCTTTAGCTCCGTCCTTGATGACGGAGGCAGGACATATGTCGTCGCCTTTGCAGTTTGAAGCTTTAAGGCTGGCAATTATGTTAACTACTTTATCCTCGGTTACTGGGGTGAAGGGAAATGGCGGGCAATCCGGACTGGTGAAGCTCTTTTTAATGTTCGAGTGGTCTTTGGAGGCAATGCTCGCTTTTTTGAATCAATCTTAGCTTGTAAGAGAGCTATTTTGTTTGAGAGTGTTTATTGAATATTATTGCACCAAGCTTTATCCTTGATACAGTCATCTGTAGGGGGCACAGGCGATTCCAATTCTCTTAGGATGGAGAATAATTCTTTCGTGCCGGATTTGGCGTCATGTATTCCTATTTCTTTGGTGTTCGTGATGGCAGTTTTGTAAGTGGCTGCTGCCGATGAGAACTTTTCTTTGGATGCGAGCGACGGGGCTTTTCTCCAATTAGATTCCGCTGTTCTTTTAATGTTACGGAGATCTTTTAGTTCTGCAGAGAGCCATTTATTTATGTGGGCAGCTGGTTTAGACTTTCTTAATTTAAGCAGGGCTATTTGATTAAGGGCCTGTTCCAGCGTATTGTTATACAGTTTAACAAGGGCAACTGGATTAGAGATAGGATGGTTGGCAATGGTGATTGGGTTTAGCAATGGTCTTAGATTCTCTATAGTGATATTGCATCTATTTCTGGATGCAGTTTGTGGTGTCGTGCAGGTGGGTGCACATTTGGGCAGGTCTTTGGGTATGGAAAAGATGAGGAGATGGTGGTCTGTCCAAGGGCAGGGG
This sequence comes from Ambystoma mexicanum, assembly GCF_040938575.1. Classification (NCBI taxonomy): domain Eukaryota; kingdom Metazoa; phylum Chordata; class Amphibia; order Caudata; family Ambystomatidae; genus Ambystoma; species Ambystoma mexicanum. The sequence continues at coordinate 21,848,679 of NC_090938.1, forward strand.
TGATGTCAATCAATGAAAGGTTGCAGTTGGCGTCAGTCAACCAATCCAGGTATCTCCCTTTTGAGTGTGTGGGTTTGGATACATGTTGTGCAAGGCCTAAATAAGTGATAGTATCATTGAGTAGGATAGCATTGGTATCATTAGGGTCGTTGAGGCATAGGTTAAAGTCACCCATAAGGATGATTTGTGAACCCGGTTTAGAGTTGGAGGTCAGTAAGTGAGCGATGTCCTCTTCAAAGGAAGAGATGGCACCAGGTGGTCTATAGATGAGGTGTAGAAGTATAGTACTGTTGTGAGATATTGGTATTTTGATAGAGAGTTCAGCGGATGGTAAGCCAGTGTTGGTGACTTCTCCGATGTTCAGATTGGTTTTGGCAATAATGGCCACTCCACCCCCCAATCCCTGATTTTCTATCAGCTCGGATTTGCTTGTTTTATTCGTATTTATATAGCGCACAACAGTCCGAGGACATTGATATCATTGTAGTTCTCTGGGACTGGTGATTGAGAGTGCCGGGCTGACTGCAGGATGGAGCCATGTTTCTGTGACCGCGAAGAAGTCTAAATGATTGGCGGTCATCAGGTCAGCAATGTCATGAGAATGAGCTACCAGGGAGCGAGTTAATGAGTGCGCCTTGGATTGTAGTAGTGGTAGATGTAGAGATGCCATCTACAGGTATGAAGAGGTTGTGGCTATTAGGAGCGTTTGCGGGTGTCAACAGCACTTTGTTACTTCAGGTCTGTTGGGTAGGCATCCGATGATGCTTAAGTTTTGGGCTGGTGCGCGATCTTAGTCTATCGTTTCACCAAAAGAGTAGGACAAGCGAAAACATAACTAGTGTTATTGACTAGATTAAGGCGAGATCCTAGTCTAGTGTTTAAGAGCGTAGGGCATGGGACAAGAGGAGTGGGGGTTGGTAGCAAATATGGTGATCTATTCTATAGGTGACCGGCATGGTTCTATATGGAAAGAGTCAATAGTATGTGTATTAGGTGGGATGTTCGGACCTGAGGAAGGTAGACAGTTCAGGGATGTTATGTTACACAAGGGTATTGGTGGCGAGATTGGAGATAAACATTCCCCGTCGATACACGCAGATCACATTGGGTCAACAAGGAGCCGATGAAGAAAACCTTCCACTTGCTCCACGAGTTGAGGGAGATGGGAGGGCGGGCGGCACTTCTTTCTGTGGACGCAGAGAAGGCGGTCGACAGGGTTGAATGGAGCTTTCTGGAGGAGGTTCTTGGCAAGGTGGGTCTGGGGATCCAGGTTTAAGAGGGGGGTGTGATGGCAGTCTACACTACCCCCAGGGCAGCGGTGGCCGTTAATGGAGTGAACTCCACCTGGTTCAACCCATCGAGTGGCACGAGACAGGGCTGCCCCCTCTGAGCGATTTTATTTGCCCTCTACCTAGAACCCCTGGCACAGAAAAATTTGATGGGAACCCCAGCTGGAGGGTCCCGTGGTTGAACGGGTGGAGTCAAAAGAGGCATTATATGCAGATGACCTGCTATTGCATATAAGGAACCGCCTAACCTCAGTCCCAAGGGCGATCCACCTGATTGAACAGTACGGTGAACTGCCAGGCTTTAAGATTAACAGGGCCAAGTTGGTTCTATTCCCAATGAAGGAATTCTGGCAAGGGGGCGGGAATAGATGAACCCTACTGGGGCCAACGACCAACTGTGACACCCGGAGATACCTGGGGAGGTAGGTGACCTATTTGAAGCCAACTCCCCCTCCTTGCCGGATTTCTGGCCGACCGTCAAAACATGGGGGAAGCGGACTGCCTTGGCTCGGCCGTTTGAAAGCGCTGAAGATGGTTTGGCTGCCTCGGTTCTTATATGCATTCCAGATGCTTATGATCCACGTCCCAGAGTCCTTCTTCCGAGATATAAAGAGGGTGATGCTCAGGTTTTTGTGGCAGGGGAAGAAAGCTAGAGTGGCATATGATGTCCTCACACTGCCCAAGGGAAAGGGGGGGGGGACAGGGACTCCTGAATATGAAGTTGTTCTATGAAGCAGTACAGCTAAGGGTTCTCATACCTCAGAAGGATCTCCAGTGGGCTGAACTAGACAATAACTACTAAGCCCCTGGCACAGTGGCAGAGTGGTTGTGGGTGCCGAGGAGCAAGCTTCCACACAAAATCAGGGATCACCCAATAATGGGTCTGATATGGGTGATTTTGCGGGAGAAGCCGGATATGCAAGGAATCACCACATGTCCATACCCTTTGAGTCACATCTGGGCTCCCGGTTCCGTGAGGCGATCCATAACCCCCCAGAGAGATTCCAGGCATGGTTCGAGGCAGGTTTGGAGCGGATGGGCCAACTCTGGAAAAGGGGAACCCTTATCACAATCACAGATTTTGGAAAGGGCATTCATTGACCATAGGAGCTCCGTCGGTCTTCTCATACCTGCAGCTAAAGGGAGTCCTCACAAGGGAAACATGGAAAGGGAAGATACAGAGGGACCTCACTCACTTTGAACAGCTACTAGACACAAGGAGGGTAACCAAGGGTTTGATCTCGGTCATGTACAGCGCTTTGGTGATTGCAGGGACGGGGTCAACCGAGAACTTGAGGCGAAAGTGGGAAAGAGACATGGGAATAGAATTAGATCTGGGGCTTTGGGGGAGGCTATGTAAGGGGGCCTCAAGGACCTCAATCTCTAGTCAGTACAAGTTACATGCCATTAAGCTTCTTCACAGATGGCAATACGGCCCAGTCAGGCTCTCGAAGGTTTCAGACTGCAAGCCCCATGTGTTGGCACCGGTGTGGGGAAAGGGCCCACTACTGGCACATGAGGTGGGGATGCCCCCGAATTAGTGTTTTGGGATGAGGTGCTCGTGTGGATTAAAGACTTACGGGATCCACCGTATAAAAACGCTGATGCTGGTACGGTTTGGGATGGAGAGATTGATGGGGAATATAGAAAGCCAACAGGTGTGTTGCTTGCAGCACGAGCCTGCCTAGTCATGGAATGGAAAGGCGCAAGGACACCAGGAAAGAAAGAGTGGATGAATGTAGCCATAAATATATGCACGATGGAAAGGATAACCGCAGCTCTACACGGGAGAGCTGTGCCGCACAAGTTATGGGGTGAATTTATAGCCAAATATCTGATAAGTAGCTAAGGTTGAAGCCCCCCATAGGGCGGCCAAAGACACTGATTAAGAGTAAGTGAAAAGACCCTCTACCAAACCACAACCGAAAGTTATGTGTTTTTTGTATTTTACTAAAGAAGACATCGTTCAAGGGAAGGGAGGGTGGGAAGGGGGAAAAGTAGTTTGAGACTGAGGGAGGGTCTCTTGGGGGAGGAGGGGAAAGTTTGATTTGTATAACTGTAGTATTCCTGTTGTTTCTAATGTATCAAATGTCTAATAAAACAAAGTTTTAAAAAAAATAATATCTCCAACACAACTGGTTTGGAAAAATTATGAATGTGTTTAAAATGCAGAGTAATTCAGAAACGTAACCTTAACGTGGAGCAAGGTTTAGTCAATGGAGCAATTGGTACAGTTGTTTGCTTCCAGATGTATCCAGGGGACAAAAACATTCAGTTTGTCAACATCCACTTTGACAAACTTTCAGAAGTTAAAAGGATAGGATGCTCAACAGCACAATTCCTTCTTTTCAAATACATGTATGTACACCGAGAGCCATTCTCGGTCTCTTGCATATGCAGTCACTATTCACAAATCTCAAGGTCTAACCCTAGATCAGGCATTGATTGACATTAGTTATGTAGCACTTTCACGTCTACGTACACTCGTAGGACTATTTCTAGTCAATTTGTATGCAAACAAAATCAAGGTTGACATTCCTTTCATCCTAGAGTACAAACGACTACATAAACTTTATACACCCCATCTAGATATGTACCCTGTTCCTGAAAAAAAGTTTTAAAAAGAAAATGAATGCAAACAGAGCTTATAAAAGATCTCCCAACAATGCCACCAAAGAAACTAAAAATAACTGCTACTCCATCAACCACAGAACTATCTAGTGAAAACACAAGTGCACATCCATCAGCAGATATAAAGAGAAACATTTCTTCTAAAAAAACAAGTGGAGGTCCAGCAAATGACACTGACTGAAATCTCCGGTCCATTTAAATTTTCCAACCCAACCGGTGTAAATTGCTACGGAAACATAGCCATCAATCTTCTGTTCCAATTGCTACCAATTGTTCAAAACGTTAGTTTATTTGTAATGCGCGCCAGACCCAGAGGTATCAGGGTGCAGGGGATACAGGAATACTTCCAGTTTAGGGTTGCACAGTTGACAAACATATGCAGAATGATACGGTCAATAGTTGTTAGAGCGGTATATACATACAATGGGCATAAACAATACATTATTTGATAATTAAAGTTCAACATAACAGGGCATAATGATATTACAGTGCGAGTCAAAGAGCTGAGACAAGAGGACAGTAACTGATGTGCATTAGTGGTCATTTTCTTTCAGCAAATTAATGGTGTTGTGTCTAAAGTTTAGGTAGGTTTGGTCCGCCCTGAGGGAACGGCTCAGACCAGTTGTATTTACAAATGCTCGTTCTTCATAGAAATACCACAAATAATCCCGACAACACTTACAGCGTCTCAGAAATAAGGCAAGAATTCGACTACTAGGCAGGAATGGTAAAACTCACCATAAACACAAAGGAAGATCCATGTACTTACTGCAAGCACTGGAAACCAAAAACAAACCTATAAATGAAATCTTGCAGATTTCATACATGTGGAAACATACATGCACACTCTGCAACCATGTGGCAGAAGATCACATCCCTAATGAACGGTTTGTGTATGTATCTATACCAAATTGGGAATCCATTCCATCAGCTGGTGCAAAATGCAAATCATGCCATATTATGCACGGTTTGCAATTCAGACAATCGTTCCACCTTACACAAACTCACATAAGCAATATCTGATATTAATGCTTTTACAGTACAAGGCAAATGGTACCAAAAACAACTGCAAGCTTACTAGCTTCACACACGGGCAAATATCTCTTGGCAAGAAAACCTTCACAACAGTAGGCATAATCTACCACACTGGTGCCACAACCACTACAGGCCACTATACTGCATACATTAAAAAATGTGGTTGGTTTGAATTCAGCAACATTTCCATTACTCTAAAACAGAGATTACCAGCAAATCTAACAAATGCCTTCTTCAAATATTCCTTAAACCTAAGAATCTAGGCACTGGCCCAAACCACCACACCACAATTTGCCCTTCACTTCTCAATTCAAATGACATCTGCAGACATCAAAATGGACTGCAAAGTCTATTTTTCACCTATGCCAATATCCCCATATCAACTAGATTCCACTCCCCTACCCTGACCAAGCCCTCTTGCAGTCACCAAATAACCCCAAATGTGTTTCTCAAGCTTGCCGCCCAAGAGTCTGTCGGCGGACTACTGCAGTGTCAGTGCATTGCTGCGCCACCTGCACCCTCTTCTTCCACCTAAACAAAGGGTCCCATTTCATCTTTTTTCACTCACCCACCCTTCCCAGCGCCTCTTTCCAACACCAAATTACCCAAAATGTGTTTTCCAGACATTTTCCCCACTGCGATGTCCGCGGGCAGTCACAACTGTCAGCGGATACATCATGGCGGGTGTTTCGGAAAATATGACGCACCTCACGCTTTTCACCATCCAATCAGCGGGCACGTCTGATCCGGACATCACGTCGGCCTCTGGGCCAAACGGAGGCCTGTCGTCCATGCGGCGAACAGGGAATTGAGTCTGTGGACCGAACCCAGATATCACTAATTTTTTGGGACCTACTTTTGGGCCTCTAAAACATTTTTTTTTTTTTTTTTTTTTAAAAACTACTGGACGGATTCACACCAAATTTACAAAAGCATGCTTTCAGGACCAGGCCACCGTTCCTGCTGCAAATTTGGTGAAAATCCGTCCAGCGGTTTGGGCTGTAGACGTGAGCAAAACTAGAAAAAACTAAATTTGGGACCTCCCCCTACAAATTTGCTCCCCTTGATGAAATCTCACCAAACTTGTCAAAGAAATTCAGACAGGACCATATACTTGTTTTTTTGCAAAGTTTGGTAATGATTCGTCCAGGGGGAGCAAGTTATAAGCCGCCCAAAAAGTGCTCTATGAATTGAGCAACTCAGCCTTAACTACAGGGCCGCTACGGCAGGATGACAATGCATTACTTAACGTAAAAGCATTTCTGATGGTTGTATCTTCTTACATTCACATGCTCTGCATAGGTCCGACATCCAGTGGTCACTGCGGAGTATTGCATTTTGTTTTTCGTAGTCGAAAAGGGGACGTCGACAAGGCGTGTCTGTAATACTATCCCTATAGTGACGTGCGTTGTACCCACAATCCCTCACGCGTCGAGGTCCCTCTGTTTGTATTTTTTCTGCCCTGAGGGAGCCTTCTATACGTGACTGAGTACAGAAAAGAGAGAGAGAGATGTAGAAAGATGTCCATGTTCCTTCCATCCGAGCGGGGAGGAAGGGTGGGCGCATGTGAATCTAAGCAGACACAACCATCAGAAATGCTCTTACGGTAAGTAATGCATTGTCTTCTGATGTTTGTTAATCTGCTTAGAATCACATGCTGTGCGTAGACTAGCGAGCAGTACCCGGAGTTGGCGGTGGGTTATGAGAAGGAACAGCAGAGAAAAGATGTCTTAATACTGCTTGTCCCATCTGGGAGTCAGACCTAGAGTGTGCATCTAGACAGTAGTGTTTTGGAAAGGTGTGCACAGAACTCCAGGTAGTCGCTTTGCAGATGGACTCAAGGGGAACACTTTGCAATGAATGCTATGGATGCCCCAGTGCCTCGAGTAGAATGTGCTCTTGGCTTGAAGGGTAGTTCTCTCTTATCAAGAGTGTAACAGAGAGTGATGCATTGAACAATCCATCTAGATATAGTGGACTTTGAGACTGCATCTCCTTCTCTTCCTGCTGCCACCGAGACAAAGAACTGATTAGTCTTTCTCAGTGGCCTGGTTCTTTCCATGTAGAACATGACAGCTCTGCGTACATCCAGTGTATGCAGACATTTTTCTCCCAAGTTGGAAGGGTTTTGAAAGAACGTTGGTAGTTCTATTGACTGGTTTACATGGAATTTCAAGATGAATTTCGGTGCAAACCTTGGGTGTGTGCGTAGAACCACCTTATCTTTGTAAACTGTTACGAAGGGGTCTAGAACAGAAAGAGCCTGTAGTTCACTTACTCTCCTAATGGAGGTGATAGCTATTAGAAAAGCAGTTTTAAGAGTCAGGTCCTTAAGAGTTGCCTTGTGCATGGGTTCAAATGGCAAGCCCACGTCTGGTAAGTACCACATTTAAGTCCCATCGGGAGCTGGGTTAGCTATCGGAGGGTGTATTCTCTTTACCCCCTCCATGAAGGCCTTGATAACTGGGATCTTCCACCACGACACCTTGAGTTGGGAAGTGGTGTATGCAGAAAGTGCCGCCAGGTGGACTTTAAAGGAATTGAACACTAGACCTAAATCCAATAAATGGGTCAAGTACAGAACAATATGTGTGGGAGAGCAGTCAACCGGGTTGATGCTCTTTCCTCTACACCAGATGACAAATCTTCTCCACTTGCTAGAATAGCAGTGGCGAGTATTAGGTTTTCTGGCTTCCCTGAGGATGTCCATACATCTCTGCGGGAGTTGTAGATGTCCAAATTCTATGATCTCAGGAGCCAGGCTGCGAAGTTCATGGTCTGAGGGCATGGATGCAGTGTCCTGCCCTTGTCCTGTGACAGCATGTTGTGTGGGCAGGGAAGTTTCACTGGGGGAGATAGGGAATCTCCATCAAGTGAGCGAACCATGGCTGCCGGGCCCACATCGGGGCCACTAGTATCATGGTAACTTGTTCCTGGTGCATCTTGTGCACAACTTTGTTGAGAAGGGGAGTCGGGGGGGAAAAGCATAAACAAATTTCCCTGACCATTGAATCGACAGACCGTTCCCCCCTTGGACTGGTTCTGGGGGTACCTGGAGGCGTAACTTTGGCATTGTGAGTTCTCCAGAGTTGCGAACAGGTCTATTTCGGGGAATCCCCATTGCGTGAAGACGTCCAAGACGATGTCTTCGTGCAATCGCCATTCGTACTCTTCGAGCAGGGGGGGAAGTCTCTGCTGAGTTCGTCTGCTAGCAGATTGAGTTCCCCTGGTACGTGTTGTGAAAGTAGGAACATGTGTCTGAGAGCCCACTTCCATATATTCTGGGACAGCTTGGACAGTCCTGGAGAGTGGGTGCCCCCCTGCTTGTTGATGTAGTACATGGCTGATGTGCTGTCTGTAAGGACCATCACTGTCTTCCCTTGTAGGAGTTCTTGGAAGGCTTTTAGTGCTTTGAACACCGCCAGTAGCTCCAGTAGGTTTATGTGCTTGGATGCTACGCTCGGAGACCACACTCCGTGAGCAGTCTGATGGGATAGGTGAGCCCCCCATCCTGTGAGGGATGCGTCCGTGGTTAGAGTGGCCTCCACCGCGGTTGTGGCAAAAGGTTTCCCCATTATCAGGTTTTCCTTTGTCCACCACCGAAGCGAGAGAACCAAGGCCTGCGAGGCCACCACTAGATCGTCCCATTGTCCGCTGGCCTGACACCACTGGCTGTTGAGCCACTCTTGCATTGGGCGCATGCGCAGGCACGCGTGAGGTACCAAATAAATACACAACGCAATCATTACTAGCAAGCGCATTGCTTTGCACACCATCACCTCTCGACCTGCCACATATTGGGGGATCTGAAACAGTATGTTTTGGACCCTCTCGGAGGGGAAGACAAGGCCGTCCTTTGTTCGAATTAGAGCCCCTAGGAATTGTTTGACTTGGGTGGGGTCTAAGCTGGACTTCTTCTCGTTGATGGAGAAGCCCAGCTGGAACAAAAGGTCTACAGTCTTTTGGGTGTTTGAGAAGCATGTCTCGTAAGGGTCCCATGTTATGAGCCAGTCGTCGAGGTAAGGGTATACTGGGATGGATAACCTGCGCAGGTGGGCCGCTGCCACTGCCAGTACCTTCGTGAATACCCTTGGAGCAGATGCTATGCCGAAGGGTAGCACTCTGAACTGGTAGTGTTTGCCCTCCATCATGAACCTGCGGTATTTTCTGTGCGCTGGCAACATTAAAATATGAAAGTTTGCATCTTTCATGTCCAGTGTCGCCATGTAATCTCCCTGTGATAGCAGTGGGATCACCTCCTGTAAGGTCACCATACGAAACTTTTGGGGTTTGACAAACTTGTTCGCTGGGCGCAGATCTAATACAGGGCGCATGGTTAGATCCTTTTTGGGTACAAGGAAGTACACTGAATAAATACCTTCCGTTACCTGAGATAGAGGTACGACGTCTATGGCTTCTTTTTCCAGCAGTTGGTCCACTTCATGGAGAAGGATGGCGAGGTGTTCTGGTGTCATGCGGCGTCCCCTCGGGGGTCTGTATCTTGGGGAACTGTTGAACTCTATACAGTATCCGCGGGCTACGGTGGAAAGCACCCAGCGGTCTGATGTTATTCCCTCCCCATGCTGGAAGAAAGGATGTTAACCGGCCCCCGACCAGCGTTGCAAGGGAGGGGACGCGAATCTTCGCGTCACTTGGTGGTGTTGGTGGCTTGGGAGCCTCTGGGGGTGGAACCCCGGCCTCTCCCTTTGCCACGGCGTTGACCCCCTCCGATTGTACTGGCCACTATTTCCTTGGTAGTTGCTGGAAGAATACTGTTGGTTTTGTTGCTGGCGTTGGCCACGAAAAAAAGCGCTTATTACCAAATCCCCGCCTGTTAGGGGGTTTTTATTGTGTCAAATTCTTTCTTTGCGTTCTCCAGCGAATCATCAACTGCTTTCCCAAAGAGGTTGGACTCCTCTATGGGCTTATTAATAAGGGATGCTTGTGTTTCTGCCTTAAACCCGGTATTGCGAAGCCAGACGTGACGCTTCAGCAAAATTCCTTGTACCAAAGTGCGGTCAGCCGTTTCTGCTGCATCGAGGGTATTCGTGATGATGCTTTGGTTGACCAGAGAGCCCTCGTTAACTAGCCAGCAAACGAGTTGTTATGGGTTCGGGAGCTTCTTCAATGTCCCGTTTAAGCTTTTTCCATTGAGCATCAGCGTAGCTTTCCAATAGTGTGTTATTATTGGAAATTCTGGTAAAGAATGCTGCAGAGGTGGTGATTTGTTTGGCTAGGGCATAAAGCTTCTTCCCCTCTTTATCTGGGGGTGCCTCGCTGGTAGATAGTGGGACTCTGGCCCTTTTCCTGGTGTTGGTCACGACCAGGGAGTCCAGGATTGAGTGACCCTTAATATATAATGGGTCTGATTGAGAGGGAGAGAAGTTTCTCAATCCTCGGATTGACCCCTCTCACCAGTGCAGGATTGGACAGAGAAGGGGTAATACGTCTCTTAATTACGGCGAGGATGGCGATAGTTTGGCTAGTGGGGGGTTTTTCTTTGATAATCCTTTCCACAAAATCGGTGTCTGGGGTGACCTCCCCAGTTTCAAGTTCAAAATGTGCTGATGCCTTTTTCAGCAGTGCATTGAAGGTGGGTTGATCATAAACAGGCGAAGGGTTCCCGACTGGTGTAGTTTCAGTAGACCTGATGACTATACTGCTACTGCCTGTGTCTGTAGACCTAGCTGGTGACTGCCAGGGATTTGGGTCGCCCTCGCCTTTGTCCTCCTGGAATCCCTCCTCACCTAGGTTAGTGTCCTCGTGAAAACCTTCCTCTTCTTGTTGGTCTTCAACATAGGTGAACTCATCTTCCTCCTGGAAGAGGGTGTCTTCCTCAGTGAGGTCGTAAGAGTATATGTCCTCCTGTATGGGGTTATAAAACTTCTGGTATTTAGCCCTTGGACTCTCCAGGGGTGCCTCCCTTGGTCTCTTGGGTGCCCTGTCTTCTGGGATGGGCATGAACCTGTCTAGTTTATCCATACAGGTCTGGAACCTTTCAAAGGTCCAGTGAGGTCGGCCAGGACGGTCTGGGAATGAAAAAGGAGTTTCTTCCTCCTGTAGTTGTCTGGTTCTGTCCCATAACGAAGAAAGTGAGCCTTCGCCTTCTGAGTAGCCTTCTCGCTGGCTAGGGCCTTCCGTCGGCGTTGGGAACTGGCCTGATCTGTTTTCCGGCGCTTTCGGCGTATCTTTGGCCTTGTGGTGGTTTTCGGCGTCTCACTCGCCGTACGTCTCTGGCCGTCCTTAGATGATATGCGCGCGAGGCTTTCGGCCATCATTCTCTCTTCCGAGGGATCGGTCCCTGTCGCGCTATGTAACGTCGAGTCCTTGCTCGTCGAGTCCTTGCTGGCAACGTGAGCGCTCTTACGATGTGCGTCGCCAGAGGTTTTTTAGTGTTAGCGCCCTTATCTTTAGAATGCCCAGTCGCCTGTTGCGGAGGCGGTGGTGGGGAGGGCTGACGACCCTTACGGTCGGCGGAAGACGCCGGTGGGCCCGGCGCCCCCGTTGGCGCTATGGCTGCCTTCGTCTTCAACGAATGTGTGCCGGGGGTATGTGCTTTGGTGTTTTTCTGTGTGCGCCCTTGTCGCCGGGGTGTTCATCCCCATAAGCTGGGCGTGAGCCGGGGACGGACGACGAGGAGCGTGAACGCTCCTTTGAGAGGTCTACAACCTCCGTTACGGGGGCCGTGTAGTCACTGTCCTCGTCACATTCAGCGGCAGCGGGCGAGGAGTCAGGCCTAGACATGGCGTAGGCCGCCCACCTTTTGACCCTGCAGTCTTTTAGAGTTTTGGGCTTTAGTAATTTACAGGCCGCACAGCGTCCTCCTGGTGATCGAGGGGTAAGCAACGGTTGCACCGTTTGTGCTTATCCTTCCAGGTAGATTTACCCTTGCAAAGCGGGCAAAACCTAAATGGCGTCCTCTCCATAGCTGAGGGCAAGAAGTGTGACTACGACCTCGAAAGAGAGGGAGGGGAAAGAGAAAGGCATTCTTAAAGAGAAAGAAAGACCACACAACCCCACTCTCCCTACTGTGTATGGCCGGTGAGGCCAGGCCACAGGTTCGACAGCGCCGAAGGATCCCCTCCGCTCGTCCTTCCATCGAAGATCTTGCTCGGCGGAGAAACAGCTCTGCGTCGAGGGAGGGATCTACGTTATTGATATTAATAACAAACGACCAAAGGTCGAAGAAACTATTTGGCAATGTCTCTCGAGGAGCTCCACATAAAGGCGACCAGTAGCTGGGCGGAAAAAACAATCTGAGGGACTTCGACGCGTGAGGGATTGTGGGTACAACGCACTTCACTATAGGGATAGTGTTACAGACACGCCTCTTCGACTACGAAAAACAAAATGCAATACTCCGCAGTGACCACTGGATGTCGGACCTATGCACAGCATGTGATTCTAAGCAGATTAACAAACATCAGAAATATATATATCTCACAAGATTGAATATGTTCCTTCTGTACATTTCTTGATAGGGGTGTTTCCAGAAACATTGTAGTCAAGATGAGGTATGGATTACAATCGGAAAAAGGCGCTTTCATGAGGACTTGGGCTTGGACTTTTGTCAGCATCTTGTACGTTCCACATGATGTGTGGTGGTTTACAAGTAAATGATGATTAAAGACCTGGGTTTATTGCAAATCTTTTTACAATCCCATGGCTATGAAAGCAGTATGCATATGCAACAATGCTGGCCAAGGCACGTACCAAAGTACAAGATAACTAAACAGAAAAACAACTATGCTGACCTATAGATAACTACTATTACCCCTTGTGCCCTCTAAGAAATATGGAGCTGCAGACAGTTGTGCAACATCCGATATACAATCAAATCAGAATTGAGAAACAAAACATTTCTCCAAACCCTCCCCAGTTACATTTCGCAGACAGAGAAACATACAAGACATTCTTGTGCCTGCAGAAGTAATCAATCCAAAAGCGACAGCAGTTAATCCATAAACAAAAAGTATTACAGTTGGGATGTAGGAAACTAATGTTATCAAATGTCCTGAGATGTTTCACCCCCTTACAGTAAGACTTTAAAGATTCAACAATATCTTGTCCTCTCCTTCAGCCAACCCTTCTTTGGCTTCCCCTCCATCTCCTCCTGGCTGATTTATTTACTCTCCAAACATTACCACCGATCTGCTTCCTCACGGTCCTCCCCAATCCTGAATTTTATATTTCACACCAGACCCCATCCTACGGCCCACCAGAACCCTCGATCCTCTTTGCTAGGCTGGTACCCTAAAATCTATCCCCTTCTACTTCCCTTTCTCATGCACCCTCTTACTATCACTCTCCGCCGCTACTTTTCCTTTAGAATGTAAGAAGGCTGCGATTATACCCTGCTCAAACCCCCCTCTGAAACCGTTTGTTGCCTGCCAACTTTCGTCCTAGTTCTCTTCTCCCCCTGCTTTCAAAAATTATTGAACGAGTTGTCCAATCTCCAGTTTCTCTCTAACTTGGCACATATATATATATGCCCACTTTATCAATCTGGCTTCCACTGCTCACTCTACCGCAACGGCCCTTCTCATTGTTTTCTCTCTGCTGCATTTCAATGAACAGGGTCTTGAAACTTAACTGCAATTCCCAGCATTCAATATACTGTTTCAGCCGCTTTGTGGCGATTGGTCGTCAATTTCAAGTTTACTCGTTTGTGTTCTCTCAGTCGTCTCTGGGTGCCTGAACTTCACCTCCCAACATGCAAATGAACATCTTTCAAAACACTACATCAATGGTGGCTAGAAAAATGGACATTGATGTTTCTCACAGTGATTTGGGAGGTTAGACTTCAACTTCCAGTCTCTTTATGCACAAGGGCAGGGAAGTGAAACTTCAATTCTCTGCCTACAGAGGTGTTCCAACTTCCTCCCTCTGTGCTCCAGGAGCCTTCCCTTTTGGTTCCAGACAGGAGCAGCCTTTGGGAAACCTTACTCTTTTTTTTGTTGTTTTAGGGTGGTTCTACATGTTCTCAGCAGCAGCTCCTCTTCTCCTTTCATGCCCTCGTCTCCAGAATTATGGAACTCTACTAACTCCAAGTTCCAGTTTGGTCAGACTCTTAGCACTACACTCATTCCTCCTCTCTCCACTCTAGGTAACCTTGAACTCAGTCCGGTCATTCAATGCTTTTCCCTGTTCATTCTATGGTTTTACAAACCTTGTTTGCAGTTCTCTCTCCTTTGTCGTCTGGCCTTCATGGCTGGGTATCACAGCCTAGCGTTCTCCTTGCTCTCAACAATCTTCCAATGGACCAACATCATCGCCTGTTGTGTTTGCACCAGATGGCATTCTCGCTGGCAACAGCATTAGAATCAGTCAACAGTGTCTGATTTGCTCTGCCCTTCCGCTGGTCTTACGGTAACCTCCTCACATCCTGCTCGGGACCATCTCTTATTTGTTCCCCCTGGTTGGACCAACATACTTTGCTTCTCGCCACTAATGGCCACAGCACGAATACTGAAGACAGGTTTTTTTTCCAGTACTTTGCTTAAGGAAAGTCAGCACATGACCCCACCCCCCCCCCTTTACCGCCCACTTGCATTTGAATGCTGTGGTGCTACAATGGCCTTTTTTTTTTCCCTTGCAGGAGCCCCACATTCTTGCAATTCTTTTAACCGCTCTTGGTGCTATAGGTTTTCACCCATGCAGGAAAAGCTTTGGGTAATTCTAGGTTTCCTGTTTGCCACTAGTTGCATTTCAGTTTTCCTCAATAACTAGAAAAAGAAACTTGCATCATTCCCATTTATTGCTGGTCTGAGAAATTATGGCATTACTGCCATTCTGCACAGAATCTTGGTGCCCTTGATGCTGAATAAGACATTATCTCACTGTAGTTTTTAGTATCCCCATGAACACAATTTAGAACAGTTTTTCTAGCTCATATTCCTTGAATCTGACTAGCTCCAAGGTGACGAGACCTTGTTTGCTCCCAGATTCTACCAGGACAATCGTTCTCCGATTATTTAAGATGACCGACATGGGCCGTCTAGTCTTAGTACATTGGTTGAAGCAAAGTTTAAGACTTGCATATCTTCAGGATTCATGTAGGTTCCACACACCTGCCTTGCTAATGTCAGCAGCACAGCGGTTGCTGGGAACTTGCATTTGGCCTGTATTGTATTGGGTTATTTACATAGCGCCCTTTCCAGATGTGTGTGTCCGCAATGCACTTTTTCGGTTGGAACGCCCTTGGTGACCATAGTCAACGTGCTGGAAAATTCAACGAGTTATAGATTAGGAGATGCACGTTTGCCGGTCTAGGCGTTGGGTGGCTGGCTAGGCTTGACTAAGCAGCCCAAAGAGAGAACAGGCACGTGGTTGGGCGCTGTTGGTGGTTTGCGATAAGAGTGCGATTGTTGAGAGTCGATGTGTGGCCAGCTATACCAAATTTATTTTCGTTGGTAGTCGCTGCATGCTAGTGGCAGAGGTATTGAGGTACGACAGGTATTTCAGTGTGGACGACTATACGTGCTGCTAGACCAGAAAGCATAGCCGTAGCTGCATTCTACAGTGTATGGGTGCTTGGCCGTGCAAGCGACCTGTGCCCACAGATGTGGTGTAAGGTATACATACCGCAGTCTTCCTGGTTATACGTACCATAGTCTTCAGAGTTGTTCGGCTGGCGCAAACTTTGTCCAGTGCGCACAGCGTGGTCTCGTTATTGATGGTTTATCTAGTGCAAGGGTCAGAGCATGCAGTGAGCGTGGGTGAGTTTATTGTGGTGCGCTCAGTGAGAGCAGCAGGCTTCCCTGGTCTATGTCTCATATTCGTAGTCTCTCTTGTGTGGGAATCTGAAGGGCGGTGAGCAGGGGAGTGTTTATTGTGGTGTGCCACAACGAAGGCTGCTGGCTTCACTGGTGTATGTCAGGTAGGAGTGTTGTTGTGCATGCAGTGATGTCAGATGAGCCGCTGCAAAAGCTGCCAGCCACTGTGTTGTAGTTGGTTTAAGGGATCTTTTGTTCGGAAGTGTAGATGCGTGGAGCAAGGGTTCAGGGTGATATTGGGAAAAGCCAGCATTTTAGGACCTTTCTGAATTTCAGGTGGTTTTGAGTGTTGCAAATGTGTAGTGGTAGGGAGTTCCAGATGATTGGCGCTTGGACGGAGAAGGATTTACCACCCAGCCTGGAAGAGTTGTGAGGTGGAATCACTAGGCGAAATGCTGTGCGAGATCTGAGATTTCTGGAGTGTTGCTAGGGAACAGATGTGTCTCGGATAAATTCCGGTCCGGTGTTGTGGAAAGCGTGGTGGGCGATGCACATGGCTTTAAAAAAGGTAGAGCAGCAACAATCAGGAGCCAATGTAGGAATCTTAGGGCGGATGTGTTCTTTGGCAGGTAGGTTAAGGAGCAGGCATGCTGCTGCGTTTTGGTTTCTTTGGAGTTTCCTTAGTCGAGACGACAGGGCGCCTAGGTAGAGGCAGTTCGCTTAGTCTAGGCGGGACAGGATGATGGGAGTCGATGGCCGAAAAGCGATGGGGTTAGGTGAGTTAAGGGAAAATGCGCCTGAGAATCCGCAGATGGATGAAGCAGGTTTTGGATACGATAGTGGTGTTTTGGATACGATAGTGGTGTGTTGGGAGAGGGATAAGTCTGAGTCTAATGTGCATCCAAGGCTTTTTACCACATTAGAGATTGATGGAGCTTGTCCTAATGGTTTGGGCCACAGGATTGGTTGGGGGATGAGGGCTGTTTTCCTGCACGATGTTGGATTGGTTGGGGGATGAGGGCTGTTTTCCTACACGATGTTCCAGAGATACTGCATCCAGGAGATTTACCTGGCACTCGGAGCAGCTGCCCAATCTCCATTGGCTCGTTTTATGACTGGTTAGTGGAAGGGAGTAGTTTCTTACCTGTAACTCCATTTCTCCAGCGTTGGTATCTTTCATGGATTCACATGCTGTGAATACTTCCCGCCAGGCTGGGAAACCTCGGTAACTTTAATCTAGCGTTTTCCTATGGAAAACTTTTGACACCTTAGTCTATCGACGTCTTTTTGGGGGCTTTAGGCCACCCCAATAGGATGTCTGGTATAAATTGCCCCACCCCCGCGGCTTCCCTTCAGATTTTAACCTCCAAAGTAGAGGAAAACCCGAATCACAGTTTGCCTGCAGGGGGAGGCCGACGGGCGCATGAGAATCCATTAAAGATACCAACGCTGGAGAAATGGAGTTACAGGTAAGAAACTACTCCCTTCTCCAGCATTGGATCTTTCATGGATTCACATGCTGTGAATAGATTATATAGCAATATGAAAAAACAACTGGAAGAACATGACAGGCAAACCAACCCCATGCCCCAGGCCAAATCCACGAACACAAACAACAACCTCCAAGATGACAAACCAGCAAGTGATGGAGTAAAACAAAACCCTGGAAGCTGCGGGGCCTACCTTATTGAAACAGGCCTTGGAAGAACGCCCATCCCACCTGCATATCTTCCACATGTTGCTGTCCCAGACAGTAGTGTCTGGTAAAGGGATGCAGCACCGCCCAAGAAGCCGCCTGGCAAATATCACTGAGCGGTATCCCAGCCCATAGCGCCGCCGACGCCGTGGAACTTGTAGAATGGGCCTTAGGATTGCCCCTTAAAGGCTTGCCAGCCTTCCCGTGACAACGTTAAATTGTAGATGAGACCCAACGGGAAAGTCCTTGCTTAGAAATAGACTGCCCCTTGTTGGAGGTACCAAAAGCGACAAACCGCTGTTTGAAGGTCCGAGTACGGTTCAGATAAAAAGTAATCACCCTCTTGACGTCGAGGGAATGCAGAGTTTTTTCCGCCGGTGTGGTCGCCTCAGCGAAGAACAAGGACAAGGCAATCGTAGCGCGTTTGTGAAATGTCGAAGGCACTTCAGTATAAATTGCAGATTAGTAGATAGGAGAACCTTGTCCCTCATGAATCGCAGAAGCTCAAATATCCTTCGGGCCGATGTGATTGCAACCGGAAATGTGACTTTCCACGAGAGGAACTTAAAGGACTCCGTCGACATTGGCTCAAACGGCGGTTTCATGAGAGCAGAGAGAACCACATTGAGGAAACCTTTTCTCTGGGCGAAAGGTCAGAAAAAGTCCTTTTGGAAAATGCTTCACCAACCCGTCACTAAACATAGGAGTAGCATGGCACTGTCTTGTGAACCTGGAAATGGCAGCCAAATGTACTTTGATGACAACGCCAGCTGCAGGAGATAAGGGAGAATCTGGGATGGAGAAACGTCCAACGGCTGCACGGCAGTTTGCGCCTCACACCAGGCACAGAACCTTGCCCATTTTCTACAGTAAACCTTGCCCATTTTCTACAGTAAGAAATATTGGTGGAAGGCACCCTAGCCGATACTTAGCTGACCAAACTGAGTGGTCAGGAGCCACGCTGCCAGGCTGAGAGATGCCGGATCGTGATGCCACACTCTTCCATCGTCCTGCAAAAGCAGATCCCGCTCCACTCCCAGACGAAGCGGCTCTTCCACTGCGAGATGAAGGTGGTCTTAGAACACATCTGCCTGAGCCAGAATGGGACAACCAAGATCACTTTGCACGGGTACTTGCTCAACAACTGGATCGTTCTCTGAATCAGTGGAAACAGGGGAAAAGCATACGCGAACAGTCCCGTCCACAGGAGAACGCGCCCCCCATTGACTCCAAATGAGCCACTCTGCTGGCAAACCCCGGACACTGCTTGTTCTCCTGCGTGGCAAACAAGTCCAGCAAGGGAGACACCAATTTTTGGAAGATTTGTTACCTGCTCCTTCTTCAGTTTCCACGCGTGCAGCTAACTGGTGTCTCTACTGAGTGTGTCTGCCTGAACATTCTGAACTCCCGGTAGATGGTAAGCTGCAATTTGAATTCCCGGAGCAACGGCCCAATGTCAGACCTCCTGAGCCTCCTATGACAGGATCCGGGAATGCGTGCCACCCTGCTTCCTCAAATAGAACATTGTGGTGGTATTGTCCGTCAACACCCGCACCACTGCCCCTTGAATGCGAGGTAGGAATGACTCCAGAGCCCAGTGCACTGCTCTCAACTCCAGCACGTTGATATGCAACAATGTCTCCTCCTGAGACCACAGGCCTTGTACTTTTGACTTGTCGAGGTGCGGCTCCCACCCCACCTGGGAGGAGTCAGACACAATCGTGAACTGAAACTCCGGTTCCAGCAGGAGCAGGCCCCGCACAAGATTTTCTGTGCAAGTCCACCACTGAAGGGCTTCCACCAGCTCCCGGGAGACACTTTGTCTGACCACAAACCTTGACTCTGCGACCACCAGTCTGCGAGGAATTCCCGATGAACAGGCGGCAATTTGGAACGAGCCGAATGCATGATGCCATGGCTCCCAACAGTGAAATGGCCTTGGAACGCTACTTCACCACTCTTTCGCTGGGAGGTTTCACCAGAGTGTCCTGGGTAAGAAAGTGAGCCCTGAGAAACACCAAATCCCCACCAGACTATTGTTCAGCGGCCGAAGATCTAGAATCTGCCTCCACTTGCCATTGGGAGTACATCCCCTACCCCTGTTCCGAGACCAGCAGTGGTTCTATTGCCCTCGCTAACACGAGTACCACCTCCTGCCGCAAGATTGGAAGATGCGGTTGCGCCACATACACTGGCGGAATGGGGATTGGAGGATGCTGAAACTCTGAGTGGCCGAGACGTACTGTATCTCTGAAACTTATAATTTCAGACCCAGCCGTCTGAAATTATAAGTTTCGCCAAACTGCCCCCCAGCAGACTGCCCATATGGCAGTCATTGTTGAGCCTTCGACTGCCTGCCTTTAGCAGCTGAGGCGTGTGTACCCTTCTTACGCTGTGCTTGGAAGTCTCTGCTCTTTGGAGCCATCTGGAACGAGCGCCTGCAGCCTTGAGACGAATAGCTGGAGTGCCCGTAACCTCTGTCTCGGGAGGTGGAAAACCGGACATTACCCAAGCTCCCCGAAACAAGCGAAAAGAACGGCCACTCTGCAGGGAACCGAAAGACTTTGCAGTCTCAGTGTCCTCTTTCATCCCTTACAGGGCCTCGTCAATCTTTTCCCCAAGCAAGTGTTCACCCTGAGAGGGCACATCCACAACCTTATGCTGGACTTGTGGCCAAAAATCTGTGCACCACAGCCAAGCCGACCGCCGGAGTACAACACCATTATGGATTTGCTTAACACCCGATCCGCCAGGTCCACGGCAATGTTGATGCTGAGGTTGGAGGCCTCCTCCCCCTGACGAACCAGCAGCATTGCCTCCTTGCAATGTTGCTCCAGGAGATGATCAAGAATAGGGCCAGTCGGTGCGACATCTCCCGGTTATACCTGGCCATAATAGCCAAGGAATTCGCAGCTTTCACCGTAGTAGACCCCACAGTCAGGACTTTCTTCCCAAACGCGCCCTGCTTCCTGGCTTCACTGTCCGGAGGCGTAACACATTTGTGTTGGCTTCTGGCCTTACGGTTAGCAGCTGCAGAAACCACAGACCCGGGCGTGGGCTGCGACACGAGGCATTTGGGGGTTGTTTTGGGAGCCTTGAACTTCTTTTCCAGATGCCCCTTCACCGCAGGTTCAGAAAAAGGGTGGCGCATCGTACGCAGGCCCTCCTGCCACACGTGGTCCAGAATGGGAACCGAGAAGACCGCCTTCCGGCGCTTCCCCATATGGTCGAAGAGAAAACAGTCTTTTCGTTCTTCAGGAGTCAGGCCAAACTCCTGCCATGCCTTCACCATCATGGCGTGGAAAGCCCCAATATCATGTGGTGGAGACAGTTGAGCCGGGCTATTGGGCTGTTCCACCTCAGGATCCGTATCCCATGTAAGCACACTCCTGATCAGAGTCTGGCAACTCCCCTTCTTCACAATGACTTCTGGGACTGTCCAACCCAACCGGCGCCGGCAATGGAAACCGCACCGAGGCGACTTCCTAGGGGCCACACCAGGCACTGCCTCAACCACCGGAGCCAACGGGCTTGGAGGCAGGGGAAGCCTTGCACCCAGTTGCCCCACCAATGACTGGAGCGTATTCAACACCTGCATGGATAACAGGGACTGTGGATTTCCCAACGGGCAAAAGGGGCAGCCCACCCCACTCGACGTAGACAGGCGTGCCCCTTGCAGACACAGAGTGGACGGATCGAAAACATCGCTCCCGTTCCTCCTCCATTTCCAAGGAAACAGAATATGCAGCCGGTTCCTGTTGCAGAATGTCCACTGGAAGCATGGGCCCAAAGCCGGCAGATTGCCACGGTCCTGCCGCTGGCAACACGCCCTCCGAATCCATCTGCGCCTACAACAACAGTGGACCACACTGCCGTGGATGGAGCAGACGACAACAGTCGATGAAAGAGCAGATTGTACCAACACCGTCTATGAGGGAACATCCGTCGATGACACTCTAGTCGTCTGAACTGAGGCCTCCCCAGGCTTAGACTTCTCCAGTGAAGCAGCCTTCTTGGAAGAAGAGCCGGAACGGTGCTTTGACGAGTCCCAGCTGGACGATGATCTATGATGGTCCTTAGACGACGAGATCTTCGATGAGGAAGACTCCCTTAGCATCGTCTGTCCTCCGACGCCACCTTAGACTTCCCAGGCCCATCACTGGACCACTTCAACTTGTCCAGCCGACCCGACTTGGACAGCGAGGAGCCACTCGCCCCTTTGGCGTGATGCGACCTGGACATAGAGAACTTGCCACCTCTCCCCACCTCTGACGTTGGAAACTCAGTCCATTGCTTCTTAGCAGGGGGGTTCGCCGAACCCACCGCCGAAGCCGGGTAGTGCCCTTGTTCAGCCAACAGAGCCGCTGGCGGTTGTGGTCCTTCAAAGTCTTCTGCGAAAACCCCTGGCATATCTCACAGTCATCTGCCGAATGATGGAGGTACAGACTGAAGGGGACAGCCATACAAATTGTCTCTACTAAGACCTTCTTTAGGCCTCAGGTAGCACAAGGCCTAAATGGTGATTTTTTATGGGTCACAGATGACATACTGACCGGATATGAAAAAGCACGTGTGAAACACGAAGAGAAACAAGGTGATTCCAACAGTTTGGAGACAGTTGAAATCTGAAGTCGCAGGGGCGGGGCTATTTATACCAGATTTCCTATTGGTGTAGCCTAAAGCACCCAAAAAGACATCAATAGGACTCTAAGGTGTCGAAGTTTACAATAGGAAAACGCTAGGTTAAAGTTACCGAGGTTTCCCAGCCTGACAGGAAATATTCACAGCATGTGAATCCATGAAAGATCCAATGCTGGAGAATAGTAAGACAAATGCCAGGGGTCACCATAGACATAGCAACGTGTGACCCTGGGCTGTTGAAACAAGTGTCAGGTGGCTTCCGATTTTCCCATTGTATCCACAGATGGAATAATACTAGGGTGTCCTCAGAGAAAATCTGCTTCACTCTGCTCAGGGAAAACAATTTGACAGAAACTGGTGTATTGATATGTGGGTGCCGTATTGATGGCTTCCCTAAACTGGGTTGATGTTGCTGTGTTAGAGAGCCAAGTAATGAATCTTGGTTGCAAGATCTTTGAAGGAATAGCACATCTGTCGGGGTGTTTCCTGGTCCAGCAGCTTCACTCTTACTGTTCAAAGGCTTCCCGTCCGGACACAATTATTTCAGCATGGCTCCCTAAGCTTGAATCGTTCTCTTTTCAGTATGCTTGCTGTAAATCTACCATCAATACAAACGGCCATGCAAACCAAATTAAGCCTCCTCAAAAGCAAAATACTAGCCACTAAACAAGCCCTACCCAGTAGCCATATCCCTATCCCGTCACACGCCACGGATCCCCCCCTACCCTTCTCCTTCATACCCATCCAAGAAAAAGACCATCAACATTATGAGGAACATCAAGCCCTCTAACTGCAAAGGTGATGCATGCCCAGCCTCCATTATCAAAGACTGCACGGAAGCGCTAGCGCCCTTCCTAACAGCCTTCGTTAATGCCTCCTTTACCAAAGGGAAAGTCCCCGCCTCCCTCAAGGAAGCTTGGGTCCGACCTCTCTTGAAAAAACCAACTCTCGATCCCACCTCCCCCAACAACTACAGACCTATCACCACTGTCCCATTCCTCCTCAAAATATTGGACAAAGCAGCCTACTTGCAGGTCCAGCATTTCATTGAAGAGAACAAACTCCTTGGACTCCGCCAATCTGGCTTCCGCCCTAGACACGGGACCGAAACCGCCCTACTTGACTTGAAGAACCAAATGGACGATGCTAGAGACATGGGTAAACCAGCACTTCTCCTACTCCTTGACCTATCCGCAGCATTTGACCTCGTGGATCATGGCGTCCTTTGCCACCACCTTTCCTCCACCGCCAAATTCTCCCCAGAGGCCACATCTTGGATCACCTCCTTCTTACAAGACAGAACTATGCAAGTATTCTCTGACCTAGCCGCCGCATCCCCAACCACTATACTTTGTGGTGTACCCCAAGGCTCCTGTCTCTCCCCCACCCTATACAACATCTTCACACGACCCCTCTTCCTCATCCTCGACGCTATGGGCATCTCATACACCAACTACGCCGACGACACCCAGATCCTCCTCACTC
This sequence comes from Ambystoma mexicanum, assembly GCF_040938575.1. NCBI lineage: Eukaryota > Metazoa > Chordata > Amphibia > Caudata > Ambystomatidae > Ambystoma > Ambystoma mexicanum. Next base: position 21,872,171 of record NC_090938.1, read on the forward strand.
TCACAGGTATCTATGACACCGACTCCCTGACCCTCAACAACCTCTACAACACCATCCAAGCCTGGATGGCCGACAACGGACTAAGCCTCAACTCTGACAAGACGGAACTCCTCCTGGTAGGTTCCCCCGACACGCTAAAAAACCTAGATGTCCAATTTAGCCACTTCACCATTGACTCCATTAAAATCCCAGTCTCCGATTCTGTCAAAACTCTGGGAGTCTACCTGGACTCCAGCCTATCCATGGATAGACAAGTCAACGCAATAGCATCCGCAGCTGCATATCATGCTAAACTTATCAACGCAATCAGGCCCTTTCTATCCAAAGAGAACTGCACCAACATAGCCAGAGCCATCACCGGCTCCAGGCTAGACTACTGCAATGTACTCTTTCTTGGAACCTCCAACAAAAACTTAGCGAGACTACAAGTAATACAGAACAATGCTCTCCGGGCAGCCCAAGGCATTGCTAAAAGAGAACACATCTCTGAAGCCAGGAAACTAGCCCACTGGCTCCCAATAAAGGAAAGGATCGTATTCAAAGCCCTGACACTGACCCACAAGTGCATTCACTTCACTGCTCCTGCCTACCTTTCTCAAAGGATCCAACCTGTCTCCACCACCAGGCCAACCAGATCCCCGTACACCAACATGTTCTCTGTGCCACTAGTGAAAAGAGTAAAAGCGGGTGGGTTCAGCTTCCCCTACCTCGCGCCCACCCTCTGGAATGCCCTACCTCCCACCATCCGTGGCGAGGACTCCTTCACCACCTTCCGCAAAACACTGAAAACTACCCTCTTCACATAAGGACCGACACATCAGCACAAATACTTATCATTTAGGTTTGTAATTATAGCCCAAATGCTATATTTGTAACACAGTATGATTTCCTGTACTACTCATAATGTGTCAACAATCGCTATCATATGTACCATGTAACTAAGTTATTGCAAGTAACAGCGCCTCAATGCCCCTGGGCTGCTTGCGCGCTATATAAATTTAAATAAATAAATCAGCAGGGATGCTACATATTGCCTCCACATCTCCTTAAGCTAAGTGGCACTCTGCGTGACCCTATCAAAAATAGAGGCTCTTCCCCCCCCCCTTTCACATATTTTTGGAGAATATATGCCAAAAGGATTGTGCGTACACTAGAAGGCAAAAGCTTTCCTTAAATGGTTCAGGGCCAACTGTTGGCTCTCTACAGCCGACAACTTTGTTTCCAGTACATATCAGCAGCCTCTGCCTCTTGGCTAAGGTACATATGAACAATGCCTATGCATTTTTCTTGAACAAGCTTCTGTGGTGAAATTTTAAGAAGATCCTTCACTTGGTCGAGCGCAGTTGCACGAATGACAATCCTTGGTTCAAGGCTGGTTGGGGCTTTGCTCCCATTTTAGAATGAATATGATCAGTACAGCGAGTTTATGTTCGGGCTAGGTTACATTCTTCCTCTGATCTATATGGCTGCAATGTTAGAATTGCATGTTTTTTTATTGACAAATATTTTATCATGCAACCTTTTGACTTCCTGAATGCTTGGGTGTTAATCTCTGGTATGATATTGAGGACGCATGCCTTTCGTTTTGACTTTGCGTCAGGTACTTTTATATCCCACTTCTAATACCACATGTGGTGTATTATGAGAAAACAATGGTAAAGAACAGTGGTGCACACCTATAGGTAAATTGGAAATTCAAGTGGAATAGTTAAAGTAAGATGAGGTTGGTTAATTTTTAAGGTGCGGGGGAGGAACCTCCCGTCCCCTGCACACTGTCAGGTGTTGACATGAAGCCAAATACTGTATTGTTTACAATAATATTCAAATATAATTTTAAAGCATAGTACAAGCAATTAATATCACGCAAAGAGAATTTTTGGTTTGAAAAATATATATAATTCATAGTGATCCATATACAAAATATGTGAAAAACGTAGGTAAATGTACAGAGAAGCAAACAAAGATTAGTCAGTTTTCTAAGGCGAGACATTGAGGACTTGTCCCCCTTCTTCAAATGTCCAATACGGACTGTTAAAGAACATAATTGCATTATAATCAACATATTGAAGATTCATAATCGATAAAGTCTATTACTTAAGGTTATCAAAAACATTTGTCAACGAAACCTTTTTGAATGTAAATGTCTCTGCAATCCATTAGACAAAGCATGTTAATGGAAAATCCTAATGAATACACTAAATCTCTTAACATTTGTGGGGAATACACAAGAAGTGCATCTCTACTGAAATATGAGCATCAGGTTGCTTGAGGTTTACAATTGCACTGATTGAGCCAGAATTCTAACTAAATAATCATTTGCAAGGTCTGGTAGACAATCAAGGGCACCTTAAAAATTAACCAACATCATCTTACTTTAATTAACTATTCCAACAGTTGAATTTCCAATTACCTATAGATGTGCACCACTGTACTTACCACTGTTTTGTTCGCTAGCACCCTAGTGTGGCACAACTCAGTGATAGCACCCCTTCATTTTGACCACCGATTTAGAGAATGTCCTTCTCCAGACTTCATGAGATTACCGATAAACATGCTACTACTTTAGCTTTCAGTACAGAAGAAGCAGACCATATTTTAGCACTTATTAAAAACACGGAAAAGACATTGCAGGACCATAACAGACTAATACAGAAGTTGGAAAAACTCATTAGGAGACAAATCTCGCAAGAATTACATGCCAGTACATTGGTGCAGTACTACAAGGCACAAAAAATACCTAGAGACCTTAGGGTTTACTTAAGACCGACTCTCTAGTGAGAATAAGGCTTTTGTGGCAAGGTGGGATCAAATTCTCAACAAGTGTTCATTGGATCTGATATTACTGACCATAGAGGAACTCTAAAAATCCCTGACCAGTATTGATAGTGACATCACTACCTTGAAAGACCAACCATCACAATTCAAATCAGCAAAAGATCCTTCAGAACTACTTGAAGAGATTAACTCCAAGTTAGCTAATTACAAAACAGAAATTGAACAAAGAAAATTCAAAAGAGATATTTTTGACTATTTGAACGAAATAGTCTTTAATTGGCAAGAATACTACCATCAGAGGAATCTTAAACCTAATAGACCACAAAATCCTGGGTCTTCAAACTCAGGTAATAGCAGTGACAGCAGCATTGGGCAACAAATACAAAAACACCCCAACAACCCAGTGGCCGTAACCAGGTGGAGGAAACACATTGCCATCGGATAGAGAAACTGACAACACTTATTTATTTTTTTTTTTTTTTAGGCATAAGAGAAACAAGGAGAGGGAAAAAAATAAAAAAAAACGAACAAGTAATCACTAGGAACTTGGTAGTTAATATTTCCACCAAGATTCTCTCTACTGCCCAACTTAACATACTTAACAGGGGCTTATCTTTTGTCCCGCCATGCAGCACCTCTCTCTTTGAGGAAACAAATCTGTCTTCTGAAAATCATGGATAAAAGGGAAAGCCGGGATGTTTATACTATTGGATCTGTCCACGGCTTTCGACCGCCATCGACCAAAAGCGTTCCTACTGTATCTCAGGAATCAAGGCCACTGTTCCAAAGATGCAGTGGATTAGGTTCAGTCCTTTCTTGCTAACCGGGAGTCAAATATTCTTTGGGGTTCAGCCTTCTCCCCCATCTCACCCGTTACTTGCAGTGTTCCTCAGGGTGCCCCCATCTCGCCCCTTGCTATTAATCTCTACGATCTTTTTGCTCACTTTTGGAGGAACAGGGAGTATTTTTTACAAATTATGCTGACGATACTCAGCTAGTCATCGAACGGTGTGTGGACGACACTCTGGAACGCTTTGCCACCCTCTATTAGAATCATGCCCAACATCTAGTCTTTCAGGAAAACCTTGAAAAATCTTTTCAGGTAACTTCCTTGGACATAGATATTCTATCCAATATATTACACTCTTTCTGATACTCCCACTGTCCAGTCCTTTTGTTGTCCTTACTTGTTGTGCCCTGATGCCTGCAGCGCATTATAAATACATTATAAATAATAAAAATAAAGTGTATTACCTCCCTCTGAATCAAGTGACGGAATATAGGTACTTATAAATAACTCAGAGACAGAAGTCCAGAACCGAGAAGATCTAAACTCAAAAATGGTAACAGCTTCACAAGGAATGTTCTTACACAAAACAATTTGAAAGATTTTCATGCGAACCCGTGCTGTCATTCTATAATCAAAAGGTAGTACCAACGATATCATATGGAGAAGCAATGCTGTTCCTAAAAAACAGGGACTGGACCAGACTTGAACGTATTCTGGAATAAAAAAGTCCTGGGAATTCCCATGGGGATACCAATTCAAGTCATACGACATGAATTAGTTCAACTTCTCTTGGGAGTGAGAATAAGATGGAAAATTCCGAGTCTCTTTAGGAAAATAATTTAGACCAGTCAAATATTATTCTAGCCACCATGCAGCAATTATTGAAACCCTCCAAGCCAGCTTTATCTTCAACATGGGAAGTTGGCATGACCTGGTTAAAGGAAGCAGACACATCAGTCGAAACACTGCTACACGGACCAGAAAAAGCAAAAAACATGTTATGGAAAGCAGATTGGTGCAACGCAATTGCTGAATGTCACAAATATAAATGCTTTAAAAATCATCTGCATAAAATGAGAGCATTAAACCCATTTCCCAAATACTTGTCCAGATGTCCATGCTGCATAAAAAATGGTGCGTTTTTAAGGATGAGTAACCCTCTGGCAAACCAGAGAGATAACAGCCACAAGACTAAAGCTAGGCGAGGCACCCAAAACATGCCGCTTTTGCAAAACAGAAACCGGGACAAAACACATTTTGCTTTGTCATGTGCAAAATTGACAGAGTTGATGTTGATAAAACATTAAGGATTTCAGGAATATCTCCAAAGATAAAGCATGGTCATTCATTTTGTATGGTAACCATATAGCATTGCTTTTAGATACTGCAAGGGTCTTACAAGATATCAACATTGAATGCACTTAGTTAGCATCTCTGTTTAATTCAATTGAAACAATATGTATGAACAAGTATTATTCACTCTATTATTCATTTTAAAAATATATTGCGTATTTTGTTTTTCTTTGTTATATTCTTGAAAGGTTGTGAATGCAACCAAACAAATAAAAAAATATTTAAAAAAATAGAATAGGATAAGAAAATCTAATATCCTCCCACAAATGTATTCACATCTTCCTATCCTGCATTCAAGGTGTCCTAATCTGGGAGATTTGGACACCACTATTGACTCCATAAACAAAGTGTCCAGAATGATTTTACCTCCTCTTTCAAAGCCCCGTGGACAGGTAGTACCAAAAAAAGGGGAAAAAAAGGGTCCATGGAAAATCCTGGTAAGACCAAGAAGGCAAGCAGTGCACACAAACATTTTTTAAAAAAAGTTCATTAATAGGCATAAGGAGATCAATCATGGACAAGAGATATTAATATAAAAACTTGATCAACCATAGTAGGGCTCATGTAACCAATAACTGAGAATTACTTCCGTTTGCAGCTGTAAATAAGGATACCAAAAATGTTGAGAATTGGTGAACCAATGGTTTAATGGGAATGTAGAAGAACAGGAGGCATGTATATGTTATGTGGCGTCTGCACCAATTTCTGCACTTCATTTGGAATTTTAAGGCCAGCAAAGCATGAAGCTTTACAACGTCCCTGGTTTAGGCAGGTCAAGATAATTCTGCAGGAAATTGGAGAATAGCTTTGTGAGAGAAAGACAATAATCTCACTAAAATGCCCAAACCATTAATGAAGGAGAGGTTTCATATAAATGATACTAGGGCAAAGTTTTGAATGGTTGCCAAAACAGTTTTATCAATAAAGAACAATTTTCAGTATGAACATTATATAGATAATGTGTCCGATTTTAATGCAAGAACATGTATTAAAATGTCTAGGTATCTTGATGGTTGCAATGCTAGGAGAAAAAAATGAATCTGGCACAAAGGCCTATATTTAGCATGTCTGACAAACCCTAAAATACTAATTTGTCCATCATTTAATGATGGACGTAACAAAGATCTAAGACTGTGGCTGAAGAATAAATATTCACACAGACGGCCATTTGAGAACAAAGGCAGCATTTACTGGAGTAAATGTTCTACAAGGTGAGTCAACCAGCTGGAGGCTAGGCACCCAAACTGGGTCCGAAAGCAAAGGCTCAGAGATAAACAAGGGTGTTTTTTCCTGGTGAGAATCATCATTTTTCACATCGGTGAACAGACTCATTTTCCAAGGTGATTTCTCAGGATTCATCTGGTATATTGTGTTCTTGACAGCCAATAGTAAGCACTAGAGAGTCCCTTTCCTTCAGAAAAATAGAGGTTTGGAAAATGTTTCCCCAATTAATCCACGGTTTGTATGATCTGAGAGGCAGACCAGGCCATCGGATTTCCAACCACCAGATCTGAAAATACCTAGGACGAGTGAACTTGTTATTAGTCTTCTTATTGATTTTCTGTTCTGGAGAAGGTGGAACACTGACATGTGCATCAGTTCAATACATTTTGTCATCAATCTATTTTCATTGTTTTGAGTATCAAAGCAAAATAAAGGCAACATACACAAAAAAAGTATTGCCGGCACCAAGTTGCAGTATTAACTTAGTGTTCATTCACTGGAGAAAAAGGCAGTGTAGTTAGTGCAGTTAGTGCAGATTGAGGGTGATTTGGCCAAACTTTCGTGCACCCGTAAAAAGACGTGCTGCAGCACGATGTACTGTGTTTAGGGGAGACGAGTGAGCAGTAGGGAGCCCTGTCAGGAGGGCATTCCCCTCCGCCCCCCAATCGATGTGCAGAACCGGAAGGACCTGCACTACGGTCCAGAAGTCCTGCAGCAGTATGAAGGGTTTGATTTTGCAACAGGTGGAGATTCAGAAACAGGCTGTTTGTGCCTTCTTGGTTATGTGTTTCTGTGAGAACAAGCTCCTGTCAATTGTGAAGCCAAAGGAGTTTGCAGAGTTCAACAGTTTGCGATCAAATCCTTTCAGATGCATATCATTACGCTATTGTTGGACAAGTTGTTGTTTAGCAGGCGGACCGATCAGAACAAATTCCATCTTGGATGGGTCTATTTTGTGGTAGGCAGTCTACATCTATGACTGGATGATGGCTAGGTAATGGCATAGACGAATGATGCCTTGTGTGCCATTTACTCATGTACAACTGAGTATTGTCTGCGTATTAGTAGATCACTATATTGGGATCTTTGAGGAGAGTACCCAGAGACTCCTCAAAGATTAAAAAAGGTTGGCAAGAAGATGGATCCATGGGGACTCTGCAGGAGGCATGGAGTGGGTTAGAACACACTCACCAAGTTCATCTGGACTGCCCGTCTGTCCAAGAGGTAGGAGGTAAACCAATTCAGCAGAGTGCAAAGTGTTAATCACAAAGTGATCTTCGAATAATGGATCCCACAACAAGACCACCATTTGGCAATGATCATTTCAGACCACAATAAATAAGAGACAGATTCAATTCGGCCTCCAAATAGATCACTCTATTGTAATAAAGGAACACTGTGCTCTAGACCCATCCTTTCACGAAATTAAATGTAGTCTAGGGACTATATTTTTTTAAAAACACAGAAAAAGTGACCCATCTACCATAAATAAAGCCAATCCCCAGTAGGACTGCACTCTGCGTTAAAGGATAAACATTCGCTCAGCAACTCAGTTGACACATGCACAAATCGCCCACTCCTTACTTGCCAATCATTTACCGGTGGCTAGTGTGCAGTGCAAATTTCGAGGTCTGCGCGGTACTACTTGATCTTCTGCTGATAGTTGCTTGAGAATGCATTACGCCCTAAATGCACCAGCAGCCAGTAAATAAGCAAGCCTTTGGCAGGACTAGAAAGTCTCAGTTTTTCATAAACTTGCAATACTTTTCACTCGAAACAGGAGGAACCAAAAAAATATTTCAGATGAATACCATGGCAATGCCAACAATCAACGACAGGGAAATCGGTCCCGCTCATAATACTTTATACGGATGCACACACTGAATTTGGAAAAGGATCCAGAGTTTAATGTTAGAGAGCAGAAAATACATTGATGTTCAAAAAGAATTCAATGCATTTAACTTCGATAAACTGAAGGAAGTTAAGAGTCGTGGGAGATTCTATGTGAAGACTGTGGCACATAATTATTGCCATTACCCTAATGTATTTATTTATTTGACATTTATATAGCGCTCACACAGCCCGCAGGCATAGAGGCGCTGTTACAGGAATTAGTTGCGTAATTGTGCTTTTTTTTGTCTTAGTTACGTATTTATAACGCACTTAAACACCCAGAGGTTTCTAAGCGCGGACCCGGGATCGAACGTTGTTGCTTCGTGTCGTCTTGCTTCCAAGACGCGCACGCTGCCGCTGAGCTATCCTCCCGGGACGTATGTATGTGAGCAAATTCAGCTGAGAATCAAATGAGGAAGCTCAAAGTGGTAAACTTCTACTCCATTTCTTAATTTCAAACAATGAGCACATATTTAGACTTTTCAAAAGTGCAATTATTTCCACAGAAACAAAATCAGAGTACAAACCAGTTACTCTTATATGCACACCCGCAGAAGACGCAGATTGAAACGCACCCGGTTTCTAAAGTGCAACAGACAAATTGTGTCAAGAATGGCGTCACCATTTTCAAGTGGGAAACAGAACATTAATCATTTCAACACATCAAAGGATAGCACAGCTCCAAATTAATAAACCAGTTATATTTCTTCCCCGACGATCAGTCAGTTACAGAAAATGGATAACTACATCAAGAAATAAAAACATTTCCATTTTATTACAAGACTTGAAGGTTATGTTTCCAAGAGCCTCAAATGGTTCTGTTAAAAATAAATAGATCCTTGGTACAAGCAGCAATATAAGGAATATGCCTTAACCCGTTTCAAATTTTAAAAATGTGAGTTACCAGGTATCTCACAGAAGCATAGTTATTAATTGAACTATGATCCCCAAACAATTCAAACTCCCCAACATAATGGAAGATCTTAAAGGCCATCTAATAAAGGAAAGTCAAACAGGATTTGGAAAGGTTTGGCTGGAAATCCTATGACCGCTGATGTCACTCGAAGTAGTATTTTACATACCGAACCCCATACGGATACAGTAGTATTTAATGTACCACCTCGAAACACATTTTTCATTAATTCAAACCAGAAACACAACCACCCCGGGCAATACCACTGTGGGCAAGCGAGGGAGCATGGTATAAGATACCAAAATAAGAAAGACTGCCCCCCGCCCTATTCGCTAAGAGGTGGTCATAACACTTCAGTACAAATTAAAAAATCTCTGCAAACCCACACCCCATAATCAAACTTATAAGCATTCCTTCGAACAGTGAAATACTCACTAGTTTAAGCTGTACAGAAAAACAAAACTGTACATTAGAAAGTTAGTAAGAATTAAATGTACAATTGTAACATTATATTGGATGGACTTCTGCAAAACAAACCATTAAAAACAGATTGTATATATGCAATTATTTTAACCTACAAATATATTTAGACGGTCCCTGGGAGGCCACCAACGGGAATAAATAGTAGGTTTTTTTTCTCCCTTATTGAGAAAATGTGAATTAGATATACACAATTGACGCTTTAATGTACGAGTTCCACGTCAAAATGTCCCCAAAAAAAGGCAGTCATGTCAAAAAGTCACCGGAAAAGGCAGCACCGAACATGCCGCCATTCTAGCATTTCATATTGTCTCCTGGATTCCATGTAATGGAAGGGAGGGGACCCCCGAGGCCCCGATCCCATTATACGTTCAAGGGGAGCACCCCTTCCGTATAATGGAACTCAGCGACTATGTGCGGCCACAGCTTTTTCCCTGGAACTTTGTCATGACTGCCTTAGGGAAAGAGCAAAGTGGTGTATAGTTGCACACCTGAAAATGATCCAATACATACAGAACTAGGTCTATTTAGAGTTCAAAATTAATATTTACCCTGTGGGACAAGTGAAGCTGCGTGAAAATATAGGTCGTAACGGTCCTCCGTTTGGATATATGTATGTCACTCCATGTATCTAGTCCAACGGCAGCGGCAATGATGTGGACGCTGCAAAGAGAAAGGATAACTCTCTAAGTATAGTGTTCATCTGACGTTAAACCGTAAAAAATATGCCCGCTCACTCAATTGTATGGCAATTTCAAAGGCATTTACTCGCAATAACGAAGCAGTATTGCAAAATGTTGCAGAATGAAGAACAGTGACAGCAGTCGCCTAGTCCTCACGATCTTTGTTATTATGGTAACCAAGCATGGAAGTAAAGGAAGGACAATCGAGTGGAACGAGTATAGAACGAGTACTGTAAGTGCAGACTGTAATTCTGTAGAATCTATCGGAACAACCTATATAGGAAAGATGTTTGGTATACAGTTAGCCACCATAGAGAGTGGTGTAGAACAACTAAATAATGACAGAAATGAATGGCAACTGATATAGTAAACAAATGTGGCAGATCGATATTCATAAATGTTATGCCTTGCCAATGGTTCATGGAATGCAGTACATTAAGCCTATTCTCTAATATCCAATATGAGAAATGGGAATCAATTGGAGCCGAATTTAATACTTAAAGAGTATGTTTATCATCAATCGTCACTTTCATGGTAAATTATTTAAAGAAGTAAATATCTACATACATTTACAACATTAACAATATTGAAGTAAAGAGTTTATAGAAAATAGCCATATTGACAGTACCATTTACTCTCAATGTAATGACACGTAATAGACACATAATTGAAGGCTGCAATACAGCAAGATATATGGTACAAAATACATAACGTATAAAGATGGAGATATCAAGAAGTAGTCAGTCAACAAACATAGTGGAACAATATGCAACCAATAACATTATTAAATATACAAAGACAGTTGGTTCACTGAGCTTGAATGACTACAGAAAAAGTACAAAACTAAAGTTACATAAAATAGCCAGTACAAATGAACTAAATCAAATGTGTTTATCATAGAAAACACTGAAGGTTGAACTCCTCGTTCATACGTCTGGGATGTACTGTATCCAACAAGTGGATCCAATGCATTTCTCTTTGTACAAGTTTCTTTAATGCATTCCCACCTCTAGGTGGGGTGTGTACAACCTCCAGGAAAATGAACCTGGTCCGAGATAAATTGTGCCTGTAATCTTTAAAGTGTCGTGCAACTGGTGATTTGGTGTTCTCGTCATATATTCGATTTGCGTTCAAGCCATCTCTCTGGAAGACTGGAGTTATGGGAAATTGTTTGGTCAAAAATTCCTTTGTTCTGGTAGAAATCCATTAATTTGCTTCTGCTCTTTCCAATGTGGTTTTGATGACTTCTTTGATTTCCGAGATGGGATCTCCTTCAAGTAGCATATGTATTGTCGTCAGTTAATACATTCAAACAACTGGCATGATAGAAGGTGGAGTCCATCACTACTATAGCCCCTCCTTTATCAGCTGGTTTGTTGAGACTTTCGTCCTTGGTTAAATTTTCAATGAGTTTAAGTTGTTTATTTTTTATATTGATCATAGTTTTCATTTTGAAGTTAACTTGGCTCATTTGTTTGGTGGCTTCATACTCAAATTAGGAGCTTTATTATTAAAGCTTGGATTAAAGTGACTCTTGGGACGAAGTTCTAGAAAATCCATTAAAAAGTGGAGTCTTGTTTTTCTAGCGGTTGAAAAAGAATCTGTAAACGCATTTTGCATATAGTTTCTTACGGTTAATTTTCTCCGAAAATAGATTAGAATTAAATGTGGGTACAAATGACAGACCCATGTTGAGAAGTCTCAGTTGTTGATCAGTAAGAGGTTTACTGGAAATGTTGACAATGTTGTCAGGTTATTTTTGGTTGGATCTTAGTTTTTTAACGGTTTAGCATCCGATGAACACTTTACTTGGAGTTATCCTCTCTCTTTGCAGCGTCCACATCATTACCGCTGCCTTTGGACTAGATACATGGAGTGACATAAATATATCCAAACTGAGGACCATTATGACCTATTTTCACGCAGCTTCACTTGCCCCAAAGGGTAAATATTCATTTCTTGTACCTCCATGTTGTGAATGGTGCGCACACAATTATTTGGAGGCGGTCCTTCACAGGTCTTTCTCTGCCTTTTTACATAGGCATACCAAGAAATGTTCCTCTATCTTCCACTTGATGTGGCTTTCAGACAATTTCTATTCTCTCAGGTAAACACTATTTCCATTTAGGTTGAGACACCATTGACTTTACAGTCAATTTATCTTCACTGTTTAATTTCCTCTGCTATCATTCACCATTTAAGTCAACAATTGGTTTTAACTACTAGTATATCTCCATGGTCATGAACTCTCGAGTTGTTAATGGTTACATTCTGGAATGGCATTTTTTGAATTTTCACACTCTGAATACTTATTTAATTTTATAGTCACTGTGATGTTTAATGAGATAACTACCTGCACAAAAAACATGTATAAAAAAACTATATTAATTGTACATTATGTTGTATTCTAGATTTAATCGCACATGACAATGGGAAATGTTGCCAAAACACGTTGTGCTTTTCATTTTTGGAAATATAAAGAAGAACTTATTACAGAATTGGCTCTACTGAATTTATTATTTATGAATTTGGCATATTACATGTACTATTTGCAAAACCAGTTACTGACTTTTTCAGCACACGGTGTGCAGGGGACGGGAGTGCCCGGGTCTAGTCAGACACCAGCTTGCATTTCCTTGCCTTTTTTAGGGGACATTTCCACTGGAAACGAATGTGGGTGGGGTTCACAGGCAGTCACATGATATTTTTCTGCAATATATTTTAATGTTTTATATGTACATTTAAGTAATAACATGGTTACGAATAAAGAAATTGTATGTAAAATTGATGAAAATTTGAAAGCTCGATTCATTCAGCCAAAATCATTATATATATTTTTTTCTCCCCAGGAAGTTCTCTCGGACAGCACAATGATAACACCATGGGGAGAGCAGCACAATGGAAACCTCTGCTCTACTGGGAACTTGCATACATCCACAAGCTCTCCCTCACCTCCAGTCGCCCTTTAACTAAGTCCCAATTTCAGACATCAAACTTGTTCCAAGGAAACACCACAATTCCACTGCCAGCTACACAAGCTTGTGAATGCGGCTGCATGATTTTGATGTGCCACAGTGGATCTTTTAACATGCCCACTGTGCAGGAATACAAATAATTACTTCACAGATCATGCCAAGGGGTCATATGGACTGCATAGAAGTGGCAGGACAGCAAGAAGCAACTTCCATCTCCAAATTAGGGGCAGCATCCCTGGCAGAATTATCCAAAATCGGGAACAAATCAAGATTGAACATAGTGGATTACAGAATTTGAATACACAAGGATGCACAGGTATCACAGCAGATGCGCATGATCCATATCCGCAGAGCAACCCCTGCCCCCTCCAGACTCCCACACATCTAGAACATAGTCAGGGTTTTGATTCCAAATAATAAAAGCTTGCGGTACAGTTACATGGCTCAGCACATTTCCATTTTAAAAAATAATAATGGTGGTGATCGTAGCACTTCAAATGTACTGCTCGGATCATGTCAGAGTGGTATCCAAAGAGAGAAATATTTGTGAACATTAGCTCATTTTGGTGAAATACCAACACAAGAATTTTAAAATGGCACTAAAGCCATACGTATAAATACACTACAAAGGGAATGTGTCGAGCCGTGGGGCAATGGACAAAAATCCACTGGCACACCCAACGAGCCAGTCAGTCAAATAAGTCGGAGCCACTTGTCACTGTGATTTTGGCTATTCCCAGAAAGAAAAGATTGACAATACAGGTCAAAACACAGGCAGGCCCCACCCAGGGTGCAATCTCTACTTGCAAGCGTTATAAGAGATCGAGGAGTTTGCTGCACTATAGTCCAGTCATTTACAAGATGTACGCAAGCACAATCGAGCGTCTTACCTGAAGGTGCATACTTTGGGTCGGCAGCTCACTTACCAGAATCTAAAAGACTGCGAGAGAGTGTGGCAACTAAATCATTTCTCTCCACCATGACTTACATTGTGAGAGCAAATAAGGATGGCAAAGAGGAACCAAAAGAGCATGTGATGACCAGAAAAAGCAAAGAGGATGCACTGTACTTGCCACTACGATGCAACACCAAAGAAAGCAGGGTCCAAAACTGAATTTTAACGATCTTATTGACAGCATGCTGTTCATTACCTACAAGAACACCAAATAAACCCATATTAAAGATATTAGGCCTTTCAACTCAATGACTTTAGGAGTGTACGCACAGAGAACAATCTGTATTTTAGTCAATGCAAACTGTGGTCTTTCTATAGAAGACTTGAAAAGCCTGTTGGCACCCATCGACAGTGATAGAGTTCTTCAATTGAGTGCAATACATTCCCATTATAATACCCATGCTGTTAAATGTTGGAACTCTGTCCCCACTGTAACCAAGTTTCCTACAAGGAACAGCGTCACAATGCCTTTGGGCGGTCTGTGCACTATACAAATGTAAAAAATAAGGGCAGGCCAACATTCTTACATTAAAAAAAAAAAAAAATCAGGCATTGGTCTTCAAAAGTTGGGTGTGCGCATTAAAAAGGTCTGAGTTAGGCATTCTGCTGCATGATATGCCTCAGCTCTTACTAAGTGGGCATGAATCCAATGCAGGGGGTAGCATTACTAAATACATGACCAAATGCAACAAGTTATTTTAGAAGCACGTTTTTCTGCATGCTGTCCACCTAGACTGACAAAGAGCCTGTTAGAAGAGCAAATGCTCTGGGTATGCTCCCAAAACACCAAAAAAAAAAATTCTTTAAGGCTCACACGCCCAGGTCGTGAAGAAAACTACCTTCGGTTTAAAGGGTGGGTGGGTTCTAAAAGCCCTCTTATCTTGATGAAACACTAGGAAACGTTAATCAGAACATAGGGCTTAAAGCTCAAGGCACCATGTAAGCAAGTGACAGCCACAAGAAAGGCAATCTTCTATGACAGTTACCACAGAACTGAAACAATTGGTTCAAATGGTTTGAGAGCCAATGCTTAACTTATACATTGTGAACAAGTGAATCTTTGCTTGCTCCCTGAATGATTTTCAGGTTTACGGCCACACAACCGCAAGTTTCTGTAGGCCAGGTCATCAGGAACCATGCAGCTAAGGAATTCTGCTAAGGGGGGGTGACAGGGTAGCACCCGCTGCTGCGGTAACAAAAGTTTGAATATCTGAGGAATCATCCACGATTTCCTTGGTGACAGGGAGTAGGCACTGGCAAAACAATATGTTGTGCCACCAGGGGGTCTGAGCTTCCCAGTCATCGCCTCCAAGAATTGGAAAACCTTACCGCCATCTCCAAGAACCATCACATTAGGCCTTCCACAAGCACCTCAAGACACTGCTTTTCACTCATGAAGTGACTGGGGCGTCTCATCTCCCAAGTTCGCCACATTGGGATACTTCCGCATTTAAGACATTGCCGCAAATCTGTTTTGACCCGTTACTGTACTACCTGTAACGGGGCCTCGATGCCTCCAGGTTTAGTGCGCTTTATAAATTAAATAAATTAGTATCATGAAGCACGACTGTACACCTCAACTAGAATAGAATCTTGGCTAGCAGAGGTAGGTGGAAAGGTCTACAGGAATGGCCTGTGATAAAGGAAGTGGACTACATCCACCTCCACAGGAGACAAAGTGTCGTCTGTTGCAAAGACGATTACAAGGAGAGCCTCAATCTTCAAAAATCTGGTGCATCACAGAGATTCCACTTGCGAGCGGAAGGCAGCCAGGACACGTACCACCAAAAGGAAAGTGTGGTGTTGCATGGCCCACACCCGTTGCTCAAGAGAACAATTGGACAGGGGAAAGGAAGGTCTGGCATGGCGCAATTCCATGGTGCAATTCCCTGTCTTTGGATCTGGCCATGAAATATCTGCAGTAAACATTGACCTGTGAAGTCACCGGCAGAAGTCCTTTTGTGCGTAGGCTTTGACATGACTGCCAGCAACTATGCAGTTATAGTACCTGTGAGCTCTTTTATCAGTGAAGATGTGACAAAGTTGGGTGGAAGACTTAAGTACAGCAATTCATCCTGTGCGCCTAGTAAAGTTGCATTGTGAAGCCAAACTTGCTGGTGTACACATGTCTCTAGCAGTGGCACTGCTATAGTTTTTGGTCTACTGTGGTTGGTAGGTTCCCCTGAACCAGTTGCGCGTCAGTGAGTTTAGAAACAGGTTTTCTGAGGGCAGATTGCCTGCAAACTTATGCAATGCCTTTCCAAAGACAGCATGGCATGCTTTCAGAATGCCATACAAATTGGCAAGACATTGGTGCAAAAGTGTGTCACACAATCCAGTAAGCAATCACTGGGCCAAATGGACCATTTGAAAATACAGGTTCTACACAGCTCATTTTCCTCAATGCCTACGGGGTCACCTAAAGAATTCGCCCCACCCAGCAAACCGGCTGCAGAGAGATTAACAGAATGCATCACACAGCAAAGCAGAATCTAGTGTTGTATGGGCCAGAGTACAGCTGCCCAAAAAATTGGGGTAAAATGCAAGATTAAGACCGCTTACCCCCTCCCCCAGGCCCCCCCACTTGTGGAGAAAAAGGCCGGCACGAGAAAGTGTGAAGAGAGCAGCATCCAGCACGCAACCAGAACAACTTAGGGAAGGAAAACTGAGTAACAGCAGGTACATGCAACTGTGGGTCCCACAGAGGCATATTGCTTCAAAATTATTGCTGTGCATTAGAGTAACCCAGGTCCAGCTCTCCATCCTGGGACAATATCCGAAATATATGAATTGCAAGGGGTGGGACATAGGAATACAGGGGTAAATTCTATTTACTATGACAGCAGTGTTTAGGGATAATGGAGTGTCAGGTCAACAGATGTGTCAGAAAGGCAGCAAATAGCAAAGCCAGCATTGTTAAATAAGCAGATTCACAAAAATGTGAATAACCCTTAGCGTATAGACTTCTGAAAGAAATCCGCCAAGTACGGCCACTGTACAGCTTAAATGGGTCAGCAACGCTCTTGGACTCACAGTATTGCATCTCAAATTCCTGCCAGCAAAACAAACTGGTGATGCTCCTGTGCAACCACAACCGTGTGCGAGTTTACAAAAGACACACAAGTTGGTCTTCATCAGACAACCTCATCCACCTGCAGAGGCTCCTGCTCTAGACATATGGGTTCTTAACACAGAAGAGATAGGTCGACATTTGGAGTTCATATAGAAAGGCTAAAGTGAGGTATAGCAGCCAGTCTACGTTCAAAACATAAAACATTTTAAGCCACTCGATGCTGTTTTTTGCTTAAATTGCTTTGTACGTGCATATTATGAAGCCACGATCCTCGTCACAGAACGTAGATTTGTTTCACATAGGTAGTTTAATGGTGGGTAAAACCACATTAGGGACAGGTGCAGTATATCACATGCAAACGGGTATAACAAGCCCATATAATTTACGACGACAGGTAAAGATGTGAATGGGTGATGAACTGAATCACTGTATTACAGCATTGAGAGAAGCAGATGCTGCAGAGGGGAGGGTGCGGCTGCATGTCATCTCCACAGCCAGACCGTCATCAACAGACAAGCAACTGTTTAGCCCATATTAAATGAGTGGTTCCTCATCTACTAAAAGATAAAGGAGGAAGCATTAGCAGATCCACTTTGTCGATTGCTCTGAGAAAAGTGCTTTATTTATATTTTTAACGCGCTCACACAGCCCAGAGGCATTGAGGCGCTGTTACAAGACTATGACTTAGTTGCACATTTATAACGCACTTAAAACACCCAGAGGTTTCTAAGCGCAGACCGGGGGAATCGAACATGTGTTGGTTCGTGTCATTTTGTTTCCAAGCCGAGTACGTTGCCGCCGAGCTATCCTCCCGCTTGATATTATCTTCCCTTGATTATCCTGCATTATTTTAACAGCGCCTGTAAGCAGACAATGCAAAGCCATTGATCAAGGCTTTGTATGCGTGCACATACAGGATTTACAATGCATGAACTGTAGCTGCAAAGCAACAGAGCACTCCAGTGGTTTCAGGTAGGGCACAAGGGCAGCAGAGTTTACAGGGAAGCAAAAGGGAGCAGCAGATCGGGGAAAACCTACAAAGTAGGAAAGGTAGATGGGCAAGATATTCTTTGGAGATAAGGGGCTGTAGGGCTTTCTTGAACCACATAGATTGGAGGGCACCAGTCAGAACTCTCCAGAGATCAGGCAAAGGCATGGCCTTCCAAGTTGTATCCCTTCTTGGGCCTCTAGGGGTAGTGAGCTTTTCGGCAGAGTACTGCTATGGGGTTGATTGCTTTGTAGCTGATGCGGGTTGTCTTGAACACCACATATCCTTGAAGGGTTAACTAGTGCAGCTCCTTGAATATGGGGTTTTGTGGTTGTATATTCTTAGCTCCGTTGTGATGAATACTGCAATGTTCTTGGATGCCAGGGGGACCAAGGTGGCATCTGCAAGTCCTACAAGCACAGAGATGCCACTTTCAATGTGGGAATGTAAGATTTTTTTGTATGCAATATAGCCTAATTTCCCCATATTTGTGTGCTGATTTTATGCAACAATTACACATTTAGATAGAAATGAAAAAGACAGTTTATCATGTCACATTCAGTACATCAAACTAAATACCTATTAAAATGTTGCATGTTTTTACCCAGTCCTGGACAAAGATAGTTTTTGGTGGATAAGTTCATGTAACCCAGCTCGAATACAAATAAATGTTTCTGAATGAGAACATGTTACATACAAGTGTTAACCAGTATCACATTTGGCTTATTTCCTGTGCAATCGTATACCAAGTGCTTACTAAATATATTGACAGCTTGCATCAATAGCCATACTTTGAGGCAGCTTGCTTGCAACTGTAGCATGTCCCAAACCCCCAATAAACATACATTTACAAAGTATATAAATATCCAAATGATGTACGGCAAGCTGATACTGGAGGGAGCTGCTTTAATTTTAGAAAATAAATCGTACAGAGTTGAGTAAAAACCATAAAACAGCCAAGCAGCTCCTCAACAAGACAAGTGAAGAGTGGATAATTCCCACTCGTTCGCTAACCTCTTTTATGAGCTTTCACCGCCCATAAAAAGATATGGATCACTGTAAAATATAAACTTGATCCGCAACACGAGGATAACCATTTCTATAATCTTAACAAAAACATACAAGAAGCTTTCCTAGTTCTCCAAAAAAGCTTCTATATTATCTAGGAATATGGCAAACTTAACTATAGAATTTGCAGGCATTAAAATTCAGATATATCAGTATGTGTAACAGACCTCTACTAATGACTTGGAAAATAGACTCCCCCAATAACTAATTCTGATAATTTATTTTGTCAGAAAAAAAAAAAATCACTATTTTTAGGACTCTACACATGGCCAAGATTGGTTGCAGACACATCAATTGATCATTTCAAATATGCCCCCCCCCCTTTATCTTTGCAGCAAGTGAAAACTAAGGGTGAGCGCATTTATGCATGCACACCTGAACTTGCAAGTCATGTCTACATGCATTACACATTTTGCAGTGGGCTTTGCGTATAATAAAAACCGTTACAAAAAAAAACGCAACTAAAATTCCCAATGCAACATATTGCATAAGAAAAAAATTACGCAAAGACATTCATTCACCTTAGCAAATTCTTTAATTGTCAGTTTACAGTCAGCATTTGTTTAAACCTTATGAACGGAAGACAACATGTAAAAAGCTGTACTGCTTGCAGCAATTACACTGGGGTGATCAGCTTTGAGGGTAGGACCAGCCCTGACAAAGAACTATACTATCATAAGCCTAAACTAATCAATGCAGTATCCCCATAAAAAACTTACATTTGAATCTATCAAGGAAATCACCATAAATGTACTCTCAATTAGGCAAGAAAAAAAAAAAAAAAGGTATTCGCCATGGAGTGTTTGAACAGGGTCAAAGTTCTTGTTCCAAGCTGAAACGGGGCTGCCTTAGTCTTAAATAGAATATATATTCACTGTGATTCGGGAGACAATGAACTTGCCACATATTTAAGCCACTTGCATCCGGGAATGAATATTGGTTGTCCACATGCACATGGTACACCACTTCCTTCTTGCCAATAGTGATCACTCAACAATGGCGAATGCTTATTTAGGAGGTCTGCACCGAGACCTAAACGGTGAAGATTCTGGAGATGGATATTACACAATAACTTCAAACTTTGGCCCAAAGAAATAATCTGCTCGATGTGAGATTTAGGCTACCAAGCAAGCCAGCTCTGGTTTCTGAGCTTCAGGACATCGGAGTGGTGAATAAATGGCAATGTCGGGACCATAGTTTTACGGAATCCATTGGCGGCATTCAACGCTGTAGCCCCCTAAATCCTCCATGGTCATCTTCAGTGCATGGGCATCCATGGCAGGGGTCCCTTTTCTAGAAGGACAGATCTTTGGGAGCGTGACTGAAACAATCAGGCCAAGTGAGAAATGTGGGCGTTTTGACATTCCGGTTGAGACTCTCGATGCCAGATTAATGACAATGTCAAGACTAGTGTGTTCCAAATAAAGTATAAAGACAAGAGTCCTCACTTTTTTTTGGCATTTTCAGCTGTTCCAGTCATTGACCGTCTGTGGACCAGAGTTCATTTTAAAAAGGTATGCTGCTTGATGTAGGTCAACCGTGGTGTTAGACCATCTTTCCCAACTGATAAATAAGTTGCCCCGCCAAAGCACTGCATTCTTCCTAGTAACGTCTACTGGACACCCCCGGTTTTCGTCCAACAAGATGGAGGTGAAGTTGGGTCGGGTTGGTCGTCTCTTTCTAGGAAATTCAACACCAGTGTCTCAGGCTTCAGTATAACGAAGTTAGATTGTGCCTATATTGAAAAAAGCATATTTTCGAAATACAGCAGTGTTCTCTGGCTCACTGGTCTCCATAGGGCCTGGTAAGATATAAGAACCCTGAAGGTGTAAGTGAACTATAACGATACCCATAAAAGAAATTAAAACAGGCATTAACGTGTAGTTGGCAGTCCAAATAAAATCTATTATTAACAGAATTAATGAGACGTGTTTGATGTTTTGTGTCAAATAATGGGTAATCCATATGAAATCAATGAGGGGGGGCTATACCTTTCATAATGGGTACCATTCTTATCCAATTTTGTGATTATAACTGCATAGACATTTAAAATGATGGGATGGAAATTGATAATTGAGTTTGTTGCAGAATATATATAAAGACGCAAAGCTCTAGTTTGCATTTCACATAAACGTTGAATTTGTGAGATGCATTGTACTATTGCCTTGTCACCCAGCGATAGCCATGCTTTCTG
Source organism: Ambystoma mexicanum (assembly GCF_040938575.1). Lineage (NCBI taxonomy): Eukaryota > Metazoa > Chordata > Amphibia > Caudata > Ambystomatidae > Ambystoma > Ambystoma mexicanum. The sequence continues at coordinate 21,893,535 of NC_090938.1, forward strand.
GTGATGTGAGACACACACTAGCTGCTTTGAATTTCAATACTGGCTATGTCTAAAAGCTTTCTTTGAACAAAGTCAGGTGGAAGTCTTTATAAATAGCTTATTCCCCATTAGAAATAGATCTATTCCGCTCAGCTGTTCTGTTTAAGCAAGCCAATAAACAGTTTACATCATAAACAAAACCATCAATTGTCAAAAGATGTGGGATCACTTGTTGAACGCAAGCCAGTTATTGTGACCTGCACAAGAAGCCAGTGAATGGGACTTGCCGGCAATCTATTTGCTGCAGAGCCTTCGAAGTAGGCGGCTTAACGCAATTTGTCTATGGACTGAACGTGGTTGCAGCATCGACTATCCATTTATGTCACATGAACCACCAAATGAATATCTCTTGCATGACCATTACAGCTTCTTCCATATAGGCATTGATTTAATCTTTTCTTCAAGTTTACATCATGCAAATTATTTCGTTATAGGTTAGGCATAGTTACATTTTTTGTTTTGTTCCTTAAAAACTTTACAAAATATTCACTTTTACATTATGCATTTTTCAGTTTCTTACTAGTTATACTATAATTCGACAATTATACTTATACATACTTCCAATAATTTACCATTACATTACACTTTTCAAAATCAACCTCAGTTCAACCTAATTCCTACCATTGTCGAATGTCATAATTCGTGGCTCTAAAAGATTTAATAAAACTTTGTTAAAACAAACATCAGTATTTGCAAACATATAATTTCATAAAATGTCTAAGTGTAAAATAAATGTTCTCAATTCACATTACATCATTATTTGACCATTAATACATACAACTATAGTAGTAGTAAAATAGAACCACATACAAGGTTAGCATCCAGTTCTTTGTTAACCATAGAGGAGACTTGTCTAAAGTGCAAATCTATCTGCCCCCGTATTCACAGCCGGTAGGAACTTTGTCATTGTAGACCACAAGTGATAAAGGGCAATATGAACTCTGTCCGTATTCAAGCAGTAGCTCCAAAAGTCAATACTCTTAATAAAGTTGTATTCATTAACAAATTGTCCTAGGATTTTCATGCATTATTACCCATAACCACACAATCCCCTCAGGATGTGCCTCGTGGTCTCTATTATTCTGGGATTCCTACTAATAGGGAAATATCTTTCTCTTAGTGGGAGTCCCCACTGTGGGCCTATTGACGGCAACACTGGCAATTGGTTAGTTCGCAGTTTTAGTCTAAAGGACTGCACATTAAATCATGTACACTGCCCAAGATATTGTTGTGTCTGCAGATATTTATGCGCGAGTCCTGCCATATGCGTGTGACTACGTAGTGCCTCTAAATGAGTGTAAGTACCAACCCAATCCCACATCTTAGTTTTCTTTATAAAGATCTGTTTCAAGGTTTCCTAGGCGGTGCCCCTCGAATAATCGGGACACCGTCCAGAGGCCAAATGCACTGTTCACCAGGTTGTCAAATCTGTCTTTTCTACCAACCACATCCAACAAGCCAAGTAATTTACATTTTGGATTAGTGTGGTTCTTCATGTGTAGGAGGCCGCGCCTTATCGGCAATTCTCCTTTAAGCGAGGTCAGTCCAAACTCTAATCTAATATATTGGACTGGTACTGCGGCTTTAAATCTTATCTGCTTCCAAAACCACCCTTCTAATACATCTAACCAGGTAAGAACCGGCATTGCATAATTTAATATGCTGCCCAATGTCCCCCCTCATTTCTTTAGTTTTCACAATCATTTTCGTAAACTTTGCATTTTAAAACCCCAACAACATATAAAAGGGTCACCTATAATAAATCGGCCAAACTTACAACCATCAAAATGGAACTATTTAACCATGTACAACGTTCTTGGTCTTCACCTCCCCCCTCATTCCGCAACCAACTTAATTGCACCCCCCTTTCCACTAACTCCCGCACTCCCAAAGCCAACAGACAAGACAGTGCCAAATAAACATTGTTCTACAGTACCTGCATGTTCTCCTGCAACAGTTTCATTTGTCTGTTCACCTTCATGCTTCAATTTCCAATCACGGATTTCTGCGATATTCAGGTTCTGGAGAGCTTAAAAAAGCCCCATCTCAGACAATCTAGCAGCGGCAACAGTTCCTTTCCGGTATCAAATTCTTCTGCTTCGCTCACAAAAGGTAATAAATAGCCCTTTGTCCACGCCCAAAATATATGAAACAGGTTACCATTCTCAGTTCCAACTTTATAACATATGCAGTGCTTGACCAACAGGTGGATGGTAAAAAAAATTACCAATTTCTCCCAGGGGTATCGGGAATTACCCCCCCCCCACACCATAACTTTGCTTTTCTCTACCCTAACCTGAATGTAATCCACAGGACAGCTAGCATTTGTTCCTAGCTAAATGTACGTTGGTCAGCCAGTATGATCAGGTAGATCTGATGGTGTCTTTTTTCCGAATGTTTATGGGGGGGGGGGGTGGAAGTCCCCTCCAAACCCCCTTACCGTGCCCTCCACGCTTTCACTACTCTAAAAATCATGTTTAAATGTGCCCCAACCCCTGAAAAATGCAGAGAAAAATATGGCAAAACAGGCATTTCACCAATTGCAGTGAAATGGCTGCGGTCAGATACTGACCTATATAGACACCATGTGAAGGTGGCCTCAGATTTCAAATCTGAATTTGGGATCAAATGGCCTCGATCTGGCTTCTAGAGTACTCTTCAGCCCCGTGGGGAAAATTATCAAGTATAGATACTTGCATTTCTTACAAATCCTGTGTTATTATACATTTCTAACACAAACAGGAAAATGTTAATCTTCCTAAGCATCTCAAGTCTATATTTGGCTCCTATTTTCAAAGTCCACATGTGTATTCTTTGCAGCATCTCCTTTCCCCAGACTGCTTGTTTTCTCATGGTTATCTTTCTCAGCCACCAATTAAAACTTCACATGTCTGTCCTCATCAGATGAGTCCATCGATCTAGCTACCGTTGCACCATTTGCATAGCTAGACAACACATTCCCCAGTTCAAATCCCCCTATAACAATATACCAGTTCACAGCCCACATTGTCCTAGTTAGCAGTTTGGATCTTCATCACTTGCCATGCAGCGGCTCGCTTTCGGCAAAGCAGGCTTTGCGTGGTTACTGTAGTTGGTTTACCCATATTTAGTATGCCTATTTAACTCACCTAGACATCTTCATCCTGGGTTACACTGTTGATTAGTTCCAGAGACGCTTTCCATTTCTTCTGAATAAACAAACTCTTATTTTGTCTTGTTTGTTTTCGGTTGTTGACATTGCAACTCGTTGAGTCACTTGCTTCATGACTCCTTGGTCTGTCAAACCCAGTTTTGTGGACTGGTAACTGGCTGCATGGAGGACTGGATTTCTCTCCTTGTGGGATCGACACAGTCAACGTCAGAGTGAAATTACTCTCTCCGCCTGGCATGCTCTCAGTGCAAAGAGCCTGGTTTTCTGCCCCACACCATAATGCTTGATATACACATTTCTCACATTTAATCAACTCCCAAACTCGAGGATCAACCACATGAGCCTGCAGGTCCACTTGCTTCTCCAGTGAGGGGGATGGTTCAGCCTGAGGGGAACCCACATTCTTTGCAGCTTCTGCTCCAGTTTGTAAATGGTTATATAGGTTACCCCTTTAGATGATAGGCTTTCCACTTCAGGGTACTTGGCAAATTCCTTTCCGCTTTTGCTTCTTCTCTAAATCTTTGGATATAGATTTTTATTTACACGAGTTTTCCACCGCACATGAGATTCATTTTGCCTGCATTTCTTATGAATGCTGCGGTCGGGATTCAAGACATGCGCCGACAGGTTACCCTACAGACCAGACACCTCCATCCACATGGGGAAAAAGCACTGGCTAGAAGGGAACAGCTGTGCAGCGGTAGGCCAAGATTCACCAATGGACATCCTGGAAGATTAAAAAAGGCAATAGGTTACCATCAGATTCTTATTAACAATCACACAATAACTTTAAACCAATGCATCTTGGTTGATGGTGATCTGGCTAAAAAGGTAGCCACAAACTGAAAAGGCCCACATGCCAACTGTAACAGAATGCTTACCTTTCAAAAGGCCTCTTCAAAATCCATGCCCAACTCCAAGCTTCAGCAACAGAGTCCAGCACTACAAGGTAATGTGCCAACTGAAATAATAGTTAATATAGCGTATCGAGAACCTATTTTATGGTATTGCGCTCAACATGCAGCATATGCACAGCACTGAGCATTCTGCTCCCAATTGACCTACTGCATACATACTTATCACCAGCAAACAACAATTATCCCCAGTAGCACTGTAAAACCATTTCATGGGACAGGAACCCCAAGTGTATTTAACCTGGCTCTGTGTGAGCACATACAGATCTCCGCTAACCAATCTGAGGCAAGCTGTGTTCCTCAGCAACCAACATGCATTCTTCTCGTCACCGCAGAGACAATCGGTGACTATTGCAGTCATCAGCAGTCCACTGCACATTGGCCTGCCGATAAAAGTCACCCTCTGCTAATTTTCCTCAACTATATTAAACAGCATTCTCTACCTTGCTCTCCCTTGATTTTCTCAACTCTAACAGTTAACCGCAGAATTTGTATCAAAGTATAAATTTACTTTCCCTGCATTTTCTGTGTGATTTGTTGAGGATTGTTGCTCTTTATAAATCCAGGGTAGCTTTGTTTGGTTCCTAAATAACTAGTTTGCAAATATCACGGGTAACAAGAAAATTGGATTGTGGCAGGGAGAAAAGGTTACAGGGCCTAGCATTTCGTCCAGGAGCTCAAGCAGCACAATCCACATCACAATCAAGCATGGGCAAATAGTGCACCACTGAAATCAATATTTTCCCATTTGCTTTTTGTTTAATGTGCCAGAAGGCAAGAATTGATTTTCAAGACTATTTCTCATTTCAGACACAAACTATTGAAGTTATAACAGAATCAAGTTTGTAGCAGCTCTGCCCAGGGGTTCGTGAACAGTGAAATCGCAGGATTAAGAGTGTGCTTAGAACATGCTTAACTAAATATATTTTCTTAGCCTTTAAGATCATTGGGTCTGCAACCTTCGGCTCAATTTTGGAGCATGGCTCCGATCAACTCAAGCCTGCATAGTCAATGAGGAGTCATAGCCCAAAAGAAATGCAGCCTTTCCAAGGTATACAAAGTATGTTATTTGAATTTGTCTGAATGTCCGTAATGTATGGCTAACTGTACCTCAATTGTACTCACTTTAGCTATCTCTTTCCTTTCTTCTGAAAGTAAGTGCTGCCGACAGTTACATACCACCAAAAAGAAGTATACGAGGAGCTTTCTTTGGGGCTCTTTATTAATCCTTATAAGTGGCAATGCTGGAGCAATCTCTGGAAAGCACCAAGTCAAATCTCACAATTCAGGCAAAAAGAAAAATGGGGGCTGTGAAAAGGTATACTAGCTTTCAGGCTGAGGAAAGCTCCCCGCTGAAGACTACAGTGGAGCACAATTAAGAGTCATCCAGCCAAACACAGTAAAGAGACAAAAACGAATGTCCAGACAAATTCAAATAGATAGAATTTAATGAACAAATATAATCTAAATTCCTAAGAACAACCAGGGTTCACAGAAAATGTACCGTTGTATAAATTACTACGTGACAATCCAAATACAAAAAAAACTTGAAAATGTCAGTTATGGGGCATGAAAGGAGAAAAGAAACAGACCAACCAAAAGGATAGAAAAATGATAGAAGAAAATAGAATAAAGATGTTGACTGGTATCAAACATGGCACATACCTTGGTGAAGTGGCCTGTCTCCTAGAACGCATTCCATCTCTAGTTGCCAGATGTAGAAATCTCTTTGGCCTATTCTGTTTTTCAACTTGGTTGAATTTCACCTCCTCCTAGACATCCCCACAAGCATGGCCTGCAACACTATTTTTACTCAAGGAAAAGGGGGAATATGTTTTAATGAACACAGTTGAAAGTCGTTCTCCACAGCCTCAGCTTCTGAATACAGCAGGCTTGGTCACATTCTGTGTTCCTTCGAATGCAGGTGGCGAGCAGTAGAGCGAGGTGGGTGTAGTTGGCAATGGACAGGACTTTGCCAAACTGGGCAAACAGAGTAATGGCCTAGGTGGCAGCGCTAAGATGTTGGCGTGATGGGGTTAATTTTACAGATATTGAGCAACCATCGTGTTGGGGTTAAGCAATCTTGTAACACAGACATCCTCAATTTTATGACAGGGGGTCCTAGGTTGCAGACAGAAGGGCGTGAAGAATTCAGAAATATGGCACGAGGCTGTTGAGGAAGGAAAGTAGATTGCATTCTTTGTAGGGGTTTGTATTAGGCAGTGTGCAGGTAACCAGGAGTTGGTGGAAGAGGTTGTAAACAAGGGAGAGGGCTATACAATATATATTTGGAGCTGGAGGCAATGCTTGGACTGTGAAGTGTGGGCGGGACAAAGAGTTAGTCCAGTACTGGGCCAGGTACAGACTGCAAACTATCAGCCAATGTTTTGAGAAGCATGGCACTGTCAACTGCGCCAAAGCAGAGGAACGTTCCAAGAGGCTCCTAATAGGAGAGATCAAGCTAAAGATTTTAAAAAAGCCTGTGCTGTGTGCTGCGCTTAACTAGGATCTGAATTAGTACTAAATTAGTCTAAGGCTGCAGACTCATTTTATCAGCCAAAAACGAAGTCACTGTCACAAGTGATCTAACTGTTGATCACACGTGGGAGGTGGGAATTCATCTAATGAAAGCGAGGATTGCAATACAGGCAACGAATGAAGATAAGCTGGGTAACAAGTAGAGAGAGTTCAACGAGATGCATAGTCACACCAATTGAGTAAATATATGTGGGGAAGAGTGTTGCAAAGTTGCATTTAAAAGAACAGCAGAAGGTTTTATATGTGACCAAAGGAAGGTGTATGCTGTATCAACATTTGATGAAGGTTAAGGCTACAGACTGAATGATTTGTGCCTACTGAGATGGGGAGACGAAGGTATGGAATGCACGCCAGTGAGGGATGTGATTGTTTAGGAGCAGACGCTTCGAGGGCACAGGTGGAGAACAATGAACTGACTTTACTGGCTTTAAGGGTCCAACTGAAGTCCGACAACCGTATGTGCAGCAGGATGAGAGAAATGCAATTTTTTTTCTGTACAGTCGTCGTCCATTACCTTTACTAGTAAGAGTAGTAATGTGAACGTTAAAGGATATTTGTACCGCGCACTATCAACACCGGAGTGGTCCCATGGTGCTCTGAAAAGGGAATGGGGGGGGGTCGGTTAGTGGGAACGAGCGGGGAAAGTGCAAGCGATCAGCGATGTAAACCCAAATGAGCCATCGCAAATTGCAGATTGGACAATCATATTACAATCATGACTGCTTCAAGATCTTCTCCAAACAGAAATGGAACTATTCGCCAAGCAAAAATAACAGCATGTGGGCATATTATGCTACTATGAAGGAGGTCACTGTCCTCCATTGCTGCCCTGCATAACCCATTCTTTGGGCAGTATATCTTACCAGACACAGGACTGCGAGACGCTTGCCTCCCAGCCACGCAGTGCTTATCTTACCAGGTACAGGACTCTGCCTCCGTGTATAACTCTGGCTGGGAGGGGGCGGGGGGCAGTATATCTTGATAGGCACAGGACTGTGGGACTCTTGCCTCCCACGCATTGAGTGCTGGCTACTGCCCTGCATAACTCTGGCTCGGAGGGGACATGGGGGGGGGGGTCGGGGAGTCAGTATATCTTAACCAGGCACAGGACTGTGGGACTGCCTGCCAGGCATCAAGTGCTGCTGCCCTGCATAACACTGGCTAGGAGGGGGCGGGGGCAGTATATCTTGGCAGGCACAGGAGTGTGTGACTCTGCATCACACGCATGGAGTAGCGACTGCTTTCCTGCATAATTATGGTTTCGGGTGGGGGTCATATTTATTTATTTATTTGCATTTTGAAAGCACTCACACAGCCTGGAGGCATTGAGGCGCTGTTACAGGAATAGGTCTTAGCTGCATGTAACGCGCTTGATACCCAGAAGTTTCTAAGCGGGGACCCGGGGATCGAACCTGTGTTGCTTCATGTTGTCTTTTCCCAAGGCAAGCACATTGCCGCTGAGCTATCCTCCCGGGACATATCTTACCAGACACAGGACTGTGGGACTCTGCCTCCCAGGCATAGAGTGCTGCTGCCCTGCATAACCCTGGCTGGGACGAGTCAGTATATCTTACCAGGTACAGGGCTGTGGGACTCTGCATCACAGGCATTGAGTGCTGGCTGCTGCCCTGCATAACTCTGGCTGGGGGTCAGTATATCTTGGCAGGCACAGGACTGTGGGACTCTTGCTTCCCAGGCATTAAGTGCTGGCTGCTGGTGGTTAGAGGAGGTCATATCTTACAAGGAACAGGACCATGGGACTCTGCCTCCCAGGCATGGAGTACTGCTGCCCTGCATAACTCTGGCTGGGAGGGGAAGGGGGCAGTATATCTAGGCAGGCACAGGACTGTGGGACACTTGCCTCCCAGGCATGGAGTGCTGCTGCCCTGCATAACTCTGGCTGGGAGGGGAAGGGGGCAGTATATCTTGGCAGGCACAGGACTGTACACTTGCCTTCCCAGGCATGGAGTGCTGCTGCCCTGCATAACTCTGGCTGGGGGGGGGGGGGGGGGGCGGGGGCAGTATATCTAGCCAGGCACAGGACTGTACACTTGCCTCCCAGGCATGGAGTGCTGCTGCCCTACATAACTCTGGCTGGGGGGGGGCGGGGTAGTATATCTAGGCAGGCACAGGACTGTGGGACTCTTGCCTCCCATCCATGGAGTGCTGGCTGCTGGGTGGGGAGGGGGTTAGAGGGGGTCATATCTTACCAGGCACAGGAATGTGGGACGCTCGCCTCCCAGGCATGGAGTGCTGGCTGCTGCGCTGCATAACCCTGGCTGGGGGCCAGTATATTTCACCAGGCACGGGAATGTGGGACTCTCGTCTCCCAGGCATGGAGTGCTGGCTGCTTGGGGGGGGGGGTCATATTTCACCAGGCACGGGAATGTGGGACTCTCGCCTCCCAGGCATGGAGTGCTGGCTGCTTGGGGGGGGGGGGGGTCATATTTCACCAGGCACGGGAATGTGGGACTTTCGTCTCCCAGGCATAGAGTGCTAGCTGCTTGGGGGGGGGGGGGGGTCATATTTCACCAGGCACGGGAATGTGGGACTCTCGCCTCCCAGGCATGGAGTGCTGGCTGCTTGGGGGGGGGGGGTCATATTTCACCAGGCACGGGAATGTGGGACTTTCGTCTCCCAGGCATAGAGTGCTAGCTGCTTGGGGGGGGGGGGGTGTCATATTTTACCAGGCACGGGAATGTGGGACTCTCGCCTCCCAGGCATGGAGTGCTGGCTGCTTGGGGGGGGTGTCATTTTACCAGGCACGGGAATGTGGGACTCTCGCCTCCCAGGCATGGAGTGCTGGCTGCTTGGGTGGGGGGGGGTCATATTTCACCAGGCACGGGAATGTGGGACTCTCGCCTCCCAGGCATGGAGTGCTGGCTGCTTGGGGGGGGTGTCATATTTTACCAGGCACGGGAATGTGGGACTCTCGCCTCCCAGGCATGGAGTGCTGGCTGCTTGGGGGGGGGGGGGGGTCATATTTCACCAGGCACGGGAATGTGGGACTCTCGCCTCCCAGGCATGGAGTGCTGGCTGCTTGGGGGGGGGGGGGTCATATTTCACCAGGCACGGGAATGTGGGACTCTCGCCTCCCAGGCATGGAGTGCTGGCTGCTTGGGGGGGGGGGGGTCATATTTCACCAGGCACGGGAATGTGGGACTTTCGTCTCCCAGGCATAGAGTGCTAGCTGCTTGGGGGGGGGGTGTCATATTTTACCAGGCACAGGAATGTGGGACTCTCGCCTCCCAGGCATGGAGTGCTGGCTGCTTGGGGGGGGTGTCATATTTTACCAGGCACGGGAATGTGGGACTCTCGCCTCCCAGGCATGGAGTGCTGGCTGCTTGGGGGGGGGGGGTGTCATATTTTACCAGGCACGGGAATGTGGGACTCTCGCCTCCCAGGCATGGAGTGCTGGCTGCTTGGGGGGGGTGTCATATTTTACCAGGCACGGGAATGTGGGACTCTCGCCTCCCAGGCATGGAGTGCTGGCTGCTTGGGGGGTGTCATATTTCACCAGGCACGGGAATGTGGGACTCTCGCCTCCCAGGCATGGAGTGCTGGCTGCTTGGGGGAGCGGGGGGGGGGGCTGGGGTCATATCTTACCAGGCACAGGACCGTGGGACTCTGCCTCTCAGGCTAGACGCCGCTCAGTCTTCGCTCACCAGCGCTGCCTCCACTCCCCTGGCCAGTGAGCACCGCCTAGCATGGCCCACTACAGACGGGTCTAACTAGCGCAGTCGCTGCTTATTCCAGCAGCTGCTCGTGATCTTCTCGCTGCCCGGGTCGATCTGATCTTCTCGGGCCCGTCTCTGGCGCCCCAGTTCTGTCCAGCTATCGCTCGGGTCCTTCGCAGGCCGGTGTCGGGTGAGCCCTGTAAGGTCGTTAATGAGCCGCCTCCATGCCAGGGTGGCCTTGGTTTCCACGGGCGGATGCCGGCGTCTGCACTTCCGCCAGCACGCACGCACTTCCGGCGACGCCGAGCGCTCCCCGGCCCTCCTTCCCCCACCCCCGCAGAGACCGGGCCCGCGCTGAGCAACAGCCGCAGCACATGCAACCCCTCCTGAGTGCAGAGCCGGAAGAGGGAGGGGCTGAAGCGCGGAAGGGGAGGGGCTAGAGCAAAGAGGAGGGCGGGGCTGCACGCAAGGGGAGGCTGGAGCACGCAAGAGGAGGGGCTAGATCACGTCAGAGGAGGGGATGCAGCACGCAAGAGGGGGGCTAGAGCACGTCAGGGAAGGGGCTGGAGCACGCAAGAGGGGGGCCAGAGCACGTCAGGGGTGGGGCTGGAGCACGCAAGAGGGGGGCTAGAGCACGCAAGAGGGGGGGCCAGGGCACGTCAGGGGAGGCTGCACTGCGTAAGGAGCCGGGGTAGACTTCCGTGCAGGGGAGGGACCAGCAAGACAAGGCCTAGAACAAACAGGGACACGCATTGGCAAAGCCAACAGTTTGGGGCTATTGTGCAGACATGGGCAAGGAACTTCATGATAATGCCAGATGGGCACTGCACTCTCAAAGTAAAAGATTATTAACAAAAGTCTAGTACTCTAAAATCACCTTTCTGTTTATATGGAGGTGGTCGTAGTAAAACGGCCCATTTTAAAATGTGATTATTATTTTTTTTCAAAACACTGTGTCTAAAATTATTAAGGGGAAGTGGGACCATTGGTCCACATTTGTTGTGCAGGTAGGGATCGGGACAGTGTAAGCTAAGACTTTTTTGTATTACGGGATACATAGCTCTCAACTCACACGCTTTTGGCGGGTGCCACCCCCCTTGTAAACGGCTCACTCACCCGCCAAGCCACCTTCACGCCCATTCGTTTCAATGGGCCTCTCACCCGCCAAAAATAAAATTGGGTGTTTTCACCCGCCTTTGCAACATAAATGGTTGAGAGCTATGCGGGATATGTTGTGATATGATATAACATGCCTATACCATACATGCCAACCCTCCCGATTTAGGTGGGAGACTCCCGATTTTTTATTGAAAAATCAGGCTATTTTTTACTGTCTCCCGCCTAAAATAAAGACAACCCCAATGCAATCCTATGGGAAAAATAAATGTTCCCGATTGCTATGATGAAATCTGAAGTAATCCAGAATGAAGATAAAAGCACACAGCTGGCCCAGTTTTATTTTCCTACTAGCAATGGTTTATTTACATAAACAACCTAACTCTCTCTCGCTGCCTCTTTCCCCGTCCCCAACCATTCCATCTCCCGGTTCCACACTATCGAATCCGAACGCCACCCGAACCATAATACCATTACTAATAGATTACAACATTTCCCCCCCTTTCAACAAAGAAATAAATGAAACAAACAAAAAAAACAACTGAGAACATTGCAGTATAAATGAGGTAACTCTAGCTGTAACAACAATAAAACATAATGAGAAATGCAGCAAACAAAAGGCTGCAGAACCTAACAAAAAAAACAAAATATGAAAGAATCTTGTTCTCCACTAATTCATAACATAATCTTTGGACCACGCAGGTGGCTTTCTTATCCAACAGGCCCTCTCACCTCATCTTCAGACAACACAAACGCTCTGTTACTCCTTCTCCCCACATTCACCGACTCACCTTCTCACCTCCACTTACTCACACAATCTAAATTCCAAATGGACCCATCCTGAATTCTAATTGCATGCCTAAATACCTCTTTAACCTTCACCGGTTTAGAATATTTAGACTCTCCCTTCCTTACCATCCTCCCTTTCTTTATTCTGACAAAATCACCAACCTTCACTTTGGTTGTGACACTCCCCATCTGATCTACTTGCCTGTCTTCACTTCCTATCAAACTTCTCTCATTCACCCACACTGGATTCAACACTGTGTTAGGTACTCTTCCTTTCATCCTTTCATCAACTCAAAGGGAGACTTCCCTGTGTCACTTCTAACAGACGTGTTCCAGCTCCATACCTTCTCTTGTAACGCTTCTTCTACCACCATATTGTTGTTAACTGCTTGCTCCACCTTCTCCACCAACACCCTATTACATCTCTCAACCAACCCGTTTGTTTGAGGATGATAGTTTGCTGAAAACCTCCATTCAATACCCATGCAATTGGCAAATTCACTCACCTCTTTGCCTTTAAGCTGAGCACCATTATCACTGATAACTACCTTGGGATAACCCTCTCTTCTAAATACTTGTTGCATAAACTTGATTATCTCAAAGGAATCTATTCTAGACACCATCTTTACCTCTATCCATCTAGAACAATAATCAACCATGACTATCAAAAATGTTCTACCATCAGCTATATTGTCATACAGACCAACAATATCTATGCCTAGCTGTTCCCAGGGTTGCACCGGCTTGCAGATCTGAACTGGCGATGACCCCAAAACCTTACAGCACTTATCACTATTCTGACAAGGCCAACAACATCTTACGTACCTCTCAATCATAATGTCCATCCCAGGCCACCAATATTTTGAATGAACATTGCGTTTAGTACCTGACGACCATGGGTGTCCTTGATGTGCCTTCTCAATTAACCCTGCCCTTAAGCTACAAGGGGGAATCAACTTGTCCCTTCTAAGAAGTAACTCATCTTTTACTGTACATTCCTCTTTAATTTCCCAGAACTGCAAACAACCTTTCTCCAGGAACTTCTTCTCTGGCACCCCTTCCTGGTAAATTCCATGACTTTTCTCAAGAATGTGTCATTACGAATCTCTTCTATCCACTCTTCCCTCAAAGTCACTTCCACCACTAGAGCCACTCCATCAATATCATCAATTTGGTCCTCCACAATTAGCTTCAAAGGCAAACGAGACAGGAAATCCGCTACCTGATTCCTTTTTACTGGAACATAAACCACTTCAAAATGGTAATCTTGCAATTTCAGACTCAGCCTGGCCAGCCTGGGAGACGCTCTACTCATCCCTCATACCTACAACACTTCAATGAAAGGCTTGTGATCAGTACACACCTCAAATATATTGCCCCACAAATACTTCCTAAAGTAGTTTATGGCCCATACACACGCTAAAATCTCCCTTTCAATCACAGAATACCTGCTTTCAATATCTGTGATCGCTCTCTACGCGTAACATATGACCCTTTCGGTATTGTCTTCTGATAATTGAGATAGTACTGTCCCTAAACCAATACCACTAGCATCAACAGCCAACTTGGTCCTCTTACCAAACACAAATCTACCTAGCTCACATGACTCACAAATGCATCTCTTGATCTTGTTCGCAGCTCTCTCACATTCATCATCCCACATAAATACTGCTTCCTTCTTCAGCAGCTTTCTCAATGGTTCCGTGCGACTGGCAAAATGTTCCACAAATTTGTTGTAATATTCACACAATCCTAAGAAAGATCTAAGATCCTCCTTACTTTTGGGGCTAGGCACTTCTCTGATTGCTTTAAGAGCCTCCATTTCGGGCTTATATCCTTTCCCACTAACCACATGCCCTACATACTCCACCTCGCACTGCTTAAATTTACATTTACTCTTTTCAATTTCAAGACCGTTCTCACTCAATCTTGACATAATATTCCACACCCTCTCATCATGTTCAATCTCCCCTTTCCCAAACCCTATAATGTCATCTTGGTATACTAGAGTTCCTTTCAAGCCCTTAAGTACTTGCGACATTGTCCTTTGGAACACAGCAGCCGCAGATGCCAAGCCAAATGGCATCCTCTTATATTTGTACAGTCCAAATGGTGTAATGAACGCAGTGTAATTCCGGCAATCCTCCTTAAGTTTGAACTGATGACACGCACTCGGCAAATCCAAAGTAGTGAAAATATCTGCTCCTTCAATGCAGTTTAGCATGTCTGAGATGATGGGAAGTGGGAATACATCTACAACAATGTTTTTATTTACATCTCTAAGATCTACACAAATTCTTAATTTCCCATTTTTTTTCACCGCTACCACTATTGGATTTATCCATTGAGAGGATTCAATTCTCTCTATTACGTCATTGCTCTCTAACATATTTAATTCTTGTTCCACTCTCTCCATTAATGCAAATGGAATAGGTCTAGCTTTACGGTGCACCACAGGTCTCGCTCCTTGTTTCATCACAATCCGGTGAGAGTAGTTTTTTAACAAGCCCAGTTTATTCTGAGGTGCATTTTCAAGTTCAATTTTCCTCTTTACTTTATATTCGTCACTGTCCTTCACCACCAACACGGGCTCATCTCTGCATGGGTCCAATCTTATTCTCAAAGCTGCTTGGTCTCCCCATCCGAGGACATTTACGCCTTTCTTTGTTACATAAACTTTAATCACTGCTTGTCTGTCTTTAAATTGAACTACACTGCTGAACCAACCGGTGATGGGGATTTCTGACCCCTCAAATCCACCTGGATTTTTGATATCTGATGGATGTATTTTTGCTTTGAAACCCTCACTTAACATTTTCTTCAAAGTACCACTTGTGATTATAGTGTATGGCGAACAACTGTCCACTCATATTGACAGTTTATGATTTTCTATTATTATTTCGCAACGTGGACATTTTAAATCTTTGCCTGGAGAAGCACGTATAACCACCACTCTTTCCTCATCAGACTCTTCCTCTTCTTGTATTACTGATACTTTTTTCTTGTTGCGACATACTACCGCAAAGTGACCTCTGATACCGCAGGCTGCACATTTTTGATCAATTGCAGGGCAATTTCTCGAGTTTGAGTAATGTCCAAACCTACCACATCTGAAACATCTGTCATTGTCTTTGCCCTGAAAAGGACCTGATTTTAGCTTGTTCCTAAACCATAGTTTCTTTGAATTATTCTTTTCTCCTCTGACACTCTTTCTGTGTGCCTCCTCCGTTCTTTCATTATCTCCTTTATTCCGCACTACACTTACTGGAGCTTGATCTCCAGCCTCTTGAGTAAGCTTGTTCGAGCTTTGTCCTAAACTTAGATTCTGAATGTTCTGGATGACATGCTCCTTCTAGTTCTTTATTTCTTTTGAGCACAACTGGGTGTGCTCAACTCTTTTGGCAATGGCAATTGCTTCTGTGAGTGTGGGGTTTACAACCATCCACAGCCGGTCCTGTATCACTGCATCCTTTGTATGGATAATTATCTGATCCCTTATTAGCTCATCCAAGGTAATGCCCGTGCCAAACCGACACGTGCCCGCTAGCTTCCTCAATGCAGACACATAGGGCCTCATTACACGGTAGGCGGTAAAAAACGGAATTTACCGGCATGGCGCTATTAGTGTGTCCGCCCTCGCATGCGACCGTTAATAGCGCCCCATTCCGAGTACGCGGACACGCACATAGTGCCATGCCGGTAAATGACCCTACCGCCATGCCGCAAAAGTCCCCCAAGAGCACCTTACCGGCTTTGACCAAAGTGCTGATAGCACCTCCGCCCTCACGCTACATGGAAATAGCGGTTACCGCTAATAGCGGTCACCGTAAACAAGCGGAACCGGAAATAGCTTCATCGCAGAGGAACGGGAAAGAGCTCGGCGGCCATCTTTAAAAACACAATCCATTGCCATCCTCTGCACCCAGGACCTGCAGCAACAACACAGCTGGAAAAACTTCTTCCCACGACATCAAAGAATGCCCAAGGCCCTAAAGAAAGCTGATGTGCGCCAGGGCAAACAACACTTCTCCGACGAAGAGTTGACAATGCTAGCAGACACACTAGCTGAAAACGCAGATGTAGTGTTTGCAAGCGAAATGCGGCGTCCCGCACTGCTGAGAAAAAAGGAGATCTGGGCAGAGTTGGCGCGGAAAGTCAGTGCGGTGGGCACCACCCCCCGCAACGTAAATGACGTGCGCAAGTGGTGGGACGATCTGCGCCTTCGTGTACGCAGTATACTATCGGCCAACAGGAGTATGGCCATGGGCACAGGAGGCGGAGGAGGATCCCCGATGAAGATGCAGGAGTGGGAGGAGACATGTGCCAGCATCATTGGCATTGAATTCATCGAGGGAGTGGGCCAAATGGAGCGTGGTGTGGTAACAACGTCAGATGGAGGTGAGTGTCCACGCAAAACACTGCAATACAAAGCATGAGGTCCTCCCCCAAATGTGACATGGGAATTATCTAATGGATGGGGGCATCACACACACACATGCATAGAACCCTGCACACATACCGTGCACATCCCCACACAACCACATGCATGCAGCACCTCACACACGTGTCACCCTGACTCATGTCTGGATGACCCACCCATCTGGCCAACAACTGCATGTCCAAACTAGATGTCCAAATCCATAGAACTGCAGCAACAACACAACAACATATGCATGATGCACGTTGACCCATCACTGATGCTATCCCTGTCTTGCTCCCCCACAGGCTCACAATCTGACAGTGAGGAGCTGGACTCTGCAATGCAGGCCCCACCACCCAAAAAGCAGGCCAAGGGCAAAGATGCAGGCACCAGGCCCAGTACATCGAGGGGCACTGGGAAATCTGGAGTGGCCCAGCGGTCCAAAGCCACACACGCACCGACTACACCAAGGGTTGATATCCCATCCGACACTGTGGTAGCACCCACACCACCCACCCCCACCACTCAGGAGCCAGTGGCTGTCCGCAGCCAATAGCTCCGTCGGGGAAGCAGCTACCACGGCACCCATGAGTGATGTGGAGGACCCATGTCCGACACTGGAAGTGCAGCATATACCCAGTCCCCAGCTGTCTTCACACCACAGCCAATGCAACACAACAAATGGCAGCATCCATGAGGTGTATGCCAGAGAATCACTGGAGGGTTATTGAGTCCCGTGGCGAGCTCACCTGATGGCAGCCACATGCAGGAAGCTGTGCCGAGGAGAAACAGGGGCAGGGCCACAGACGAGGGCATAAGCCTAATACGACAGCGCCAGGAGGAGCTCAATGCCCTGGTTGGCCGGCAAGTGAGCGAGGCTGCCTTGTCCAGGGAGGAGATTCGGGAATTTTCAAGGGACATGAAAGCCGCCATGGACAGCAACACAACGCGCTTATGTACTGAGATGGCCGCTGTGAGGCAGGTCCTAACTCGCATTGCTGAGGCGATGGAGAGCATGCGTCACACACAGGGACCTGATCAACCAGGCACCTCATCGTCTGCCATCTCCGACCAAACAAGCACCCTGCGCAGGTCCAGCCGGTCCTTGCGGCGGCCAGACTCACAACCCCCCAATGGTGGTAGTGGAGGAGGGAAGTAGGGCCAGCCTGTCACTGTTGACACTTGCAGACTAATGCAGCACTGATGTGCACACCATGTTTGTGACAGTTGTGGGGTGAGGGGGGTGAGGGTGTTTGGGGGAGTTATGGGGGGAGGGGGTGAGGGTGTTTGGGGGAGCCATGGGGGGAGGGGGGTGAGGGTGTTTGGGGGAGTTATGGGGGGAGGGGTGAGGGTGTTTGGGGGAGTCATGGGGGGAGGCGGGAGGGAGAGGATGTTTGGGGTGGAGGGTACATGCACTTTTGATTCACATAATGCTCAATACACACGTTATGGCATGGATAATCACATGACTGGACATTGATTATTGTGTATGTGTGCTTTATTGGTGAAGGGTGCACAGTGTCAATGTCCTCCCAATACCCAGTGCCCTGAGCTCCATATCAATTGCACCCTCCTAATCCATGTGTATCAGAAACAATGGTCTATCAGGTGCTGGCGCACAGCACGTCCCTCCTGGGCATCGCCACCTGCATGACCTGCAGCCCCCTCTCCTCCATCCTCATCCCCGTCATCATCCTCAGCAGGTGGTTGCAGTTCAATGTCAGGGGGCATTGGCACATTCCGTCTGATACACATATTGTGCAGCATGACACATGCCATGGTGATCTTGGCCACCTTCTCATGCCCGTACAGGAGTGCCCCGCCCGACCTGCTGAGGCACCGGAAGCGTGCCTTCAAAAGGCCAAATGTCTGCTCAATTACCACGCGGGTACGGGTATGTGCACGATTGTAGTCCTCTTCGTGCCTGTTCTGTGGGTTCCGTACAGGGGTAAGGAGCCACCTCTTCAGGGGATAACCGGCATCACCTGCATGGGTGCAACAATGGTTATGTGTAAGTGTTTACATCAAGTGGAACCTGTACATATCACACAAACAATCATAGCATTGTGAATGACATCCACTGATCCAAGCACGCATGGCAATCAGGGTAACTGCAATGTGGGAAGGTGAGGCAGTCCTTGCAAGTGGACATGCACCATGCATGCATACGGCAGAGATTGCCATGTCCTGGCTTAGTTTAAGTCATTCCTGTTTCCCGGCCCTGGCAACGTTTGTACCACACTGCTAGTATACTGCCATTCCTCATTTGAAGTCACCATGCTGTTTAATGGCACTTCAGTAGCGTTGTACGGGTGTGGCTCACTACAATGGCTACAGGAGATCCATTTGTATGCACTCATGGGCGCAGATAATTTCTGATGTTGTTCAGTGTACATTTCTGATGTGATTTTTCCATGCATGTTGCTGATTTGTGTTATGGAGCAAATGGTGTGTTGTGCGGTGTGCATGTGGTTGGAAATGGCATGTTTGGCATAATGGATTGATATCTTTGTCCGGCAAATCACAACTTGCATGTAGTTTTGTGTCTGGTCCATTGTGGGCTGCCTCACTGACCAGTGATGCTAATATGTATGTCCATTCTTCTCCTGACACCAGTTCACACCCAGTTGGAGTATGCATCCCGCCCCACTCACACCCAGTTGGAGTATGAATCTCCCCCACCCCACTCATACCCAGTTGGAGTATGCATCTCCCCCCCACTCACACCCAGTTGGAGTATGCATCTCCCCCCCACTCATACCCAGTTGGAGTATGCATCTCCCCCCACTCACACCCAGTTGGAGTATGCATCTCCCCCCCTCACTCACACCCAGTTGGAGTATGCATCTCCCCCCACTCACACCCAGTTGGAGTATGCATCTCCCCCCCCACTCACAATCCACATCACACTGCCATGTGGTTGGTCTGCTACTCACCAAGTAGCCACGAACGTTGTCCAGCATGTTGCTCCATGTATCGTGGTATTGTCGAGTTCTGAAGGACCATTGAATCATGGGTTGATCCGGGATATCGGGCACAACAATGTGTGATGATCTTGTTGGAGTCACATACCATTTGGAGGTTGATGGGGTGGTATTGCTTTCTGGTACGGTAGACTACCTCATTGGCATGTGCGACCACCAGTTCAACATGGGTACAGACGATGGCCCCGATGCAACTTGGGATGCCTGCCAGTGAATGGAAGCCAACTTTAGTGTTGGAGATCTCCTAGGCAGTCCGTGGCATGGCTATGTGTTGACTTGTGTGCTTCAGGAGGGCATCGAGCACCTGGTTCAGCGTGCGTGAGAATACTGGTTGTGATATGCCATGCATCTGACCTACCGTATGCTGGTAGGTGCCTGTGGCCAAGAAGTGGAGCACAGTTACCACCTTCAGTAGAGGGGGGATGGCAGTACGGATGTCTATGAGACTCACAATGTCGTCGTACATCATGTCTACAATGGTGGTGATGGTATCCCGGTCCAGACGGTACAGGGTGTGTATCTGCTCAGGGGTTAGGTTGAATGGACTGGCTCTGATCCTGGGAATTGGTGGCTGCCTCTATGGTATCACTAGGTGCACTGGTGGTGCTTGCTGCACCTGTCTTGCCCTCCTCCTCCTCCTCCTGTGTCTCCTCTGTGCTGTCTGTTGTTGTAGCTGCTGCACTGCAATCATGTCCTCCAGCCCATGTAATGCTGCTAGTATTGCATTCATCTTGGTATGGAAATGGGTGTGGGAAGGGGCGTGGTGTGCTCTTTTGTGCTGCCAGTCTCCATTGCCTCCACCTGTGCTGATTTTGTCAACCTGTGGCAGGTGGGAACACTGCTCAGGTCTTTTAACGGGTGGTTCGCGATGCCGGTATTAGCGCCTTGCCGGTAAGGGGTTTTTGGGTCTTCGCCATGCCGGTATTGCCATGTCTGCATGGCTTGTGATGGTGTGCTATTAGCGCTATGGCGCTATTTCCGGACTGAGGGATCGCGCGCCCACAGACTTGCCGCTAATAGTGCCACCGTACTTAGCGGTGCCGCTAATAGCGGTTTGTTCGGGTCATAATTGGGGAGGGGATTTAACGATACCGGTAATCCCTTACCGGTACCGGTAAATCCCTACCGCCTACCGTGTCATGAGGCCCATACTCTTCGACCGACTCTTCCTCTTTCTCTATCCTGGTATAAAAATTATACCTGTTAATCGCCACATTCACTTTGGGGGCATAATGTTTATCTAACTGCCTCAATGCCTTTTCATATTCATCTATATCGCCTGTTTCATCCATAGGCAAATCTGGTAATTCCCTATATTTTCTTTGACCTTCAAGTCCCAATGCATGAAACAGCAGCAGTTTCTTTTTTTGTGCAGACAGCCCCTCATGCTCGACGGTCTACATGTAAATCTTCCAATACTCTCGCCATTCCGGCCATATAACACTGGGCTGACCTGGATTTGGCAGGAAACTTGCTGGCGGGTGCACCGTTATTCCTTGGATGTTTGCCAAATAGAAAGTTTACACTCTATTGTTATGCCTCTGTGGCTGTGCTTCTTTACTGACGGATTTAACTGTCTGAACTAGGTGTAATTGTTTCCCGGGAAGTTACCAGGAGGATTTACCAACACTAATGAACGCGGAAAGAAAGAGAAAAAAAAATGTTTTTTCTTCACTGGGACGAGTCAGAGTTTGATCAATCTCTCATACTGTCATGCGGTACTAAAAAGAATGTGCCGAATTCCCTACAGCGTCACATTGCTCGACGTACACACGTCCTTCGCTTTAATGACTCTACCCGCCTGCCAATGCTTTTTCCTTGCGCGCGTAGAAACAACCTTTCTCACTTTAATCTGCTTTGTTTATGTCCATTAGCTTTATATGCTCCGGTGTATTGCGCTAATTACAGTGCACCGTAATCTCTGGGGAGGGTGAAACAGCACAGAGGGAGGTCAACCCCTCCGGAGCTGCTTATGCTCTCAGTTCACGCATGGATTCTTTGCCTGCTGGGTTGTTATCCTCGTCATCCTCATCGCCAAATGAAGTAATCCAGAATGAAGATAAAAGCACAGGGCTGGCCTAGTTTTATTTTCCTACTAGCAATGGTTTATTTACATGAACAACCCAGCTCTCTCTCGCTGCCTCTTTCCCCGTCCCCAACCGCCCCATCTCCCGGTTCCACACTCTCGAATCCGAACACCACCCGAACCATAATACCATTACTAATAGATTACAACAAAATCTCCCTCTCCGGGGCTCCCGAATGTTGGCATGTCTGCTGTACACAAGTGTTTCTAGGTGCCACAAGACAAGGAAGGGAAGACAAGACAAATGATCCTACTAGGCCTTGTGTTACATTGAGATGGACACCGGATGAAGTGATACACAGGTATTTTATTTAGGTATAAGGGAGGGAGCAACAGGCGTTGCGCCTAGCTATCTCCCAACAGTGAACTGGTTCCAGAACTCCTAAAGGTTCTGGAACATGCAGTGAAAGCAAACAGTAAAAACATTAGCATATGGAACATAACACATCTTCCTCCTAATATATCAACAAAGGTTAAACACAGCACAAATCATTACAACAGAAATCCTTGAAGAGGTCCGGCATTTTTCTGTGTCTCCCCTTGGGAACCTCCGTGATACGAACATCCACCACATTACCAGCTCTTCACCTTCCTCCATCTCCACATTCACCTTCTCCTTCTCCAAGCATACGTCATCATTCACAGCTGATGAACCTTTAACCAAACTTCCTTTAGACCACACTTCACCATCTTCTACAATCACTACATTGCCACAAATGGATGCAATTCTCTTGGGCCCTATACATTTGCACTCCACACATTTAGATCCAAACCTGGGATTTTTTTATCAGAATAAAATCCCCCACAGCCCACTCCAACCTTTTGACATTTTCCTCCACATCAAACCTGTTCTTATACACACATTGAGCCTCTGTTACCAATCTCATAACTTCATTCCGATCTACTTGCACACATCTTGCCAACCCCAGCTATCCAGGGCACAGCTTTGTGGCTGGCTGACGGCCCTTTAACAATACAAATGGTGTCACTTTGGTGATTGAATGGGGTGTGACACAATAACTCCAAACCATCTCATTTAGGACATTCATCCAAGACAACCCCGATCTGAGTGCCAACTGTATTCCTTCTTTGAGGAACCTGTTGGCCCTTTCAACTAATCCATTAGCTCTGGGGTGATATAAGTCTGTGCGCAAATGATAGATTCCAAAACACTTCAGAAACTCCTTCATCTCACCAAACAAAACTGGACACCATTGTCTGTAATAATTTCAGTGGGAAAACAGTTTCGAAAAAAACATCTTCAAAAAAACTTAACAATTCCCCTGCGGTAGCCTCTCTGAGAGCTCTCCACTCTAACCATTTAGAATGGTAATCAATCATGACCACAATAAATCTAAATCCATCCCCTAAACCTTGAATGGGACCCATGAGATCCACAGCAACCTTCCTCCAAGGTTCCACCGGAACTTGGACAGGAGCAAGAGGACACTCCCTCACAACCTTACTCTTATCACCCATTAGGCACACCGTACAGGAACAGACTTTACCATCCACTTCACTGTCCATTCTCGTCCACCAAAAGGATTGCCTCAGAAATCTTTTTGTTCCGCTGAAACCTCGATGTCCCTGATGTGCCAATTCAACCAAACTGTTCCTAACACCTGCAGGGGGAACAACTTTAGATCCTCTCCTAAATCTGCTACCATCCTCAGAAAGACTTAACTCATGTTTGACCTAAAAAAAACTGGTCAAACTTCCGCTCCAACTTTTCCTTGCTCGGCCATCCTTCAACTGTCCATTCCTTCACAAATTAACATCCTTACCGTCTGCTGCATTCCACTCTCCCTCGTAGATGGCACTCCCCACAACATTAGCAATTACCATGTTCTCCTCTCGGATCATTCCTACCGAATCCCCTACAACCTCACTCGGAAGGCGAGACAGACAATCTGCTACAACATTCTCTCTTCCTGGTACATGGCATATCCTGAAATTGTATCCTTGTAAGCCAACCATCCACCTGGATATTCTGGGAGAACTCTTCGCCCAACAACCACTGCCCAACAACTGTACCAAGGGTTTGTGATTAGTCTTGACCACAAATTCTTGACCCCACAAGAAAAACTTGAAATGTAAAATCGGCCAAAATACAGCAAGGGCTTCCCTTTCAATCACAGAGTAATTTTTTTCAGCACCTCTTAATGGTCTGGACGCAAAAGCGATGACATGCTCCTCCTTTCCCGAATCAATTTGACTTAGTGAGGCATGCAATCTTAACAAACTCGCATCAACCAATAGGACCATTCTCACGCCACACACAAAACCTCCCAAGGATGGCGCACTACCTATGCCTTCTTTGATTTTCACAAACGGCTCTTGGCACTCCTCTGACAAATTCAAGTTGATTCCTTTTTTCAACAAATCTCTCAATGGACTAGATATGGTAGCAAAATTGTTACCGAATGTATGGTAAAATTCAGCCATACCCATGAAAGATCTTAATTGCTCCTTATCTGATGGCGCAGGAGCTTTACAAATGCCCTCTAACAAACTGAACTTGGGAGAAACTCCTTGCCCAGACATTTTGTGCCCTAAGTATTCCACTTCTCTCACCCCAATCCTACATTTGCTTCTCTGTACAGTGATACCAGCCTTCTTCAATCTTTCCAGCACACTCTTCAACACCACATCGTGTTCCTTTTCACCACAAGCGAACACCAGTATGTCATCTTGGAATGCTGCCACATTTCCTAATCCTTTCAACACCTCCTCCATCACCCTCAGGAACACTGAGGCAGCTGAAGCCAACCCAAATGGCATTCGTAAATGCTTAAATGTCCCTTGAGGAGTGACAAACGCCATTACATGTTGGCTGCCCTTGGAAAGTGGAACCTGATGATAGGCTGCCGAAAGATCGATCACAGAAAACCAACTGGATTCTCCAAGTGTGGCTAGGGTTTCAGAAATAATCAGCAACGGATGTCTCTCTACCAATATGTTTCTATTTAGTTCCCTGAGGTCAACACATAGCCTCCGTTTCCCGTTGCTCTTGGTTACCAGGACCACAGGAGAGCGCCACTCAGTTCCTTCAGTTCATTCAATAACCCCTTTCTGGATAAGATTGTCCAACTCCTAATGAAGTTGCTGTTTCATTCTCAATGGGACCGGCCTTGCTCTGTGAACAACTGATATGATATGATATGGCATTTGTAACGCGCCTATACACAAGTGTTTCAAGGCGCGACGAGGCAGGGAGGGGGGAACAAGGGGAAGACAGACAATGATCCTACTAGGCCAGGTATCATTCAGACCGCGCAAGTGCAGGGGTAGGGGAAGGGAAAAGTGCAAGGGGAAGGGGAGGGGGAAGTGCAGTACAAGTAAGTAGAATAAAAATAAATAAATAAATAGGGCCAGCTGGTGGCAAGTGCAAGGTAAGTGCAGACAAGTGCTGGGAAGGGGGGGCTGTAGGGATACAGAGACAGTCCCGCAGTGCAGGGGATGCCAGGGAGGCAGTGCAAGTGCAGAGTGGCTGGGCCCAGGACCGAGGTCGGTGAGAGTGGCCCAGTTGCAGATTCAGTGCAATTTCAGTGTAGAATTTAGCAGGGGAGAGGGACAGAGAAAGTAGAAGCAAAGAGGAAGGTTTTGAGGTGCTTCCGGAACTGGAGCTGGTTCTCCTCAAGTTTCAGGGAGGCAGGAAGGCTGTTCCAGAGGGAGGCCCCTGCCGCGGAGAGAGATCTACCCCCAGCTCGTTGCTTTGAGAAGCGGCTGACCCTGAGGGAGTTGGAGACGGATGACCGAAGGGCTCGGGAAGGAAGATATTTAGGAAGAGAGAGTTGAAGGTATTTTGGCCCCAGGCCCCAGAAGGCCTTGTGGATAATGCAGAGGGTTTTGAACTTAATCCTCGCAGCCACTGGGAGCCAGTGTAGAGATTTCAGTCCTGGAGAGATACGGTCCCTGGGCTTGAGGCCAAGGACAAGTCTCGCAGTTCTGTTCTGGATGAGTTGCAGAGGGCGGAGAGTGGAGGCAGGCAGATTAAGACAGAGGCTGTTACAGTAGTCCAGCTTCGAGAGAACCAGGGCTCGGGAGACAGTGAGCTTCTTGGGGAAGGAGAGGAAGGGAAGAATACCTCTGAGGAGGTGCAGCTGGTAGTGTGACTTCTTAGAGACGTCAGATATGTGAGGAGAGAAGGAGAGTGTAGAGTCGAAGATGACCCGAGGTTTTTAGCCTTGCAGGTAGGAGCAGGAAGAGGGCCAAAAGAGGCCGGCCAGAGAGCTGCAGGGAAGGAGGGAGTGGGTGTGCCGATGAGTAGAATCTCAGTCTTACTGGCATTAAGGCAGAGGTCATTGGCGTCACACCATTCCTGAATAGCAGACAGAGAGTGAGAGAGGAGGGAAGGAGAGGAGGAGGCCGAGGATAGCCTGAAAATGAGCTGGATATCGTCCGCATAGTACTGAAAGTTGGGGCAGAGGGCGGCGATGCAGTGGGCAAGGAGTGACAGATACTGGTTGAAAAGCCAGGGAGAGAGATTAGATCCCTGGGGAACACCACAGGTGGAGAAGAAGACGTCAGAGAGGAAGGACTCAAGTTGGACCTCGGAGGGTCGATTGGAAAGGAAGGAAGTCAGCCACGCCTGACCAGTGATACCCAGGTTATCACGGAGACGGTTGAGCAGGATTGCATGGTTGACAGTATCAAAGGCAGAAGAGAGATCGAGCAAAATGAGAACACAAGGAGTGTTAGAGTCAAGGTTGGAGAGCAAGTCTTCACGGATGTTCAGGAGAGCAGTTTCCGTGCTTCTGGCAGCTCTGAAGCTAGACTGATGGTCATGAAGGCTACCAACAGATTCAGCATGGAGGTTAAGCTGGGAGATGGCCAGTTTCTCCAGGAGCTTGCCCAGGAAGGGAGTGATGGAGATTGGGCGATAGTTAGCCGGGCAGGAGGGGTCGGAAGAGGGTTTCTTAAGAAGAGGGTGCACAAGGGAGTGCTTGAGGGGGGATGGGAAGACTCCAGAGGCGAAGGAGTGGTTGCAAAAGTCAGCCAGGGCGGGAGCCAGGGAGTCGATGTGGTCCTTGATAGTTTTGGAGGAACAGGGGTGAACCTGTTTAGACGAGACTTTCATAGATCGGACTTGTCCGGTGACCTTGTCAGCAGAAAAAAGGGGAAAGGCAGAGAAGGAGGGAGGAGGGGTGGCTGCAGAAGGGCCAGAGGAAGAGCCGGGAAGAGAGGGAGGGAGGTGATAGGAGAGTGAGGACAGGATGTCCTGAGTTTTAGAGATGAAGTGAGAGGCCAGCGCCGTGCAGAGGGCCTGGGAGGGGACAGGAGAGATAGAGACTGCAGCAGGGTTGGCAAGCTCCTTGCAGATTTTAAAGAGTTCAGCCGAGTTGTTAGATGCCACAGAGATGCGGGCTTGGATAAGGGCTCTCTTCTTGATGAGAACGGAGAGACGGTATTGCCTTTGGAGCAGGCGGCAGGCCAGTTTGTCAGAAGATGAACACGAAACACGCCATTTCCTCTCTGCCACCCTGCACTTGCGTTTAAGGGTGACGAGATCCGAGTCATACCAGGAGTTACATTTGGCTTTGGGCTTCAGGCGGATTCTCATGACAGGGGCAAGGATATCAAGAGTATCAGATATAGCAGAGTGGAGCATGGAGAGGGCTGTGTCAGGGCGGGAGTCATCCGAAGGGGGGGGCGAGAAGGTGGCAGCGAAAGCCTCAACTGACACGCGCTTCATGGGTCGGATGGCCGAGAAGGTGGGTGGCGATGATGAGGGTGGCTTTGCCTGAGGGGTAGGGAGGGTGAGGTGGGAGGATAGGAGAAAGTGATCACTCCAGGAGAGAGGAATGGAGAGAGGGACGGAGAGGGGAAGGTCAGAAGAGATCAGAGCATAAAGAGTATCAAGAGTGTGCCCTGCAGAATGAGTAGGCCCAGACAGGAGAATAGAGAGTGAGAGAGAGTTGCAGAGGTCACGAAAGAGTCCAGTGGGGGGACAGGAGGCATCCAGGTGGATGTTGAAGTCACCAAGAAAGAGGAGTTGAGTGGTAGCGGACAGGAGTGAGGAGGAGAGGTCAGCCCACTCAGAGAGGAAGGAGGAAATTTGACCAGGTGGCCGATAGATAGTAGCCACGGTAAGGGAATGGCTGGGAGAGAGAAAGAGTCGGCAGACAAGACATTCAAAAGAGGAGTAGGTCTGCGTAGGAATGACAGTGGCAGGAATCCACTCAGGGAAGATAAGGGCAACACCCCCCCAGCACGGTTAGGCCTGGGCACGGAGAGGATCATGTAACCATCAGGTAGGAGTGTGTCAAAGCTAGTGACAGAGCTGGCTGTGAACCATGTCTCAGTGAGACCGAGGATGTCAAGGTCCCGTTCCTCAAGAAGGCGACAGATATCAGAGGAATGCTTGATGGCAGAGCGAGAGTTAAGAGTGGCAATGTGGAGGCGGTTGCCAACCCTGAAGGACTTCCGGGGAGCGGTACAGATCAGAGGTACGCCCTGCGGAGGTGTAGAAGAAGGAGGTGGAGAAGGAGCATGAGAGGGGGCAGGGAGGGTGGGTAGAGGCAAGGTAGACGAGGACAGAGGAGGGGGGACAGCAGGAGAGGAAAGGAAGTTGATGAGGCGTGGGAAGCGTCGGTCAAAGAGGTGAAGGTTGGCCTGAGGGCCTTGGACCAAGATGGTCCCATTAGCATAGACATTAATGATGGCCTTAGAGGAGTGGAAGGAGGCCAAGAGGACATCCCAACGGGTGCCACCATTAATGGGAGAAGAGGAAAAAGGAGAGAGCACGGAGACCATATGAAGTGTTCATAGGTCAGGCGAAGGCACGAAAAAGAGGATGTCAGTGAGAGTTTCCTTAGAGCAGGCACTAGTGTAGGTGTCAGCGATAGGGAGGCCTGGGTTGAAGACCAGGATGTCCTTTTTAAACTTTTTCCTACCAGATTTAGTGAGGAGAGCAGGATAGTCAATAGAGAAGCAGTTAGAGAAGATAGGCGAGATAGAGAGCACCATGGAGTAGGAGGGCGCGCGGGGGGGGCAGACGATGCGAGAGCACGCAGACAGGAAGAGAGCGGCAAGCACAGGTTACCACATTTCAGAACAAACAATGGTATGCGAATTAGGTAAGTTTGAGAGTCCTGCGGGGGGAGAAAAACCCTAGTTTACCACATTTTCAGAACAGACAACGGTATGCGAATTAGGTACACAGTGGTGAGGCCACCAAAATTTGAGAGTCCTGCGGGGGGAGAAAAAACCCTAGTTTACCACATTTCAGAACAGACAACGGTATGCAAATTAGGTACACAGTGGTGGGGCCACCTAAGTTTGAGAGTCCTGCGGGGGGAGAAAAACCCTAGTTTACCACATTTTCAGAACAGACAAAGGTATGCGAATTAGGTACACAGTGGTGGGGCCACCTAAGTTTGAGAGTCCTGCGGGGGGGAGAAAAACCCTAGTTTACCACATTTCAGAACAGACAACGGTATGCAAATTAGGTACACAGTGGTGGGGCCACCTAAGTTTGAGAGTCCTGCGGGGGGAGAAAAACCCTAGTTTACCACATTTCAGAACAGACAACAGTATGCAAATTAGGTACACAGTGGTGGGGCCACCTAAGTTTGAGAGTCCTGCAGGGGGAGAAAAACCCTAGTTTACCACAACTGTGACACAGTGAGGTGAGGACAACATGCAAGTGCAATGCCCAGGTGTAGGTGGGGTGGGCTGGGCGAGGAAGGGGATAGCAAGTACTGGCGCCAAGCGTCCCCTGCGGACACCTGCAGACACACAGGGAGCCGCAACTGTAGAAGTCGCCCTTGGCCTAGGGGCCCTTAGCCGCAGGGGCTGCCGGGCAGAGGGCTGCCCAGGAGGGGGGTAGTTATAGGAAGAGAGAGGAGAGGAAGGGGATGGGGGGTGTGGGTGGGCAGGGAGGCGGGAGCACGAGGATGACCAGGAAGTGGGAGGGGAGAGCAGGAACAGACAATGCGCTCAGAGCGCGGAAGCAATATTACAAAATGTGCAGATTCAACTCACGGAGGCCCGATGGGCCAGGAAGGGCATCCAAGGCCTGCAGTTCCCTCAAGGGCTACCGGCGACCGCTCTCCCACGCTCAGCTGGACAAAGAAGCGAGCAGGGGGAGCGGGCGTCGAGTAGCCCAGAGGGAAGGCAGCCACACAGCCAATCAGAGGGGGGGTGGGCAGGCAGGGAGGCGGGAGCACGAGGAGGACCAGGAAGTGGGAGGGGAAAGCAGGAACAGACAACACGCTCAGAGCACGGAAGCAATATTACAAAATGTGCAGATTCAACTCACGGAGGCCGGGTGGGCCAGGAAGGGCATCCAAGGCCTGCAGTTCCCTCAATACTGGTTGAGCATTGTGTTTCAATTTAATGTTGTGTTCAAATCCCTTAGTTTTCCTAAAGCTTCAGAGAACACCTCTGGAAAATACATTGACCACTTATCATCCACCTCTGCTATCGTGACAGGAGTTGACGCACTTGCCTGGATCCTCACACCCAATTTCCTTTGCTCTTTCCACCCTAAGGGCGAAGCACCCCTGTTGGCAACCAAAATGTCAGCTGTGCACTTCCTTCCTTTATAATATACGTGGCCCTGGAATTCACCTATCAAGTCAATAGCCGTCTCCCCATTGCCACAGGGTTGCACCTTGGCTGGTGATAGATCCCATACTTCCTTGCAAAGTGTGTGTTTGAGAGTCTCTTCAGATACTATGGTCCATGGTGACGCGGAATCCACTTTCATCTTCAGACTGCACCCATCTACAATAACATCATCCACCGGACCGTTTGTTTCACTTGATACCGACAAAATCTCAAATACATGTCGTG
Source organism: Ambystoma mexicanum (assembly GCF_040938575.1). Taxonomy (NCBI): domain Eukaryota; kingdom Metazoa; phylum Chordata; class Amphibia; order Caudata; family Ambystomatidae; genus Ambystoma; species Ambystoma mexicanum. The sequence continues at coordinate 21,924,048 of NC_090938.1, forward strand.
GTAACTGTTGTGACTTGACTGTCGTGTAGTCAGGAGAGACCTCTGTCCACAAGTGCCGCACAGGGAGGAGCAAAAAGACTCCCTGTGCAACCCTTGAGGCCACAGGTGGGAGATCTTCTTCCTCCGGAACCGCAGACCCTCAGAAACCCCGGACCACTGCAAAGAAAGCACCGGTTAAGTTATGCGCCCAACAACCACCACTAGTCAATACAATAACAAGTTGGAACAGTCTTACCCAGTGGAGCGGTGAGGTACTCCGGTATACCTATGGGGTTTTTCCGGGATTCTCCAGAACCCTCCCTATCAGGGAAGTATTGCCAGAAGGTCCAACGTACTTGAGATGGAACGGGCCCACCCGTTGTCAAAGTTCAGAACAAGGACCAGTGATCGTAGTGCCAGGGATGAAGAAGACGAAGTCCAAAAGCAGTCCGTGGTTCGTGGCCGGTAATTCCAAAAAGACAAAGCCAAGGAGATCCAAAAGCAATTCCGCGAAGCAGTCCAAGGTCAGTATCCGGGTATTCAAGAGATCAGGTACGTAGCGCCGAACAGTGTCCAAGGATTTAAACAGCTGTGAAGCGCCGTTTGCACCGACGTGGCTGTTTAAATACTGGCGCTTCGCTCCCCATCTGGACAGGTGACCCGCAGCCTCCGGTCACGTGATCTGCTGCCGCACGCGTGCGTACCTTCCAGGTCACGTGACCAACAGCCTTGTCTTGGGAACGTGAAGCATTCCTGGAATGCGGAAGTGCGGCTGCACGGAGTCGATCCCTCAATCTCCATGGGAGACGCCAGTGAAGCGGGCGCCGTAGCAGGCGGGTTGCAAAACGCTGGGGACCATGTGGTGGCAACCTAAACGAGGAGGATACTGGTAAATCCCGGAGCTGGGCATGAGATCGGGAGGGGTTAGGCACCGTAGAGGGGGGACGGAGAAACCTATTGTGATCCCTGTGAGTCGTGACAGAGTCCCCCCAAAGGCCCACGACCCTGTGGGCAGGTAGGATTGTCCCGATGGAACCGGGCAACCAGACGGGGGGCGTGGACGTCCACGGCAGGAACCCAAGACCGCTCCTCAGGGCCGTAGCCCGACCAGTCCACCAGATACTGAAGGGAACCCCTAAATACCCGGGAACCCAGGATCGCAGAGACCTCATACACATCAAGGGAAACCAGGGAGACCGGGGCCGGGGGACACGAAGCCGCGTGGGAACAGGACAGGGCTTGAGAAGGGAGACATGGAAAACAGGGTGAATCCGCCAGGACCTCAGGAGAGACAGCTGATAAGCTACAGGATTGAGAACCCGGGACACCAGATAAGGACCAACAAACCGAGGCAGGAGTTTCCTACACCCCACCAACCGCAGGTGTTGAGTGGACAGCCAGACACGTGACCCCACGGCATACGGCGGGGCCAACACCCGCCGCTTATCGGCCTGCGCCTTCATGGATGCCTGGGCCTCGAGGAGATGGGTCGAGGTCTGGGCATGGACGGAGACCAGGTCCCTGACACAGGCAGCCGCGGCCGGGTTAGCAGTGGAGGACAAATCAGGGATGGGTAGGACACGGGGATGCTGACCGTAGAGTACATAAAAAGGGGAGAAACCAGTGGAAGAGTGGACAGAATTGTTATATGCGAATTCCGCGAGATGCACCACTCGCAACCAAGACGCCTGTTGCTGCAGGGTCAACGCAAGTACTGCTCGAGGGTCTGATTAAGCCTCTCGGTTTGACCATCCGTTTCAGGGTGGTAAGCCGACGAGAAGCGTACGTCTATACCGAGCAGTTTGGCCATTGAACACCAAAAGCGAGATGTGAACTGAGAACCCCTATCCGAGACGATGACTGACGGAAGCCCAAAGAGACAAAAGACGTGAACAAAGAAGAGCTTGGCCATGGCAGGGGCAGTGGGTATTCCTTTACAGGGAACAAAGCGGGCCATCTTGGAAAACGAATCAATAACCACCCATAGAGTGTCAAAGCCCTGGACCCGAGGTAGATCTGTGATGAAGTCCATGGTCACGGTGTGCCAGGGCCTGGGGGGAACGGGCAACGGAAGAAGGAGACCCACAGCGCGACCCCTACGATGTTTGCAACGTGCACAGATGGCGCATGTGTTAACGTTGCGCTCTACATCTTTCCTCATGGAAGGCCACCAGCACCATCGTTTGAGTAATGCCAACGTACGGGATTGACCGGGGTGTCGTGCACAGGGGCATCGTGGGACCATTCGAGCGCCATGTTGCGAGTATCCGTAGTGGGCAGGAACAACCTATCCGATACAAAGGGCAGGCCGTCATGGTACACGGGATCCCATTCGGATAGCCGATCGGGGTGTAAGATAACCCATTTTCGTATAGCATCGAGCAAGGGCAAGGATGGGTTGCATAGATACACTACCTTGCCGCAGTCCAGGAGAGTGTCGGGGTAAACAGGTAAGGCCACGCCCCCAGGGGAACGAGACAGGGCGTCAGCCTTTCTGTGAGCTGAGCCAGAACGGTGCTTGATAACGAAATTGAAGGCGACAAAGAACAAGTGCCACCGGACCTGCCTGCTGTTGACACATTTCAGGGCGGCCAGATCGTGCAAGTTTTGATGGTCGGAGTACACAGTGACCTGGTGCTTAGCACCCAATAGATGATGCCTCCAAACACGAAAAGCGTCCATGACTGCTAAGAGCTCCTTTTCAGTCACCGTATAGTGGGATTCGGCGTCAGTGAACTTGCGGGAGTGAAAGGCCACAGGGTGAAGTCAGCCAGAGGAGGGGCATATCTGTGACAAAACCGCGCCTAGAGCAAAGGAGGAAGCGTCAGCCTCCACGATGAAAGGCAACTCCGGGTCTGGATGCTGCAGAACGGGTGCGGTGGTAAATGCTGTTTTCAAGGCCTCGAAGGCATGTTGATGTGTGTCCGCCCATGAGAAAGGAGTGCGGGGGCTGGTCAAAGAGGTTAGAGGAGCCACCAGAGAAGAAAACCCCAAAATAAAGCGCCTGTAAAAGTTAGCGAAGCCAAGAAAAGATTGCAGTGCTTTCAGGTTTTTTGGAACAGGCCAATCCAACACGGCGGGTACCTTGGAAGCGTTCATGGCCAGCCCCCCAGGAGTGATAGAGAAACCAAGGAATTCCACAGAGTCAGTATGGAACAGACACTTTTCTAGTTTGGCGAAGAGAGAGTGTGCCTGCAAGCGAGAGAGCACTTCACGTATGTGCTGTACATGTTCACTCAGGTTTCGAGAAAAGATCAGTATGTCGTCTAAATACACCACAACGAACACGTCCAGGATATCGGAGAAAATGTTGTTCATGAACCTCTGGAACGTGGCCGGAGCGTTGCATAAACCGAAGGACATTACTGTGTATTCATACAATCCGTAGCGAGTGCAAAAGGCGGTTTTCCACTCATCGCCCGGGCGTACACGAACCAGGTTGTAAGCCCCACGCAGGTCCAATTTGGTGAAGATGGAGGCGTGGGAGAGACAATCGAGCAGGGGCGTGATCAAGGGTATGGGATACCTATTTTTCACTGTGATAGCATTAATTCGTCTGTAATCTACGCATGGACGTAGATCGCCCTCTTTTTTGGGGACAAAAAAAATGGGACTAGCAGCTGCAGAAGTGGAGGGGCGGATATGACCTAAGCGAAGGGCCTTTTGGATATATTCTTTCAAAACCACATCTTCAGCGGGGAAAGGGAGTATATCCGACCCGTGGGAATGACGCTATCGGATAGCAGATCTATCGGGCAATCATATGGGCGATGAGGCGGGAGTGTTTCTGATGTCCACTGATCGAACACTCCCGTGTAGTCTTGGTACTGGGCCGGTACAGATGTTGAAACCAGGCCGACTGTGTGGTGCTCTCCCGGGGAACCCGAGGCTGTGGCGTCCCTGATGGTCAAGTGAGCAATGGAACCCAGAGCTTGAGCGGGGGGTAGCGTCCCCGATGTTGGCGGGAAGGCAGAAATGCTGACATAGATCGGACTCGAAGTGTACTAATCCAGCCTTCCAGCCTATCAGCGGGTTGTGCTCCTGGAGCCAGGGTATCCCCAATATAAGACCGAACTGGGGCATCGCGATGAGATCGAAGCTCAAGGTTTCGGTGTGGATTGACTGGATTATCACGAGCATCGGGCCGTTTGTTGTTTGATAGGTCCGGATATCAAGGCGGTGCCGTCAACCGCATGTACCGGTTCGGGTAAGGGTTTGGCCAGGAGCGGTAGGTTCAGGGAATGCGCAAGGGTGATGTCGATGTAATTACCCGTGGCCCCAGAGTCTATGATGATGGTACCAGGGTGTGAGATTCCGGGCGTGGGCTGGATAACTGCTTGTACATGGATTGGCCTGATGCGACCGAAAGCAGGTGTGGCGTTCGGGGTAAGACCAGAGGTGCTCGACCCAGCCCCCGTGTCTAGGGTCGAGCGGTCCGAAAACCCGAGAACTTGAGTTTGGGTCTGCGGGGACATTCCTTGACATAGTGCCCTATGAGCCCGCAATAAAAACAGGCGTTGTCTGTTCTTCTACGCTCTCGTTCTGCTGGTGTGATCGGGCTCCGTATGCCCCCTATCTGCATGGGTTCAGGAGTGGTATTGGGGTTAGCTGAGGCACCGGGCAGTGGAGGAAAACCTGCCTCGGCTCTTCGTTCTGACCGCCAGGCGTCTACCTGTAAGGCTAAGTCCACTATGTCTTGGAATGCGGTGGGTAGCGAAGGAACAACAGCAAGAGCATCCTTCATGGCGTTGCTCAGGCCCCTGTAGAACACAACGGACCTCTTGTTTTCGGGCCAAGAGGTTTCTGCTTCCAACTGATTGAATCTAGTAATATACTCGATCAAGGAGCCCTTCCCTTGCCCCAGGTCCAGGAGTTCTAAATCACGGGACTGTACTTTATAATGAGTGTCGAACACCCTTGACATTTCCGTAATCAATAGGTTGAAGTCATAAAGGGCAGGGTTGTCCTCCTCCAGGAGGGGATTGGCCCAAGTGGCAGCTGCACCAGCTAAGTGGGAGAGTGTAAAGGCAGCCTTAGTGGTGGAGTCTGGAAAAGCCCGGGGTCTGCACAGGAAGTGTAGCTTACACTGGTTCAAGAAGGTCCTGAACTTACTGGGGTCCCCATGAAACCTTTCGGGAGCCGCCAAGGGGAAGGGGGACGGTAGTAACACTGGTTTGGTACCCTGGGATGGCGGGACAGGAGGAGGCGTGGGCCGTGAAGTCGATGGGATGTCCCCAAATTCAGTATCGGGAGGCAAGGGGTATCTGGTGCTTTGGATATTGTCCAGGCGCTGGTGTATGGCAGTGGTGGCTGCGGCCATATCAGTACGTAACACGGTTATGTCTTGTACCATAGCAGCCAGGGATTCATCTGCGGCCCCCTGCATGACTACACGACAGGTTGGCTTCACAGTCTGTTGTGACTTGACTGTCGTGTAGTCAGGAGAGACCTCTGTCCACAAGTGCCGCAGAGGGAGGAGCAAAAAGACTCCCTGTGCAACCCTTGAGGCCACAGGTGGGAGATCTTCTTCCTCCGGAACCGCAGACCCTCAGAAACCCCGGACCACTGCAAAGAAAGCACCGGTTAAGTTATGCGCCCAACAACCACCACTAGTCAATACAATAACAAGTTGGAACAGTCTTACCCAGTGGAGCGGTGAGGTACTCCGGTATACCTATGGGGTTTTTCCGGGATTCTCCAGAACCCTCCCTATCAGGGAAGTATTGCCAGAAGGTCCAACGTACTTGAGATGGAACGGGCCCACCCGTTGTCAAAGTTCAGAACAAGCACCAGTGATCGTAGTGCCAGGGATGAAGAAGACGAAGTCTAAAAGCAGTCCGTGGTTCGTGGCCGGTAATTCCAAAAAGACAAAGCCAAGGAGATCCAAAAGCAATTCCATGAAGCAGTCCAAGGTCGGTATCCGGGTATTCAAGAGATCAGGTACGTAGCGCCGAACAGTGTCCAAGGATTTAAACAGCTGTGAAGCGCCGTTTGCACCGACGTGGCTGTTTAAATACTGGCGCTTCGCTCCCCATCTGGACAGGTGACCCGCAGCCTCCGGTCACGTGATCTGCTGCCGCACGCGTGCGTACCTTCCAGGTCACGTGACCAACAGCCTTGTCTTGGGAACGTGAAGCATTCCTGGAATGCGGAAGTGCGGCTGCACGGAGTCGATCCCTCAATCTCCATGGGAGACGCCAGTGAAGCGGGCGCCGTAGCAGGCGGGTTGCAAAACGCTAGGGACCATGTGGTGGCAACCTAAACGAGGAGGATACTGGTAAATCCCGGAGCTGGGCATGAGATCGGGAGGGGTTACCGTAGAGGGGGGACTGGGAAACCTATTGTGATCCCAGTGAGTCGTGACAGTAACCCTTCTTGATTGGGAGGGACTACACTGGTCACTCTGATGGGTAGTTGATTTGCAGGATTGTCAATGTGTTCTCTCTGATCAACCATATTTATGGAAGATTCCTTGCACATGTTCGCAAAATGGCCTTTCGTCTGCTCTTAAAACATTCAGCAAATCTGGCCGGGCAAGTAGCATTGTTTGTAGAGTGTCTGAAGCTCCCACACCTGGTGCACTTCTGGTTCCACCATTCCCTTTTCGAGCTTGTACCGGGTGGCCTTTTCTTTGGGCCCACTGCAAAAACACCTTGTGCCACCTGCTTCTCTACCTTCATTTCCTTCATGTATTATGACGTTTGTTCAATACTGCGTGTAAGTTCCACAGCTTGTTCTAATGATATGTCTTTGGCTAGAAGCTTCTCCTGTACTCTTGGGTTGTTGGTGCATCTAACCAACGGCTCTCTAATGAACAAATCCGTAAGGTCTCCAAACTTGCATGTATGGCTCAATGTTCTCAAAGAGGCCACATAAGATTCTACCGACTCTGCACTGTCCTGATTAGGCTGAAAAAATATGTGCCTTTCAAACGTAACATTCTTTTTGGGTTTGAAATGCTCTTCGATCTGTTTGACAACCATAACATATTCATCAACGTCACCTGCACCCTCTTCTTGTCGAGCAACCAATCCATCAAAAACACAGCGCCCTTCGGGACCCAGGTTGTGGAGCAACAAGGCCAACCTCCTGGCAGCATTAAATCTGTCACCTCCTATGGCAACTATGTAGTTTTCAAACATGCGTCTCCACCTCTCCCACCTGACCGGTGGATTGCCAGGTTCTGCCAAGAAAGGTGAAGGTGGTGGGATTGCAGCAGCCATTTCCTCTATGTTTGTAATTAACACTGAGTGCTGGTGTGGAGCTTGTTACTGTTCCTTTGCATTTAGATTGTGAACCAGTTATGTGGTTGGCTGCCCTAGAAGGGCTTCACAGTGACCCCTTTGACAAACCTAGCTGCTGAATTGCTGCTCATTAAATATGTTCTAGCAGATGAAGAATATTCAAACCACTGTATTGTTTTATTTAGTGCAACATTGCCTTCCTTTGTGTGGTCACAATGTCCTTAAGAACTCCCTATTGTTCCTGCTGTAATCTTCTATTTGTCTGAGCTTCCCCGAACGCGATACGTTGCTTGGCAACTTGCATCACAATGGAAATTTCTTCTGATACACTGGTTTCTATGTGGAATGTTGATTGTGCATGCGCTAACTCCGTCTCCTCATGCTGTGCAATACGGATTGTGCGCGCATGCTCACCAGTCTTGCATCCTCGCGGCGTTCGGCTTGCGGAAAGCTTGAGCAAACGCTTGAATTGGGAATGTGGGCCTCCTCCCTCCTTGGCTGCACAGCGCTCCCCTTCTGACCTGATTGGCGGTTGCCTGCAGCGCCTGTTGCCGTCCGCTGTGTATTCTTCTTGGGTCACAGCCGCTCGACCCGACCAGTACTTCTCCCGAGATGGCCTCACTGCAGTGGGTACGTGTGAGAAACCACCTTCCGGGACCGCTGTCTGTGGTGATTCTTCCTTCTCTTCAAAGCTCCTCGTCGCCAGTGTTACGTTGAGACGGACACCGGATGAAGTGATACACAGGTATTTTATTTAGCTATAAGGGAGGGAGCAACAGGTGCTGCACCTAGCTATCTCCCAGTGAACTGGTTCCAGAACTCCTAAAGGTTCTGGAACACACAGTGAAAGTAAACAGTAAAAACATTAGCATATTGAACATAACATTTTGTGTCATTCGGATCATGCAAATGCGACAACGAGAAGTGCAGGGGGAAGGGAGAGGGGGATGTGCGATCAGGGCGCATGGCTCTGAGTAAGTGTAGCCAGAGTAGCATGGCTCTGAGTAAGTGCAAGGAGGCAGAGGGGCTGTACAGGTTACAGTTACAGCCCCTAAGTGCGCAGTAGGCCAGGAGGCAGTGCAAGGAAGACTGGTCATGGAACTGCCTGGTCCCCAGTGAGACTCTGAGGGTACCAAGCAACCAGTCGGCGCAGCAGACATGCAAGTTAGCAAGGAAGTGAGAGAGAGAAGGCAAAAGAGAAAAGGAGGGTCTTGTGCTGCTTCCGGGACTTCAGGTGGTCCGGCTCAAGTCTAAGAGGGGCAGGCAGGCTGTTCCAGAGGGAGGCACCTGCAGAGGGGAGAGTTCTACCCCCCACTCTCTGCCTGGAGAAAGCGACTGACCCTCACAGAGTTAGAGGTAGCTGAGCGAAGGGCTCTAGAAGGAAGATATTTTGGAAGAGACAGTTGGATGTAGTGGGGGCCCTGGCCCCAGAAAGTAATGTGGATGATGCAGAAGGATAGGAACTTGCTAGGCACCATACTTGGCTATATGATGGCAACAGCTGGGAAACAGTGTGAGTGCCTGGGCATATGATAGCCCTATCTAGCAAATCTCTCTTAAATACCCATGAATAAGCCAAAACTGTTGTCTATGGTCGCCGGGAGTTCATAGAAAATCGTTCTTGAAATACCGGCGGCGTGTGAAAAGTGGAGGAGAAACCTGATGCATAATGCACATTAGACGTTGAGACGCCACCATACACCCCCGGGCGAGTTACAGCCGCAAGGGGCTACTGCATTACTGAATTGGACTTGGAGATCGCATTTTTTAGTTGCCGAGATCCCAGTACACCTTTTGGGAGACTAATGCACCTGGACCACACCAATCCTGGTGAAGGTACTGCACACCAGGGATGGATCATGTCACTCAGTATGTCAAGTGGGTAGCACACACCAATGTGATCATGAATGGTTTTTCTTTGGGTCCTGACGATGGCTTGGGTATAAAATACATTTATATTACCGAGCCGAAACTCAAGTAGACTGTCACACATCGGGGTCTGAATGACCCGCGCGCCTCCTCATCACGCCAGGTGAAACAGGCCACTTTCAAGGTACCTACCAAAGTCGTGACGCTTCGCCACAGTATCCGACGTTTCTCAGCCCCTTACTTCTCTCGGTGGCGGTTAGCCTGGAGATTGGGCTCAACAACATCAAAGGTATTGACAACCCAGCCTTTGCCTACAACTCCCAGGAAACCTACCTTTTGCGTTAGTTCCGACTATTTGGAACGTGAGCTGACGGGATTACGGCGCTCCACCTCCTGGGTATATTAGGCACTGCAGAGGGAAGGACGCTGCTTCTGATTAACGTTGCAACCGGCATCCGAAGTTTCGTCTTCTGTGTCTTCCTAATCATTGCCTTCCCGTGTACCAATTCCTGTTTTTCCAATTACGGACTGCCTTGAGACGTCTCAATTCTTCTGCCTACCTGTGTACCGGACCTTTGCCTGCCCTACAGTTTGCTTGCTTCCTGATTCTGTACTGTCTTTAGCCCGCCTGTGTACCAGATCTCGCTGCCTGTCCACTGGATTGCCTTCTGCTATTTCTTACTGTACAGAAACCTCTGTCCTGAATTACCTACCACCGCCTTCACCTGGTTTTCCTCACCTTCCCAGCTGACTCCAAGTACTGGGAACTGTTCCTTCTTCAATTCCAGTGTTCTTTTGTGGATTCCGACTCCATTCCGTTGTTTTGGATTTATTACCTCAAGTGTACGCAAGGACGCTTTGCTGATTGTACACAAAGACTCATTTCTGAAAGTGCACACAGGGACGCCTTGCTGAGAAGTGCACCTACCCGTATCTAGTGCGCTCCTCGTGCCGCCCGGTATAGCATCCCTACTAACCTTCCTGTTTATTGTTTTGTACCTCCGTTGTTTCTAACCTGGATTGATCAGGTTATTTCAATTCCTGTTCTGGTAAGACTTTCTTAACTTTTCTTTATTAATTCCTGTCTGAACCAACAAAATAGAAGCTAATATATTTTCTATACTTACAGGGGAAATTCCATTTCTGTTCCTTTTCAATTACAAGGGGAGTTGGTGACCCAGGTACTTTCTGCTTTTGTGAGGCTTTTCTTGTAGTGATCTTTGCTCTCCCCAAGTATTTACAAATTGTCTTTTTCTTTTTAGCTGGGTCCGTGGCGGTGTGTTCTCCTCGCTCTTTTGGGTGATCGGTCTCTCAGTCTGTGACTTAGTGCAGCTGAGAGTCATATCATCAAAAAGAGCGTATTTCCCTCAACAGAGAGGAGGCTCAGGTGGAGGCTCCATCTCGAGCTCTTCAAGCAACATCCAGTACAACCGTCCTGGTCGCTTGCCCAGATCACTCGCCGGCCGGTGAGTAACAAAATCAGAAGCCATAGAAGAGACGGACCCTCTGAACGCTTTGGTTCGCGTGGTGTCCGAACTCCGTACGGATATGACGGCAGCGCATGATGCATTGCATCACAGGATTTACAGCCTGCAGAGGTTTCCAGCTTCTCAGACTCTGGGCATAGATTCCTCTGGTGCTACGGCTTTAGGTTCTGGCGCCCCTACGGCTGCCGCCTCCGGGTTTTCTGCAAACCCTGTGCTCATGGCTACACAGTTCCGTTGGCCCCCCCGGAGCGTTTCACAGGTGACCCAAAACAATACCGTACCTTCATTAATCAGTGTAAACTACACTTTCTTTGCCGCCCAACTGCTTTCCCCAATTCCACGACAAAGGCGGCTTTCATTCTTTCTCATCTAGGGGGGACGGCAGCTGCTTGGGCTAACCCTTTACTTGAATCTAACAGTTACGTTCTATATGACTGTGATGCTCTTATCACAGCCATGAACAGGGTCTTTGATACCCGCTACAAGTCACAGACCACAGACCTGGAATTTTTGAACCTGCGCCAGGGCACTTCCTCTCTGTTTACCTACCTCACTCGTTTCAACCAATTGGCGGCTGAACCAGATTGGCCTGAGGAGAAGAAGTCGGCAGTATTCCATAAAGGGCTGTCTGAGGAATTAAAAGACACCCTAGCTACTGTCCCCGTGGGTCCTACTGTTTTTGGAGAACTTTTGGATTTAGTTTTGCAGATAGACGCCAGAAGGTCCGAAAGGAAGGGGGAACGTAAGCCACAAGCAAACTTAACTCCCACCTTTGACCCTGTTCCAACGCAATCTTCCGCTCCAGAGCCAATGCAAGTGGGGGCGGTGCAGGGCCCTCTAACCCCTGCACAACATGAGTATCGACGTTCTCACAATCTATGTATGTACTGCGGCTCGGCCGATCACCCGCTGAAAGACTGTCCAAAGAAACCCAACAAGAAGGCGGGAACCGCCAAATCCCGGCGATAGACAGTCCCTACGCCGGGAATCTTATCATTGGACTCTCATGGTACTGCCTCCGCTCCTGTCACTTTGCCAGTAGTATTTACTGCAACTACTGACACTTCTTTTTCTTCTCTGGCTATCATCGATTCTGGGGCAACAGGGAATTATATGGACTATGATTACGCCATCAATAACAAGGTTCCTGTATTAGATAAGGCCCAACCAGAGGCGGTCCACGCAGTGGACGGCATTTCTCTGGTCTCTGGGTTGGTAACCCAAAACACGTCTCTCGTCCGCATGCAAACAGAAGACGGACATGTGGAGACTATCTCCTTTGATTTGATCAAAGCACCCCAGTTTCGGGTAATCCTGGGAGTTCCATGGTTACGCTATCACAACCCGGCCATTGATTGGGCTGCAAAAACTGTCCAATTTCCTTCCCCGGTCTGCAATGAAAAATGTTTTCAGGACTCAAATGTGTGTCCGGTGTCTTCTTGCCAGGCATTGGCAGCCTCCAATGCATTTATCGGTGCCATTACTACTGCCAAGGAAGTCCATGTTCCCTCAGAATACAGTGACGTCTGGGATGTCTTTGACAAAGGGGGTGCAGATGTTCTGCCCCCTCATAGACCCTTTGACTGCCCTATTGATTTAGTGCCAGGAGCAGGAAGGGTGTACTCGCTTACACTGCCCGAAGACAAGGTACTTAAGGAATACATTGACAAGGCCTTGATCACCGGGTTCATCAGACCATCTAAATCTCCTGCAGCATCTCCCCTCTTTTTCGTCCCTAAGAAAGAAGGCGATCTTCGCCCTTGCATTGATTACAGGGCCTTGAACGCTATAACTGTAAAAAATCAATACCCTCTTCCGCTGATATCTGTTCTTTTGGATCAGCTTGGTTCTTCGGCAGTTTTCACTAAACTGGACCTTTGAGGTGCATATAACCTTGTTAGAATACGAGAGGGGGATGAGTGGAAGACAGCCTTCAACACCCGGTATGGACTGTTTGAGTACCTGGTGATGCCCTGTGGGCTGTGTAATGCGCCTGCTAACTTCCAGGCATTCATGAATGATATTTTTCATGACTGTCTGGATCAATTTGTCATTGTCTACTTAGACAACATTTTGATATACTCCTCTTCAATGGAGGAACACATTGACCATGTTCGTTTCGTGCTTCAGAGACTACGAGACAATCATTTATTTGTTAAAGCTGAAAAATGCATATTCAATTCTACTGAAGTAGAATTCTTGGGGTACAACTTTACTAATCACGGAATTAGAATGAGCTGTTCTAAAGTCAGAGCTGTTCTTGACTGGCCTGTGCCTACTACTACCAAGGCCTTACAATCCTTTTTGGGTTTTTCAAACTTTTACAGACGATTCATTCACTCGTTTTCATCCATTTCAGCTCCTTTGACAGCATTGCCCAGCTCTAAACCGGAATTTCAATGGAGTCCGGAGGCGCAACAGTCCTTTGAAGCTCTGAAAGCTGCCTTCTCGACTGCTCCAGTACTGCAACATCCAAATTCACTCTTACCATATCTAGTGGAGGCCGATGCCTCAGGCTCCGCCATTGGGGCAGTACCATCCCAGCGTTGTCCGGATTCAGGTGAAATCCATCCGGTTGCTTTTCATTCACGGAAGTTGACTCAATATGAACAGAACTACCCCATCACGGAAAGAGAGTTGTTGGCCATCAAGGACGCCTTTACTGAATGGAGACATCATTTGCTGGGTGCGCGTCATCCTGTCACGGTCTTTTCAGATCATCAGAGTCTCCTTGCGTTCAAGTCCATGAAATGTCTTACCGCTAGACAGGCTCGCTGGCATCTCTTCTTTTCACAATTTAATTTCACCATTACTTATCGGCCAGCCCGGTTCAATACTTGTGCTGACGCTTTGTCACGTTTGTCTTCCAATTCCGGTGGTAAAACTAACGACCACTCTCTCCTGCTACCATGTAGAGTGGTCTGTGGGTGCACTCCTCAACCTCCACTACGCTCCCTGATATCTGAGTGGGTTTCCTCACATGCAAGGGAGTGTGAGGCTCTCAACCTCGATGTAGTGCAGGGTTTGCCCTACATCCAGGGCAGATTGTTTCTACCTCCTGGTGATGCGCGTCTACGTGCACTTGCTTGGTCTCATGATTCACTGATGGCGGCTCATCCGGGACAACAAAAAACCCTTCACTCTTTGCACCGTTGGGCTTGGTGGCCTTCTATGTCCAGCGACGTAATTGATTATTTGGCCTCCTGTTCAGTATGCTCTCAGTATAAAATCTCTAGATCTAAACCTGTGGGTTTGTTGCAGCCTCTTCCAGTGCCACATAAACCATGGTATATGGTCTCTATGGATTTTATAGTCGATCTGCCCTCTGTGGATGGCTTTGATACTATTTGGGTTGTCATCGATTATTTCACTAAGGTGGCACTGTTCATTCCGTGTTCCGGGCTGCCTTCTGCACCTATATTGGCCTCCATGTTTCTAAAGCATGTTTTCTGATTCTTTGGGCTCCCTTCCATTGTGGTTTCAGACCTCGGCCCTCAGTTTACGTCCCGCTTCTGGAGGGCGTTGACATCGTCTCTTGGTGTTGATGACAGGTTCAGTTCTGCTTATCATCCGCAGACGGATGGGAAAACCGAGAGGGTCAATTGTTAGGGAGAATTCTCTGTTTAGGCTGAATTTCCTAACCTAGTGAGTCCCCCAGCAGCTTTGCTGGATTTCTGGAGTTTGTTTTTTTTCTCCTGCCAAGAGTGAGACTCTTTTTATCCCACTCTTGGACATGATTTATGGTGTTCCTTTGACTGTTAATGTGTTTTATGGGCTATGGGGTCCTTTACTCCATAGGGTCTCATGTATTTTTACTATGTGTGTTACACAGCACTCTCCGTGCAGTGACACAGGGGTGTCATAGTGACACCCCACCATAGACTCCATACCCTGGGACTGACTACTGTCTTCCAGGGCATGTAAAGTCACCATTGGCTTTACTAGTCCCAAATTATGAACAGAAACCAGTACAAACCATCATATTGTGGACGTACTGGTCGGGGCAATTCGATTGCCCCGGGGTCTGTTAGTCGAGGGGGCACGTCTCCATCCCCCCTGATCGAGTTTTGGCTGGTGGCAGTGGATACTACTTTTTATATTCGACCGCAAATATATCCCTACGGGATTTTCCCATTGTTTGAGGCTACCAACTTTAATTATTTAATTCTCATAGCCTCGAACATACCGCCGGTCTATTTATTTAATATTAATTCACCGGTTGGTATTTTTTGCCAGGACTCGATTCTAAAATGGCGTTTGTGTTCTCTTCTGTGACTCCAACCCAAGTCGAGCCCTTTCTTCCACTTTTGGCGGGCTTCTCCACAGAAGCATCCAAAAGTGGTGCCACTCTGTCTGGGTACCACAGGAGGTGTGGGAGGGGGTTTAGGCACCCTGGACTGAGTTACCTTGGTAACTCAAGTCGCACTCATGTGTGATTGGCCCAAGTGGTGAGCCGGCCGGCTCACCACTTAGCATGTTTGATTGACAGCTAGGCTGAGTGAATGGGGGTGTACTGCATAAAAGCAGGGCTTTGGGGACTGGAACTTCAGAAGTCGCCACAGGACCTGAGAATCTGACGAGGGAGAAGCTGAGCCGACCAGCTACGACGACACCATCGGTGGAGCCCTGCGGAACCGACTCACCACTTCCCGATGACAGAGAAGATCTCCCTGCTGGAGAGTCTTCTACCCCTGACTGGTGGGCACAACCAGTTTACCTTCTTTTCCTCGCATCCCAACGTCTTGTGGTCAAATTGCCCGTGCCAAGCACCCCGGCAACCGGATAGCCACTTACCACTGGACCGCGAACCAAAGGACCGCTCCTTTTAACTGAGAACTCCGCGGCTGGTTTCTTCCCTGGCAGTGCAACAAACTCCTGTCTTCCTCCCGGACGAGATCCTCTCTTCCCCCGGACGAAGCACCGACTTGCATCCACTGCCAGGAACAACTGCCCCCGCTGGAGTATTCTCACCACTTTAAGGTACCGTGTCCGCCAGGCCTCCCTTCCTAAAGATTTCTACAAGGTAATAATAATCCCTTAACGTTCTGGACTGGGCTGGCCGCCTTGACCATCTAACTGGTCCCCTTTCTTTTGGTCCAACTCTTTCTGAACCTTTTCGAGACTTTTGTGCACTTTTTAACCGTGTGACCTTGGACACATTTCGTTCTGATCCTCTTAAAGTGGATCCGGCTTTCTGAACTCTAACTTCACGGTTTGACTCTGCCTTCCTCTCTTGCTGTGTTCTTGTGAAAGTGTTGGGATCTGTTTCAATTTATATCCTGCTTTTCTCTCCCTTTTAAAACGAATTATTAGAGTGCCATCTGTGTTAAGCGCTCACCGCTGTCTGAAAATAAGTGGAGCTTTACTTAAGACTTGTCTAATATTCTTTTAAGGGAGTGTATATCTTTCAGTGACCGTGTTTTTGAACTGCTTAATATTAGTGCCTGTATGTTTTATTAGATGTGGTTTTAAATAAATAATTATATCTCTTTTACACCAAGCTCTGGTCAGTGTTTGCTTGTTCTACTATGTTCTTTTGACCTATTGTGAATACTCTGTATACTGCCTAACTCTTCTTGAGGGAAGTCTGACTGCTCAGCCGCCACAGCTACCAAGTGAATCTGTATGGTACAGACTGCTACCAAGTGGGGTTACTGCCAAACACCTGTAGTCTTAAATCTTTTGCAGTGGTCCCAGAGGGAACTGCACAGGTTTCTGCCTAACACTGGTGTACAGCAGTGGGATTTGTATTGAGTATACACTTCAGAGTGCTTTTTGAACACTTTAGGACAACTAACCACAAAACTTAGCACGAAAAAAGCTGATTTTCTAACTATGTCTGCAATGGAGAGTTATACCCTAGAATCATTGTCTGCCAAAACTGCTGATTGCTTAAAAAGTATTGTGTAGACATAAGAATCTCTCTGAGAAGGGCAAGAAAATGGAACTTATAGAAAGATTGTTAGAAAACCAAAGTCTGGGTGGTACAGAGGAATCTACCCCCCACCAAGTGTAGAACACAGTGATGGTATTGATCTGAATCAAAGTCTTGATAATGAGTCAGAGGCGGAAAGTGAACATAATGAAGTTAGCCACTCTGAGCCTCTGTCGGCCTTACCTACTGTACCTACTGGGCCTATACCAGGTCCTACATGTAACCCTGCTTATTTTGAACTTGAAAAAATGAAGCTTGAATTAGAGTTCAAACATTTTATTGCTCAATCTGAAAGAAACCAAGAGCTAGAGTTCAGAAGAATGAATGCCCAGGCTGAGCAGAAGCAAACTGAGTTAAGACTCAGAGAAATAGAGCTTAATCATGAACTAGAAATGAAGAAGTTGTCTGCGGAAAATGCTTCTCTCTCCTCTGGTTCCTCTAGGAGTTCCAGTCCCAAAAGACCCCGGATGCCTAAGGAATGAGTGGGTATGTATGAACCTAAATTGGATGTGTTGGATTGGTTAAAAATGTTTGAGTATAATCATGGGCTCCAGGACATCACAGGGAATGAGTTACTTCCCTGGTTGTTCTCTTGGCTTCCCCCTGTTGCAACTGATGTGGTAATGGAATTGGGGGAGGTGGATAAGAAGGATTATGAATGTGTGAAACTAGCTTTGATAGCTAGATTTGGGAAGACCCCTTCCCAGTGCCTTAAGAGGTTTAGGACCCTCAAAAAGCATGATGGTACCCATTGGGCTACCTGGGTGAGTGGGTGTTTGAAAAACGTAGATGGATGGATTAAGGGTTACAAGGTGAACACTTATGAGGGAATGAGAAATCTTGTTATGTTGGGGTCAATTTATGATGCCTGCTCTCTTGAGCTTAGACAGCACTTGGCTGATTCAAAGGAATTAGATTCCAGGAAGCTAGCTAAGGCTGCTGACTTGTGGGTTGCCAACAGGGCCACTCACAAGGATTCAGGGGTCACTCAGGAAAAGGATGAGGGAAAGCAGCCACCAAAAGGGAACCAAGAGATTTCTAATACCTCCCAAACCAAAGAGGGCCCCAAACAACCAAATAACCAGGGTAAGCCCCAGGGTAAACCACAAAAGGCTAGTGTACCTTCTGGTCACAAACCAGAAGGAGATCAGGCCAAGCCACCCTTCCAGAGAGCATTTGGAACATGCTATCTCTGTGGGGCAACTGACCACATCAAAGGAGATCCCAGATGTAAGGGTAAACCTGCAGGGATCAGCACAGTCTCCTTAGCCTTCACTCCTGAGGAGGAAGTCCAAATGGCTAGTGCTCACTTTGAAGTCTTTGCTGAAGACCCTCTGGGTCTTCAAGCAAGTGTAACAGTAGAGTCCATGGGTCTGGTTAGTGATCAGAATAGGAGTGTGTACAACTCCATACCAGAAAACACTAAAGATTATTATATGGACAGTGTTCCTGTCAATGGTCAGGATACTCCTGCCAGGCGACACTCTGGGGCCAGCAGAACAGTAGTGGATGAAAGCTTTTTCAGTCCTGAGGATGTTGCTAAGGCACCCAAAGGTCCCACCAAGATGTCTGGGGGCCCTGTCCAAATGGTTCCAATTCTACCAGCCCTCATTCAGTGTAATGACATGACAGTGTTGATTCCTGTCAGTGTTCAGACTGAGGTGCCTGGGAGAGTCCTGTTGGGGAATGATCTAAGAACTCTAGGAGTAGTATCCAGTACCCCCAGGCCTCCCAGTATGGAGACCCAGAACCAAACCAAATTGGCTAGAGAGGCCACCTTAAGGAACCACTCTAAGCCTGTGGGAACCTCTACTGAGAACCCCACTACAAGCCCTGGTGTTGGTAAGTTGACCTCTGACCCAGGCACATTTCAGGCTAAAATGTTAGGGAAATGGGAGCCCCCAACCAAGCTCCATCATTGTTCACCCAGTTACAGAGTCTGTGACTCCCCCTGCTTCTGAGGAAGAGGTGGATAGACCTACTGGAACCCTAACTAGGCCTAAGAGAACTGGTAATTCTCAGTGCTGGTGGAAAACCAGAAAGGAAAAGTCGAGGGCCAAAAACCTTCAGACTGTTGGACCTTCCACAGAAGACTCCAACCCAATTCCTAGACTTAAGGGGGAAACTCCTAAAGTAGGTAAAGGTAGATCTAAGAGGAAGGAGAAGCCTGTACCTTGCTTATCTCCATCCCCTCCAACCAAGAGGCCTAAAACCCAACCTTCTCCCAACAGAGAGGTGGTGAGGACCTCCGGAGGCCCTTCTAGATCTAAGGGAATCCTTTATAAGGACCCCTTGAAAAAGCCTAACACAGGTTCAGAAGTTGTAACAGCTTCTGAGGGACTGGTCAACCAGATCCCCTATAACTTTAAAAAGACTGATGTTCCTCAAAGGGTTTGTAGGTCATTTAGCTTACAAAGGAAAACCTTTGATTTGACCATAGAACATAGGTCAAGGTGTCACCACCAAAATGCTGATGGTCTCTCTAGGATGTATGTCATCGACTAGAGGTATGAGATTCATCCAGGAGTGGATTAAATCCTCCTGTCCATTAGTCTGGGGGGGGGGGGGCGAGTGTTAGGGAGAATTCTCTGTTTAGGCTGAATTTCCTAACCTAGTGAGTCCCCCAGCAGCTCTGCCGGATTTCTGGAGTTTGTTTTTTTCTCCTGCCAAGAGTGAGACTCTTTTTCTCCCACTCTTGGACATGATTTATGGTGTTCCTTTGACTGTTAATGTGTTTTATGGGCTATGGGGTCCTTTACTCCATAGGGTCTCATGTGTTTTTACTATGTGTGTTACACAGCACCCTCCGTGCAGTGACACAGGGGTGTCATAGTGACACCCCACCATAGACCCCATACCCTGGGACTGACTACTGTCTCCCAGGGCATGTAAAGTCACCATTGGCTTTACTAGTCCCAAATTATGAACAGAAACCAGTACAAACCATCATATTGTGGACGTACTGGTCGGTGCAATTCGATTGCCCTGGGGTCTGTTACTCGAAGGGGCACGTCTCCGTCCCCCCTGATCAAGGTTTGGCTGGTGGCAGTGGATACTACTTTTTATATTCGACCGCGAATATATCCCTATGGGATTTTCCCATTGTTCGAGGCTACCAACTTTAATTATTTAATTCTCATAGCCTCGAACATACCGCCGGTTTATTTATTTAAAATTAATTCGCCGGTTGGTATTTTTTGCCAGGACTCGATTCTAAAATGCCGTTTGTGTTCTCTTCTGTGACTCCAACCCAAGTCGAGTCCTTTCTTCCACTTTTGGTGGGCTTCTCCACAGAAGCCTCCAAAAGTGGTGCCTCTCTGTCTGGGTACCACAGGGGGCGTGGGAGGGGGTTTAGGCACCCTGGACTGAGTTGTGTGATTGGCCCAAGTGGTGAGCCGGCCGGCTCACCACTTAGCATGTTTGATTGACAGCTAGGCTGAGTGAATGGGGGTGTGCTGCATAAAAGCAGGGCTTTGGGGACTGAAACTTCCGAAGTCGCCACAGGACCTGAGAATCCGACGAGGGAGAAGCTGAGCCGACCTGCTACGACAACACCACCGGTGGAGCCCTGCGGAACCGACGCACCACTTCCCGACGCCAGAGAAGATCTCCCTGCTGGAGAGTCTTCTTCCCCTGACTGGTGGGCACAACCAGTTTACCTTCTTTTCCTTGCATCCCAGGATGTCTTGTGGTCGAATTGCCCGTGCCAAGCACCCCGGCAACCGGATAGCCACTTACCACTGGACCGCGAACCAAAGGACCGCTCCTTTTAACTGAGAACTCCGCAGCTGGTTTCTTCCCTGGCAGTGCAACGGACTCCTGTCTTCCTCCCCGACGAGATCCTCTCTTCCCCCGGACGAAGCACCGCCTTGCATCCGCTGCCAGGAACAACTTCCCCCGCTGGAGTATTCTCACCACTTTAAGGTACCGTGTCCGCCAGGCCTCCCTTCTTAAAGATTGCTACAAGGTAATAATAATCCCGTAACCTTCTGGACTGGGCTGGCCGCTTTGACCATCTAACTGGTCCCCTTTCTTTTGGTCCAACTCTTTCTGAACTTTTTCGAGACTTTTGTGCACTTTTTAACCGTGTGACCTTGGACACATTTCGTTCTGATCCTCTTAAAGTGGATCCGGCTTTCTGAACTCTAACTTCACGGTTTGACTCTGCCTTCCTCTCTTGCTGTGTTCTTGTGAAAGTGTTGGGATCTGTTTCAATTTATATCCTGCTTTTCTCTCTCTTTTAAAACAAATTATTAGAGTGCCATCTGCGTTAAGCGCTCACCGCTGTCTGAAAATAAGTGGAGCTTTACTTAAGACTTGTCTAATATTCTTTTAAGGGAGTGTATATCTTTTAGTGACCGTGTTTTTGAACTGCTTAATATTAGTGTCTGTGTGTTTTATTAGATGTGGTTTTAAATAAATAATTATATCTCTTTTACACCAAGCTCTGGTCAGTGTTTGCTTGTTCTACTATGTTCTTTTGACCTATTGTGAATACTCTGTATACTGCCTAACTCTTCTTGAGGGAAGTCTGACTGCTCAGCCACAGCTACCAAGTGAATCTGTGTGGTACAGACTGCTACCAAGTGGGTTTACTGCCAAACACCTGTAGTCTTAAATCTTTTGCAGTGGTCCCAGAGGGAACTGCACAGGTTTCTGCCTAACACCAATGCAACTCTTGAACAATACCTGCGTTGTCTCTGTCTTCATTTCCAGTTATCCTGGTTGGCGATGTTGCAACCCGCCGAATTCGCCTTTAACAACTCGCGACATTCGGCTTTTGGTGTTTCTCCTTTCTTTGCTTTGTATGGCTACTATCCTCGGTCTTTGCCCCTGGATCCTACCCTTCCCATTGACAACCCGGCTGCACGAGCTTGTATTCGGGATCTCAAATCTGTTCGCAAATCTGTTCTGGAACATCTCCTCCGTGCTCAGGTTAAGACAAAAAAATATGCGGATCAGCATAGGATTCCTGCTCCCAGTTATAAAGTGGGTGTAAAAGTTTGGTTGTCTACTCGCAACTTGAAGATCCCTGGAAAACGCTTGCTCCTTCCCAAGTTCGTGGGTCCGTATGCCATCACTGAGGTGATTAGTCTGGTTGCTGTGTGGCTTTCTCTGCCTTCATCTTGGAAAGTGCATCCGGTTTTTCATGTTTCCCTGGTCAAGCCTTGCCCGCCTTCTACTCGTTTGCCTGCTCGTCCTCCCCCGATCAGGGTGGATGGCAATGTCAAATACGAGGTGGCGGATATCCTGGATTTCCAGCTGCGCAGGGGTCTTCCGTTCTACCTTGTTGATTGGAAGGGGTACGGCCCGAAGGATAGATCCTGGGAACCATTGGGGAACATCCGATCTCCTGTGCTTCTGCGCCGCTTTCATGCTCGCAAGGGGTTGGCGCTGCCTTTGGGGGTGGATGCTGTCACACATCGGGGTCTGAATGCCCCGCGCGCCTCCTCATCACGCCAGGTGAAACAGACCACTTTCAAGGTACCTACCAAAGTCGTGACGCTTCGCCACAGTATCCGACGTTTCTCAGCCCCTTACTTCTCTCGGTGGCGGTTACCCTGGAGATTGGGCTCAACAACATCAAAGGTATCGACAACCCAGCCTTTGCCTACAACTCCCAGGAAACCTACCTTTTGCGTGTAGTTCCGACTATTCGGAACGTGAGCTCTGACGGGCTTACGGCGCTCCACCTCCTGGGTATATTAGGCACTGCAGCGGGAAGGACGCTGCTTCTGATTAACGTTGCAATCGGCATCCGAAGTTTCGTCTTCTGTGCCTTCCTAATCATTGCCTTCCTGTGTACCAATTCCTGTTTTTCCAATTACGGACTGCCTTGAGACTTCTCAATTCTTCTGCCTACCTGTGTACCAGACCTTTGCCTGCCCTACGGTTTGCTTGCTTCCTGATTCTGTACTGTCTTTAGCCCGCCTGTGTACCAGATCTCGCTGCCTGTCCACTGGATTGCCTTCCGCTATTTCTTACCGTACAGAAACTTCTGTCCTGAATTATCTACCACCGCCTTCACCTGGTTTTCCTCACCTTCCCAGCTGACTCCAAGTACTGGGAACTGTTTCCTTCTTCAATTCCAGTGTTCTTTTGTGGATTCCGACTCCATTCCGTTGTTTTGGATTTATTCCCTCAAGTGTACGCAAGGACGCTTTGCTGATTGTACACAAAGACTCATTTCTGAAAGTGCACACAGGGACGCCTTGCTGAGAAGTGCACCTACCCGTATCTAGTGCGCTCCTCGTGCCGCCCGGGTATAGCATCCCTACTAACCTTCTTGTTTATTGTTTTGTACCTCCGTTGTTTCTATCCTGGATTGATTAGGTTATTTCAATTCCTGTTCTGGTAAGACTTCCTTAACTTTTCTTTATTAATTCCTATCTGAACCATCAAAATAGAAGCTAATATCTTTTCTATAATTACAGGGGAAATTCCATTTCTGTTCCTTTTCAATTACAAGGGGAGTGGGTGACCCAGGTACTTTCTGCTTTTGTGAGGCTTTTCTTGTAGTGATCTTTGCTCTCCCCAAGTATTTACCAATTGTCTTTTTCTTTTTAGCTGGGTCCATGGCGGTGTGCTCTTCCCGCTCTTTTGGGTGATCGGTCTCTCAGTCTGTGATTTAGTGCAGCTGAGAGTCATATCATCAAAAAGAGGTTATTTCCCTCAACAGAGAGGAGGCTCAAGTGGAGGCTCCATCTCGATCTCTTCAAGCAACATCCAGTACAACCATCCTGGTCGCTGGCCCAGATCACTCGCCGACCGGTGAGTAACATAGATACTGTTTGTGCATGCTCCACTGGGCGACAAAAGCTGGATAGCCTACATGATTTACGTTGAGAATTTCAGTATCAGAACAAGACATTTGATACATGCCAGCATTTTACATATTTAGTGCATTTAATGTCACAATAGCACTTTGGGTCGATTTGTAAGACCTATTATTTCTATGAATTCTATTAACTGTATCAATGAATTATGTATGAGAATGAATGTGGTTGGTTTGTATGGGTTACAGATTTGGTTACAGGTGGTTGTGTGTGTTTTTTCTAATTGAAATAATTGTTGAATTACAGATTTAGCTATGTATTTTAAATGAATTACATTTTTATACATTGTATTTCCGTCTTTTTTCTATGTACAATATACAATAAAGAGTATTATGATAACAATTAAAAGTTTGTTGTATTGCAAAGAGATCGCAAATGAAAGAACAATTGTCAAATGCTATACACCCTTATGTATATATGTTTTGTGTAGTTTAAGCCAAAACTGTTGGCTTTGGCAATGCTTTTTAACAGCACTTCATTGCAATGAAAAGGTACAAATCAAATTCCAGAAAACACACTTGGCTTGAATGTTTTTAATACACAAGTAGCACAGTTATAACTGTAATTAACTCCCAGGAGGCCGCTTACAAATAACATGAAATGACCCAGGGTTCTGACCTAAGAGACCACGCTGGACGCCACTGGTAAGATGAAGAGGTGCATGGATGGAAGTGTAATATAAATCATTGGTATGCTGTACCACTAGTTCTTTAAATTTTTACAGAGCGTACCTTTACTTCAAAGGCTCAAGAAACGTGTTTGGATGCTTTTTCTTTCTCCTGAGTCAAATATAGAAACGGCTCAGGCCGGACATTCAAGCACTGCCAGTTTCCCCAAGTCACAGCTAGGCAGGCACACACACAGCTACCATGGCTCAGCAGGTCGTTAAGGTGCTCAGGTTGTAAATGGATTTCTTTTATCAGAGGTAGAGCCTTACATTGCAACTCTGTTATTGTTAAAGTGAGAAACACAAAGCACTGGTTTAAAGAATTGTTTATATCCATGATGTCTACTATCTTGACATGCAAAAAAATTAAGTTTCTTTATGTCACTAATAAAATGTTTTCAACATCATGAATAACAATGTGCTGGAAGTTTGTGACAATGAAACTGCATATCTACCGTTGTTTATCACATAACGTCTTTTATAATTATTATTATATTTTTTTTATTGGACATTTGTATGGCGCCTATAAACAGGCGTTTCGAGACGCCACAAGAAAAGAAGCGGGGGGGCATGGGAGTAAAAAAAGTAGAGCAACAAAGACGGTTATATTGGCAATGTGATAATCCTACTGTGCAAGTGCATGTGTCAGGATTAGTCAGGCGAGTACAAAGGCAGCGAATATGGCAAGGGAAATGTGCACTAAATCACACAGTGAATAGCTTCGAATTAAACTACGTGCACACAGGAACAACGACTCATGTATGCTAGAACCCAGGAGTGCAAATAGAGTGTGACAACAAAACCAATATATGAAAAGGGATGTGGGGTAAGCACCTGACCGCGAGGAAAGTCGGCAAGCGCCTTACCCCCAATTGCTGTTACAGGTACTGACAGCGCTAAACCCACGTGGAGGGCAAGCAATGACAGGATCTGTGAACTAACACTCTTGATGGTATTAAATAAGGGAACTAAAGAACAGTACTCACGAGGACGAGATAAACCTCTTGAATGTCAGCTAGCCCACGAATCCTGTTGATGAAACTGGGACCCAGAAAGGCTATAACAGCAATGGGAGGAAAACTAAATACCTAAGTTGGAATAGTGTTTATAAATTAATGAGGAAAACATAAGCATTCACACAGGAGCTAGCTACAACCGCACACCACACCTAATAATCAAATGGGAAATAAATGCAGTAGTGCAATGGAAAACATGGAATGGATCCCAATGGAAAGTAAGGATAAGGAGCAGGGAAAAACGAAATAACCAATGCAAACTTCCCCCTACCCCTCCAAGGGAAAGACAGGAAGCTAATCTAAGAGGAAGGCTAAGGCATACGGGTTTACAGCAGCAAAGGACAGAGTCAAAGAAATATAGAACACAGACAAACTGGGCTGCATCTAAAAGGGGAAAGCACTGAGAAATGCTGCCTGCAAACAGAGGAAGACAAAAAGGGAATCAAGGGAGCAGAAATCAATTAGAGCATGAATCCGAAATTCAGGGCGGAGGAACAAGAAAACAGGAACTAGGAACTAAGTACAAAGGCAAGGAACAAGGAACAAGGGACTAGTCACAACAGGAACACTGCAAACGATGACCAGCGCTGGACTGATGTAAGACTGAGGCTTTTAAAGCTGCTTAACGAGCACACGCCTCAGGTGTGCTGACTGCTGCACCTGCAGCCACAGGTGTTGCCTATCCTCCACCCAACCTTGTCCTGCAAGGGTGGAGGTGAAGCAGTGGGCCAGGCATTCTGGGAAGCATAGTCATTTGGTTAAATAAGCATGCTGGCTGCCAAAAACCTGGAATGGATCCGGAAGGGAAGTACCTTGGAAAATAGGGATTTAGCGCTCCCAATTCATCACAGCACTGTAGCATAAGGTTCGGAGGAAAAGTCCAGTAGGGAATAAACCCCAAATCATGCCCCCAAGTGGTGGGAACGGGAGCGAAGGGAGCGAGTCGTGACAGCATGACAAAGTGGTAAGTGCAGGGGGAGGGGGTAGAGGAAGAAGTGCAGGAGAAGGGTACCCCCAAGGGTGGAGTGGGGTACCCCCACGGGTGGGGGCTGCCAAGTGCTGGGAGGGCAAGACAGCAAGTACCAGGGGAAAAGGGGGCAGGGGAGGATGAGTGCGGTGGACAGGGAGGACCAAGTTGGGCTAGTCCGGGAAACGGGGCCCGAGGGCAAGTGCTGGCAAAGGATGCTGGGGGGACTGGTAGGTGGTGGTCTGCCCTGTGTATGAATCTGAAGGGACCGGGCCCCAGTCACAGCGACAGATGGAGAGTTAGCAAGGGAGGGGGAGAGGGAATGAAGAGGAGAAAAGGAAAGTCTTGAGAAGATTCCGGAACTTAAGAAGATCTGGCTCAGGTCTGAGGGGGGGTGCGTTCCAGAGGTGGGAGCAGCCGAAGAAAGGGATCCACCTCCCACTGTTTGCTTGGAGAAGCATTTGACATGCAGAGAGTTGGAGCCAGAAGACAGAAGGACTCTGGCCGGGAGGTATTTAGGGAGGGAAAGCTGGATGTAAAGAGGTCCCATTCCCCAGACAGCCTTGTGGATGATGCAAATGGTTTTGAATTTGATCCTTGCGCTCACCAGGTGCGAGTGGAGAGATTTTAGGGCTGGAGAGATGCGGTCCCTCGGCTTGAGGCCAAGAATAAGTCTTGCAGTCCTATTCTGGATTAGTTGAAGGGGGCGAAGGGAGAAAAGAGGCAGGTTGAGGAAGAGGCTGTTTGCTTAGTCAAGACTAGAGAGGACCAGTGTTCTGGAGATGTTGAGCTTCTGGAGGAAGGTGAGGAAAGGCAAAATGCCCCAGAGGAGGTGCAACTGAAAATTGGACTTCTTGGCAAGGTCTGTGATGTGTGGAAAGAAAGAGAGAGAGGAGTCAAAGAATATCGCAATGTTTTTTTGCCTCACAAGTGTGTGATGGGATAGCACCCAGGGAGTCTGGCCAGGGAGTCGGGGGGGGAGCAAGGAGCAGGCATCCCAATGAGAAGGATCTATGTCTTAATGGCGTTAAGGCAGAGATTTTTGTCAGAGCACCATGTCTGAATAACAGTCAGGCAGTCAGGTATGAGGGAGGAGGAGGAGGTAGAGAAAGGCAGCTTGAAAGAGAGCTGTGTGTCATCTTTGTAACACTGGAAAGGAGGGTAGAATGTGGAGATCAGAGGGGCCAGATAGATGTTAAAGAGCCAAGGAGATAGGTGTCACGACGGTGCCACTGGCACACCAATTGGCACCCATCATGGACTATTTGCGACTCATTAATCTCCATAATACTCCCTGACCAATACCTATTCATATTTTTGTCCTTACTTTCCGTTTGCAAGACTTTGGTACTTTCTTATTTAATTTCATAAACTACATCTGTCAAGGAGTTCCCCCCTTCTCACCTGTGTCCGTTGTTTAATGGAGTCTTTGGTCGCTGCCTTCTTGCGGACGGTCCTGGTTTTAACTAAGGCTGCTCGAGTCTCTTCCGACTCCAGGTCGCGTTCAGTTCCGGGAACGCGGAATCCAGGAATCCAAGAATCTAGGATGAGTGCAACTAGCACACGAGTCCAGGAAACAGGAAGAAAGGAAGGGGCAAGGAGCGGGTAGGTGCACAAGGACAGAGAAAGAATACCGCGAGCTACGGATCACACGTCTGATGGCTACTTGCAATAGCATTGAGACGCGAAGGAACAGCGGAAGGCGTGGTCTATAGAGTACGTTACGTCCAGCGCATGGAGCGAGAAAGGGTCTTAGTGCTGGGCGACCATGTTGGGAGTATTAGAGAATGCTAGCCACGTTGAGACAAGGACCAGGAGGTCCAAAAGGGGCGTGTTCTGAAGTTCATGAGAGCATGCCTCCTCCGAAGACCTTTTCCTCCAGGTTTGCCCGGGTGTATGAGGTGAAATCATCTGAGCAGGCGAGGGGCCTTGATGTTAGAGATAGGTTCCCAGGTTCTTTTACTAGGAGGGTATCCTTTCCATTCAACCAGGTACTGAAGCTGACCCTGTTTATACCTGGAATCGCAAATTCGGGAAACCTCATATTCCAGTTGATTGTCGACCAGCAGAGGAGGAGGTCTACTGGATTTCCGGGAGGACGGAATGTAGGGTTTCAGTAAGGATTTATGAAAAACTGGATAAATTATTTTGCAGGAGTCGGGTAGCTGGATCCGGTATGAGACAGGGTTAATAATTTCCTTGATGGGAAATGGCCAATAATACCGTGGGGCCAATTTGTTTGGTCATAGGTGTCGGGGTAGTCATTTTGATGACAACCACACGCGGTCACCGACTGCATAAGAAGGGCCTGGTCTTATTTTGGAATCCGCATATCTCTTGGTCTGTGATCTGGCCTTTTCTAAGTATTTCTTGGCCTCCTGGTGTATGTTGATGAGGGTTTCGATCCAGGAGTCAACAGTAGGTACTGGTGTAGGACGAGGAAGGACAGAGGGTAAAACCTATGGATGGAACCCTTGACTACAATAAAAAGGGCTGGTCTGGAGCGCTGAATGGTCGGAATTGTTGAAAGCAAATTACGCAACGGGTATCAGGAGCGACCAGTCATCCTGGACCTTGGTGGTGAAGCATCGAAGATACTGTTCCAGGGTCTGATTCGCATGTTCTGTGGCTCCGTTGGTTTGACGGTGATATCCCGAAGAGAGGGCACGTTGAATTCCTAGAATCCGGCAGAGATGTTTCCAAAATTGAGAAATGTATTGAGGTCCTCGATCAGATATGATCTTGGAAGGAAGTCCATGCAGGCAGAATATGTGTTCCAGAAATATTCCAGTTAGTTCGGAAGAGGATGGTAGTTTACAGAGTGGCGTAAAATGAGCCATGTGTGTCAGATACCGAGGCTTCCTCCCCCAACTCCTCACCTGTTTCTTCCGGAATGAGTGTTAGGCGATCCTCTGCACACCAGGCCACTACACATCAGAACACTGCTCACATTCCCCCAGCATCCCCTCCCAAGCTTCGAGGCTCAAGTGATTCGGTGAACCCACAGAACCGAAAACTCCGTACCAGCTTTAGTGTACGGGCTCGATTACAACCCTTTCTGCATTGGCAATTGCCTTGGAGAACATATAGCAGAAGGGGCGGTGTTTCCTCTTCACGTCGGTCATGTGATACACTGTGGCGTTCCTCACGTGATCTTGGTGGACGTCACATGACCCAGAGAAGTCACATGACCCAGGGACACTCAGTATAAAGGTCTGAGAGACAGAACGCTCATTGCTTCTCAGCTGGCTTCAGACCCGGTTTGGCGTTACTACTTGCTCCTTGTTATCTTGATCACGGAACTCTACCTCGGACTCCCTCGGACACCCCTTTGTACCTTTGCTTGGAACTGTTGACCTGTTGCCGGATTTTTGGACTTCACCTCGACTTGTCTTTGGATCATCCCTTGTTACCTTGCTGAACTTCTACGCCCTTTCCCTTCTTGGGATTCAAGTCAAGCCCTCTCTCCTACAGGTGGCTAACCCTTCATCCACGCTAACCTGCGGTTCTACCATTCCAGGGACCGCCGCATCATCTGAGTCTC